>NC_084493.1:4280617-4584590 GCF_030035675.1 Rhineura floridana | reverse complement strand
GTACAGAGTTCCCCAAACAAAGGCTTGATTTGGGACCTGCTGCAGGTGCTTCTATCACCTTAAATGAGTGGTTGCTAAAAGAACCACAGCAGGCATAGGTAACCTGTGGCCCTCCAGATGTTGTTGGGACTCTCAGCTCACATCAGCCCCAACCAGCATGGCCAATGATCAGAGATGATGGAAGATGTACATCAGCAACAGCAGGAAGGTAACAAGTTATCTACCCCTAATCTACAGCAAGCTTGGGGATGGGACCCCAGTTAAACTCCCTTACTAGGGAGATTCAACTAACATCCTCCCTCCCTTTCAGGTAGCAGGTGAAAACAATGTTACTTGAAAGAGCTTTCCATTAAACACAACATGCATCAACATGTTTACTCATGAGTCCAACTGAGTTCGATATGGCTTGCTCCCACATGGCATAGATCCGATTGTGACTTATATTAGGTTTTCAGATGGAGTTTGTCTTGCAAGTCTTTTCAAAATGTTTTATGTTTGGCTTTTCTATTTTTTGACTGTAAGCACCACCGGAAGCTATGCTATTAAAGTGGCACAGAAATTTAATAAACAAATTATTCATGTGTATATGGGAAATAAGGTTAAAAGAAAGACCTTGTGCAATGTTCTTAATAGTTAATGCCTTTAATGAAATCTTTTTTTAAAAAAAGACTTCCAACTAATGAATATGTCCTATCTCGTTTACAACCTAAACCTAACGTGGGCAACCTGTGGCCCTCCAGACGCTGGACTACAAATTCCTTCTGCCCCAGACAGTACAGCCTACAGTCAGGGATGATAGGAGTTATAGGCCAACAACATGAGGAGAACCACAAGTTCTCCAACCATGACTTAAACCTTGGCAGGTTTTGTTGCAGAATACAGTAGGGCCCCGCTCATACTGCGGGTTCTGTTCCGGACCGCCGCTATAAAGCAAAATCCGCTGTAAAGCGGAACGCATTGACTAACATTGACAAAAATGGTGCCCGATGGCCGAAAAACACTGTAAAACCGGAACAAGCGCCGTAGGAGCAGGGCCTTTCTGCAACTGACAACCGCTGTATCGGTGGAACGCAGTAAAGTGGAGCGCTGCAAAGCGGGGCCCTACTGTGAGCCACTGCAGCTTCTTCATTCAATATTTTTGGTCATGACCATGTCAGAACACTCATCATTTTAGCCACAGCACCCACTTATTAGGTTATGAGGCATCAAACTTTATGAAAGAGACTTCCAAGTTATAAAACTAGAGAAAGCTGCAAAACCTGTAACAGGTGACAATTGTGCCACGACAAGTTGTACTTGACCATGGACCTGGAGCACACCTGAGCTGTCTATAATTTGGGAATTTTATTCCATCCAATATATCTGAATACCGAAGAACGGGAGAAGTAGCAATTCCAAAGACCTTTAGCCATATACAATCTCTCTTCTAAAACTGGGGAAGAAGAGTTAAAAAGCAACCCCTTCCTCAAGAATAAAATGCATTTTCAAAGTGTTTCCCAGGAATTGTGGTTTGTGTACAATGGATTCTTGTAGACTTAAGCATGAGAAGCACTTATGAAAAATAGTCTTGGGCCAATTTGCGGGGGGAGACAAGGAAAAGAAAAGGTTATTCCTTCTCCTAAAAACCATAAAAGGTACATAGAGCTAGTCCCACCTCTCTCTCTCTCTCTCTCTCTCATGTTCACATTTACCCACCCCTTCAACCACCATCCCAAACTTACAACTCATCTTCCAATCAATGGAGGACTTGACATGTTCCCCCACCCCCAATCATTCAGAAAGGAAGTTGCAAGTTATGATGTGTGCACACAATTTCAGGTGGCCTTCCTAAAAGCAATTTCCCCGACACACCTCCTAAATTTATACCCAAAAAACCAAAATACATTTCATGACACTGATACAAGTCGCAGCTCAGAAAATAAACATCAAGAAGGAATAATTTACACAGTGCTTAGTTGCTCTCAGAGTCCATGTGATTGAGTACTGCTAGTAGTAAATACATTCTGATGAAAAAAGGCAAAGGGCATGGGGGAGGAAGAGAGGCATTTGGATCTTTATTTTAATATAATAGGTGTTAACATATTGCTTGATGTTGGGCATACAATCTGTTAACCAAGAAACCAAAAGTTCATGTGTGAAGGTTATGCAAATAATATACCCAAGGGGAAAAAAAAGGAAAGAAAATGTCAAAGAGTGGTTAATCTAATCTTCTAATTCAACACAATTTCACAGCATTTAAATGTTTAGTTTGGTGTTCTTCACAATGCTAAATCCCTTTGTTGAGTTTATCACGTTTATTTTTTAAAAATGCATTTTTTATCAACAACCCGGAATAGTCGATTAATTTCAAAAACAATATTACCAAGTCAGCAGTTTGACGTTTACAACTGCATGACAGAGTTGCGAGTTCCACAGAGCTGAAAATTATGCATTTAAAAAGATCCAAGCTTTCCTGTACCTTTGTGGGGAATCAAATGTCTTTTTCACCCCCATCAAAAATTGCAATTAAATCAGTTTTGGTTTTCAATTAAATATATCCACCTCCACTGCAATATTTTATCTTTTTTCAGTCTCTTAATACTAAATATACTGCAGGAAAACACCCTCTATCCAGGACTTTTCTACCAAAAAAGTATAATTTCAAATTCTAGTATATTTATTGGATTAAAATCTAGACATCATAAAGTATCCATACACTTGCCACAAGTACAGATTGGTACACAAGTTAGTTTCAGGGTTATAAATGCTCAAACAGTAAAAAAGTGTTTTTAAGTAACAAGTAAATATGTTGCAAAAAATTAGTATTAGAATTCTTACGATATAGTGTTACACAAAAAAGTGTCAGAAACAAATTAAAAATGATAATTTTTATTTGGCTGGCCTTCCCACCACCTGCAAAAATTAATACATATAAAATCCCAAACATCAGGAGTATACTTCAAGTTAAAAAGAAAATAGCCAAGATTCTGAGATGTCCCACTAACTTAGGTCACTTCTCTTTTGAATGGAACTACTATCCGTGAGAAAATCTGGTTAAAGTGTATCAAAACATGTTAAAATACCTAAAACAGTATCAAAGTTCTGTAAACTCAAGATGAATATCAAGCAAGGGGTGTCAACCACACATACACTTTCTGGGTTTTATTTTAAAATTATTATTTTCCCATTCATGTAACTTTGTGTAGTTTCTTATTTACAATGCTATCAGGCTTCTGTCTGGCCTTCAAGTGAAGTTTAGACTTCAGAAATTCTTCAAAGAAAAAAAAATCCCTTATATGTAAAATGGTGCAATGCAGTAAGTGCTGTAGAGGCAAGGTCATTTTTCACCGCACAAAACCCCTCAAAAACACAAAATTCAGAAGCTGAAACTTGCATAATATAAAGGAAAAGGTTCCATCTGTAGAAAGGTGGTCTACCTTTTAACTATGGCATGGGCCTTTTAAGTCACACCACAACTTCCAGAAATTGCAACAACAACAAAAATTAGGGTGTGGCATATTAGCAATCTCAAGGTCATTCCTTAAGAAAATAATCAAAAGCATCGAAATATACATATTGTTTCTGTCCCGGTGGTTAACCCAAGGATGCCAAAAGGTAAACTGTGAAATCAGGTTAGTACAAAAAACAATAAAGTTGATAGATCATACCTCGATACATTGCTGTGGACTGAACCCTCCTCTCCTTGGCTTTTATCCGTATTTCTCATCATCTTTTTATTCTTAAATAGTTAAGGGAAAGGTAGAGGGGTGGCTGTGTTTGCTTTGAAGTCCTGTGCCCAGGTATTTACTGTCAAAAGTTGAAAGAAAGGTAAGGTCCCAGTGTGTGCCTTTGGCTTTCAATACCAAGAACAAAGTCCTGACGCTGCAATGATATTTCTTACAATAATGCAGAAGGCTCATCAGCACGGGAAAAAAATTATATTACACATTTTTTTGAAGAAAAAAAATACCACGAGGGTACTCAGCCCTGGGGAGCATCCTACAAACTTTCCTGAAGTCACCCTAGAAGCAAGTATTCTCGGTATTTTATTGCGTCATTCCAGGGTCGTTCGAACCGGTCGACAGAAAAAAATCAAAAGTATTCAAAAAGCGCAAAAAACCCTCAAAACGGTAATTAATAATCGCCCACCTACCTGATCCAAGCACCGGCGGCAGGTCCAACCCGATATTAGTTTCGGGTCGTGGGAAAACATTACCTCCAAAATATTTCGGAGGTTAATACAGGCGGAGCGGGGGGGGGAGGGGAGCCGGATTTCTTTTGAAAAATAATAAATAAAGAGTTTAATCCCAAACGATCTGCATTCGTTAAATCGCCAGAGGCAATAATTAAAGCCAAAAAAGAGGAGTAAGAAAAAAGATCCGGAGGAAAAGCTCATTAGGAGAGCGCACAAAAATGGAGGTACGCCATGGCTTCCAAGCTGGGAAAAACAACGACCTGGGCTGCCTCCACGGCTGCTTCTCTCCAACAAGGCGAGAGAGCCCCCAAAAGCTGCTTTTCTGCCCGAAAAACGCCCGATCCCCTCTACGCTGGTCCCCGCGAGAGACTAGGGGCCGCAGGAGCCTCTTGAGGCTGCCCAAAAGTTGGGCAAAGTTGCGCAAAAGTGGCGGAGGGTGGAAAAAGGAAGGGAGGCTCAACGCGCTCTCCAAGGCACAGCCGCCATCTAGAGCTTTCTTCCCAGCTCTGAGCTCTGCCTTTGATTGACACTCTCTACATTTACCCCACAACTCAGGTGATGTACCATAGACCCACCCCTTCATTTCCACCCAAAAAAAAGAGGGAGCCTCCACCTAAAGGGAGCTTACCCCCATCACTGGCATCTTCACCCAACTCCCATCTGTAGAGGGAGAAACTTAACCCCATCTGGTTCAGACACCCTTTCCAAGCCAAAAGAGAGATTATTGGTTGCTTTTGTTGGAGAGGATTGCCTTGGATTTCTGTCCTTGGGCTAAAATTACTTCCTCCCTCGACAGGAAGTTGTGGTACAGCAAGCCATTTTGAATGAATGGAAGTGAGACTGGTATCCAGTGGGTTAGCATCAGTAGTCCACATGGGAAGGCTAATACCCCCAAAGGGTAATTGTAAAAGAAATTGTTCAAATAGCTCATTTCTAGGAGGCATTAAGACACTAATAGCCCTAATACATAAATCTGAGAAAAGAAATTCCAATGGGGTCTTTAAAAGTTCTGTATTAGCCCTTCCGCCTCAATAGCGCCTCCCTACTGGCTCTGTTTGTAAAGAACAAAACTGTAGCTCTGGTATTCCAATTCACTGGTTACCAAGATGGTTATAAGATAGTTCTAGACCTATTTATTGTCTTCTGACCCATTTCTTGATAAGTTCTGCATTTTAGCCACACTCCTTAATCAATTATCAAGGATTAACAAAAACTGTTCAGAATTCCTAAGGTAAGAGTGGCACAAAAGTTGCTTGTCCAGTGACCATTCCTCACTGATTGGGATATTTGGTATTTCTCACAACCCTAGACATTTGAAAGACCGTATCACAGTACCAAGGATGGACACAAGTATGACCCTACAGTGGTAGAGCAGAAGGTCTGAACAAGCAGAAAGTTCTACCACAAGAACCAATCTGTTGCCATTTCCCAATCATTTCAGCCCAAGAGAGCTAGTCCAAGCCATGCATTTTCAAGGGAGCAATTTGAGAGGATTAGTCTGAGAATTCTACAATGGCAGCAGACTATTCTTGAAGGTAGGCTTCATGTCTTCAAATTGATGAACACGTTTGGGTCAAAGTAAGTGGCATTACAGCTGTTAGTATCTCAATTAAATATCCAAGGAATTCCACTAGCCAGAACCTAAGGAGTTTTATCTAAACTCAAACAAACTACACAGATAGGCATTAAGAATGGGTATATGGGCAACTGTCATATTTACAACATTAATATCAGAAACACAATTATGATACCCATCAATAAAAATCATCATCCAACAGCAACCTGGCATTTTAGATCCAGTTTCCCCTTAATACTTTATAACATTGTGTCAGAAAAAAAATGGACCTAATGCCTCAAACTTATGTATGAAGTTAGCTAACTGGCTTCTAGATTTGGGTTGTTTGGTAGACATGAAGTGGCAAATTGTATGTAGTAGCTCAATAAAATGCATAAGGCCAACGTTAATGGTGTGCAGAGGCAAAAATTCATCCTAAATTCTTTATCCAGCTATAGTGTTGATTGACATGAACATCAATACAGTATGGCCATACAGATATTTGTACAAACAGCAATCCATTTAATATACTGTTAAGCATGATCAAGATAATTAGGCCTGCATATCACACCATGAGGAAGTCAAACTGTAATGACAAGGGTTGAGAAAGGGCCAATTTTTAGGTATGTGAATATCATCCAACCCTAGAACTGTCACAGAAGACTCCAGGCCATACATAGTGTGTTTGTCAGGTCACTACACATATTGTACCATTCTAAGATAGTTGCGCCAATCTGCAAATGTCTTGCTGACATCCACCATCATTTATGCTAGATCAAACAGACATAACACCAATCAGAGGATACAAGCTTTCGCAACAAGCTAGAGATCACAGAAAACCCCAACCAAGAATAAGATTCTATTGAAATCTGAAGGCAAACTGAAAAGTTAACATTTGAAATACCATTTTGTGAAACTCAGTAATCAAATAGTTCTTGTAAACACAACCAGCAACAAAAGTAATCAATACATTAAGAGCCTTTAAGCCTAAAAGACGACAAACAAGATAAAAATGTAAAAAAACCACTTTTATTTAAGCCATTTAAAATAGCATCGCACTTCTGCCAAGTAAATAGGTGACGAACATATGCATACATTCCTGGCTTGAAAATTCAAACAGTTCCATCCCCAACCCCAAGTAAGTTCTAATACAAGAGTTTGAAATCATTTAATTAATAAAATCCATGTATTGGATGGTCATTAGCCCAAATCTTCTCTGGTTAAGGTAACATTGAAGGTCCATGCTAAAGTGCCCCTCTTGGCTGGACATACTCAGCAATCATGCATTAGTTCATTCCTCAACCTCTCAATCAGTGGAACTGCCATCTTGATTTGGAACTCGTTGTCTCCCTTTAAGATTCTTCCTTTGTCTGGTCTCTTTATAAAAAAATTAAAAGAAAAATGCTGTTGGAATACAGATAATTTTTATCCTTAAACTAAACCAATATTGAACCATCATATCTGAACACATTTTTAAATACATTGTCAAAGGACTAAGAATGTCAAAATTACTATGTCAGAAGAAGAAAATTTTAAAAGGTAAGGAACAATTAATTCACAATTTTTCAGGATTGCTATAGGGAAAGGGGAATACATTAGCTCAGGGCACATGCTTTATAATTACAATTCTTAACTAAAATAATGTAAGGAATATACTATTCCATGCTCTTTCAGAATCTGTAAAGGAAGAAATGTTTTGTTTGAATTCTTCAAAAAGTTTTGATGAATTTCATAACATTTTCTGTGTGGTTATTTAAAAAGCACTTAGTAAGCACATAGGGTGCACAGCTGAAATATATAAATATATAATTCAGTTTAAGGAACTTCAAAGTTCATGGGCATCACACCTTGATATTATATAGGCAATCATAGATGCAGCAAGATGGAGATTTCAGAGTGAAAAAATGCAAGCAGTACAGTATGGTTAGGGGACCAAACACGTACTCCTGCCACTAAAGATTTAATACGGATCTGCGCACAAGTTATGGGGAGGCGCTGACAGAGAACTTTACTAGATGGTAGAACTGGCTATACTAATTTATCTCAACTTGGTCTTTGGGTATACAACTAACCCCATGATCAAAAGAAACAGATTCCTTAATGTTGATTCCTATCAACATAAAAAAAAAGGACAGAAGAGCAAAAATTCACAATCCATCTACAATTTCTAGGGGCAATATGTGTTCCAATTTATTCTGATGTAAGCCTCATTATACACTAAGTTCAATCCTATGTGGGTAGCCAACCATGGACAACTGGGTATTCTTGTCAGTCTGGTTTTACAGCCCTTTCACATTTGTCACCTCCTTCCTGTCCAGTTCCTAACTGTACCCATCTGTTACACTGGGTGTGACTGTAGTCTCAAAGGGGAGCATCCAATCTGAAGAAATGTCTGTGATGCGCCATAAGAATGTTTTGAAACTTTAAGAAAATTTGCCAGTACAACAGAATGTTTTCAGAGCATTCTGATTCTTGAGTACCTCATTCTCTTGAAATTACAAATTTACAGAAACTTTAAATTTAAGCTAATTTATGAAATTATGTTGGCACTTCTCACAATATTGTTGTCACTCAAAACATTGTCAACCTATATATAGCAAAAGATAATCAATTTCAAGACCAGGACTTTCGTACTTCAAGTTATAACGTGCAAATCCTGCTACAGTCAAGCCTAAAAGGAAGTACTTCTTTACTCAGCGCATAGTTAAACTATGGAATTTGCTCCCACAAGATGCAGTAATGGCCACCAGCTTGGATGGCTTTAAAAGAAGATTAGACAAATTCATGGAGGACAGGGCTATCAATGGCTACTAGCCATGATAGCTGTGCTCTGCAACCCTAGTCAGAGGCAGCATGCTTCTGAAAACCAGTTGCCGGAAGCCTCAGGAGGGGAGAGTGTTCTTGCACTCAGGTCCTGCTTGTGGGCTTCCCCCAGGCACCTGGTTGGCCACTGTGAGAACAGGATGCTGGACTAGATGGGCCACTGGCCTGATCCAGCAGGCTCTTCTTATGTTCTTAAAATATGGGGCAGTATTCAACAGTAGTCCTAGACCCACTGAAGTCAGGCAAAACTAACTTAGGTATATTAATTTCAATGGGTCCACTCTGAGTAGGACTTAGTTGAATACAACCCATGGAACCATTCAAGTGTAACAAGCACAAAAATACAAGTGGGTGAAACTAGGGCTTGAGGAACCCCAAGTGACTGGTTCACCCAGGTGTCTAAATATTTCAATTTTTTTCCCCTAGCCCTGGACAATTTTATTTAGTTCTATCACCAACACACTGCTCTGTAGATTCAACAGCATAGCAGACATTAATGCCACAACCAGACTAGGGTGCAGCCACAAGAACTCAATAGTTGTGCTTTTCTAGGAACAGGTTACAGGAAACGTAATCCCATTTACAGACAATATTATCTGCTTTCTCTATTTAGTGCTCCTATCCTCCAATATACCCTACATTGCTGGCACACAGAGCTGTTTAACAATTCAGTTAAATCCATTTCATACTGGGTCACTGCAACAAGTAAATCAGTCAAATAAGTCATCATCAAGTATTTAGTGGTTCCTGTGACTGGACACCTAGCAAAATGAAGTTGAATCTTTACTGTTTGGTGGTAATCAAAGCTGGTCAAGTTGAAAGAAAGGTCATGTGTTGATTTGAAAGGCCATAAAATGGTTTCTGAAGTTTAGGACACTGCTGAAAGCCTTCTCCCATTTGGCAATTCCAAAAACTGATAGCATATGTAAGTGCTTTAGAAAAAAATGAACCAAAGAACACTCAACCCTAAGCTTATGCTGATGTACTTGTTGACGCTCCTCTATATTACTTATGGTCCTATTTAGTTATACTTTGCTCTGATCTAAACCAAGCAACGCTGGCAAGATGGAAAAACAATTGTCTTTCATTCTGCCTCTTACTAAGAGTCCCAGTGAGGTTGGGACAATAGTAGAAGCTCATACTGAAGAGCTGGATTCCCAGTTTTGACTCTGGAATGAATACAATAACATACTGAATGCATGCCACCCTTCTTATGAGAAAAATAAAATGAATTCAACAAGCATTTTCTTCTCATGATTTAACACTAGTTGCCCACATGGATGGAACTCTACAAAAGAGAAAAACCTCTTCAGAACGTTTGTACCTACTTTCCTTTCAGAGACCTCACTGTGGTACAAAAGATCCTACAGCAAGTAGCAGACGACTAAGCACTTCAGGCATCTCAAACAAATTTATCCCTATGAGTTCTACCTCTGTAAAAAAACCCAATGATTCATTTACAAAACAAGCTCTAGGACAGCTGAGATTGAGAACCTGTGGCGTTCCAGATATTGTGGACTCCCAACTGCCATCAGTCCCAAACAACATGGCCAATGGTTGGGGAAGATGTGAGTTGGGAGTTCAACATCTGGAATGCCACATGTTCCTTATCTTAAGAGAACATTTGTTTCAGAATCTTTAGGTGCACTAATAGTGCAGAACTGACCTTGTTCAACTTTTTATTATTTAGTACTATTAAAAGGATATAGTGTTATGTCAGGACTAGATCTCCAAAAGTTTGCTTATAATCAGCAATATTTTGAACTAAAGTAAAAGATGCAAAATGAGCTCTGCAGCATTTTAAGTGCCTGACCAAACATTTTAGGAAGCTATGTAGCATATTCAGTTTTCATAAAAAGAATATAATCTGAACTCCAGCCCTTCATTTTCTTATTAGAAGACTGACAGTTCAAAGTAGTATGCAGGAGTCAAGAGTTCAAATTAGCTATATTTAACACACATACAAGTATTTCTTTGAAAGTAATGTAAGGGTCAAGTTTGATTCACATCACCAGTGTTGATACTTTGCAAAGTACCAAGATAAGCATTTGGGTTATTACTAATTGCAACTGGAAACCCAAGGATTCTGTAAAACCTTTCTTAGTTACAGAACATGGAAAGGGGAGACGGTCAAGGAAACACGTAGCAAACAAGTATGCCAAAGAGGAAGCATTTGAACTTGTTAGAAAGACTTGTGGGGCCAATAATGAAAACAGCTCGTGGGAGAGCACAAAGCTTGACTTGGAGCAGTGGCTTTCAAACTGTGTTCCAAGGAAACCTGGGTTTCCTCAGAAGCTTAACAAGATCTGTAACAGTGCATATGTTTAACTGAAAGAAAGCCTAGATGGAGAAAAGATAGCAAATTCTAGGTATCAAAGGACAGAAAGCTTCCAAATATTTCTGCTAGTGTGGTGGGGGGGAGCATGTGAATTTCCTTGGGCTGTCTAACTCTGTACATCAGTACCAAACTTCCCCTACAATGCACAGCCAAAGAGAATATCAGGTAGGTTCTAAGACACAGATCTCAGTCATATTCAGTTCATGTGAGTAATAGGCTTCAATGTTATTCAATGTTTGCTGGCTTCCCATGCCAGAACATGTTCAGAATCCCATGCAAAATATTGGTTGCTCAGCAGATATGATGCAGAAAGGGTGCCCTGAAGACAGAAAGTTTGAGGACACTAGCCTTGATGAAAGATTACTGAAATATGGCACTTAATTCACAGCAACAGATTCTGGATGTCATAGCTCAGGAGTCCTAGCTTTGTAACATAAAAAACCCTGAATTATAGCATTTCAGAGCATTCAAATGAAATATGTGAAGCATTTCATCCAGTGACTTATAGTTCCCAATTAGAAATCTAAAATCTACTGCTGAAATGAGAAGAACTTTAAGAGCTATAAGTGCCGAAGTCAGGGGGATTTTCAAATAAACTTGTTTTAAGAATAGTGCAATATGCTTAACAATATTGTAATATACTAAGACAGTTATGCTTAGGAATTAGGGGTCTAACGGATGTGAGAGTTAACACAAACAAGTGTCATACAAAACAAACATCCAAGAAAGTGCCTAAGTGGCATGAGCTTGTTGAGCAAATAAAATTTAAGGTAGGGGTGGCTAACCTATGGCCCTCCAAATGCTGTTGGGCTGCAGTTCCCATAAATTCCAACCATTGACCATGCTAACTGAGACCGACAGTTGAAAGCCAACATCATTTGGAGGGCCACAGTTCCCCTTCCCTACTCTAAGGGAAGCCACACACCTCACAACTTAACAGCTATTTTAAATTGCACCACATGGTTTGTCTAGAGCAACCTAGCACATGGAGGAGCTGCCACATACTGATCTAATACTAACCTTCACCATGTAGTAGATCACTCCAGAAGAATGACTGGCCATACGAAGGCAATATCCATGCCACGCTATTTAAAGCAGCTACCCCACACAAGTGGCATTTGTGCTCAGAATGAGCATTATCTTTTTTCTTTTAAGCAGAATCATTTTTCTCTCTCAAAAGGTTGAAAGGTTCCCCATCATCATAGCGATCGTATCTTCAAATTAATCTGAAGTTTTACTCTAGAACACTAGTATTTTATCACCAACCTCTGTGACCAGAGGAATAATGAGAGGAAAACTCCGAACTTTCTAGAACTCAAACGTTTGCAGCATGGCATTCTATCTGTTTACCACTGCACAAAAAGAACGCTGAAAAGATCTTAGAATACAAACAGTATGCAAATTCAAAAGATTCAATGTTGCAGAAGTGATACAAAGTATTCTAGAATTTTTATAGGATCACAGTTATCATAGCACACTTGAAAATTAAGAACTTTAGGTTCTATATCTCTAGTTAAGACACTTTCAGTCCTGTAAGATAGAGTGGCTAAGAATGCTAACTGATTTAGACACATAACCCAAAGGAGTCTGAAGAAGACCTATCAACAGCCAACCATTTTAGTACTCTGCATGCACAATGAATTGCAACCTGCCTGTTAGTACATACGTTAACTGCATAAACCAGCCCACAGATTTGTACATCAGCAGAAATCAAGACGAGTAAAGTTTTCCTGGGGTAAACTACTTTAGGTTGCAAGTAGGGGAATTGTGCATTTCTCATTCTAAAAATATCCCAGCATGTATTATCCTAGCATATTAATGAGATACTAGGCTAAATCCTTCTTCCAAATACTATGTTTTTAGCCACAGGAATTTTTAAGTATGTAAATATGCAATTCCCCCTACTTACTGCTTACAGTGATTCACTCAAGAACATGGATAGCCAACACAGTGCCCTTCAGATATTGCTGGACTACAAATTCCATCAGCCTTAGCCAGCATGGCTAATAGTAAGAGATGATGACATTTGTATTTCAGCAACATCTGGAGGGCACCATACTGGCTACCCCTGCTCTATAGGTTTTATATTGGTTATTGTGGTTGAACGACTACTTTAATCCAGAGTTTCATAATTTAAAACATTTTCATTTTAAAAAACCGTTTAACTTATATGATTATAGAAACACTTTGAATCACACGAGCATGCTTAGAAAACAACTCACCAGTGCTTCAGTCAGCATCAGATATTTTGCACATCCAGCTCTTTAACGTGTCTGGAGAGACAAGTTTTAACATATTAGATTCAATTAGTTGAATTTTAAGTTCAACAGCACAATCCTATCAACGTTTATTCAGAAGTCAAGCTACTCATTTCAACTGGTGTTTCCATATAAATTAAGTTCCAGACTGCATCCTAAATTGAATTCTGTCATCTTGTTTCCCAAAACCTTATGGTCCAATATGGATAAATTGAAACATGTGTAGCAGCCAAAACATTTCACATCATGATAAACTTACCCTGTCAAAACCTGTTTGAATGGACACCACCACAGTTTAAACTTAGCTTAAACTGATTTCTTTGTCCTATTCTTCCACAGACAAAACACAAGCTTAGCTTCACAACAGAATGAAGCCTAAGTACTTCTGGAAATGAATTAGAGGAACCAACACCATACTATGGCAAAGCACAAAACTGCTTAAGGTACAAACTGGCCGTGTTCTTGCGCTGCCTGTATAGCCAGTCTTTTTTCAGAAGCAATTGTGCTTTGAAACATATCAAGATGCAAATATTGGTAACTTCCCCTCTAGATGTTCCAACTTCCATCATTCCTGACAACTGGCCATGCTGACTTGAGCTGATGGGCACTGAAAATGGAAATGGGACTGCCTTCAAGTCAATTCCGACTTATGGCAACCGGTAAGTGGTATTCAGAGGTGGTTTACCACTGCCTTCCCCTAAGGCTGAGAGGCAGTGACTGGCTCACGGTCACCCAATGACCCTCATGGCTGTGTGAGGATTCAAACCCTGGTCTCCCAGGCCGTAGTCCAACACTCTAACCACTACGCCACACTGGCTCTCTTGATGGGCCTTAGAAGCCAATATCTGGAGGGCCACAGGTCCCCTATCCAGGTTCTAAAACCTTCAAATCACATGTGCAATATATTTGTAGGTTAGAAAACTGATGACAAACATTCAAAATTAATAGTTATTTAAGTATTTAGTGTTTACCCGCATTTTCAGTTCATGGGATCTCGTTCCACATTCTATTCTGGCAATGTTATACACACATACTGAATATATTCAGTCAACACTTGTGCCAGATGAACTGTTTCCAACATACAATACTGTTAAAACCTCTTTCCACAAATGTAAATCTAAAAATAGTATGGGAATTAATACAGATACTTTAAGTATGTTGCCAATTGCAGCTAAAATATAATATAGCAGAATTCATTTGTTTTGGAGTGTGCCAAAGTCAATATTGGGCTTCTTAACAGCTGGAGTTCAGTTTGAAACCAAGCTAAAGTAAAAGACCTTGCTCCAGATTACTATTTTTTGAAGCAAGCGCCACAAATTTTCACTTTCAGGTAATTGTGCTTAGAACTACAGTCTTGGCAGAAACATTGGGTCACCTGACTCTTATTTGTCATTCAATTTCACTATTGGAACAGGAATAAAAAGAATGAGCAAGAAGTCCAAGATACTGAGACTTAAATAGGATCCGCAAATGAACCTTAATTTCAAGGGGAAATGGACATGGACTGCCTTCAAGTCGATTCAGACTTATGGCAACCCTATGAATAGGGTTTTCATGGTAAGCGGTATTCAGAGGGGGTTTACCATTCCTCTGAGGCTGAGAGGCAGTGATGGCCCAAGGTCACCCAGTGAGCTTCGTGGCTGTGTGGGGATTCGAACCCTGGTCTCCCAGGTTGTAGTCCAACACCTTAACCACTACACCACACTGGCTCTCAATTTCAATAGGCACACACATATAAAAGAATATTTCCAAAAATATACATTATAGGTGTGATCGAAGTGGGAATTTTTAATTTTCTGGTAGTCAGAAAATTTATGGTAGTCAGACCAAATATACAGTTAATTTCTATATTAAGTGGCATAATGTTAAGTATGCTTAGAGCTCTTGGCTCTAAAGAAATTAGAAGAACAAGACATTTTACTGCCACATTTAATTTTTAGATTTTTCAGATGCTAATAATACACTCCTTTTGATTCAGAACTTCTCAATAATTAGCATAGCAGATAATTTTCAATGAGAATAATGTTAAGAGCCAGAAATCTTACCCTCACGCGCCAGCCAAGATGGTTTGCTTTACACAGATATTTTAATATTCAAATGGTTCCTCGACCCAACTATTGGAAGCTATCAATCTCTGAATTTCATATACTGGCACTTATCTTCCAACTGCACTACAGCCAGATCCCTAAGAGAGTGCAGGTGTTTTTCAATACCTTGTCACATGCTATGAGAATAAACCAAGAATACTACAGCGATCTGCTATTCTAAAGGGATCTGTATAAGTTCCACGGTTTTTACAATTGAATCCAGAGTGCAGATTGAAGCAAACAAACTTTGAGCATTTCCTTTCTACCTTTCAACAATGAAATCCCATAGTCTACATTCTATTGTATTCTCCAGAGTGGCACAGAAAACGAAAACTGCTTTAACAAAAACACTTAAGATTTACAACTGAATTTTAAATCAAAGTTTAAAACTCTTGAGATTCCCATACCACTATTAAAACTATTCGACTTAACATTTGGCTTAAAATATACCAGTCTGGTGTACTAGGCACAGTATTGGACTTAAATTCTATGGAGAAATGGATTCAAATCCCCATTAAGTCACAAAGCTTACAGGGTCACCTTGGGCCAGTTATCATTTTACTTCACCAAGACAGTTGTGAGGATGAGAGGTGGGCGTATACACCAACCTGAGCTCTAAGAAAAAAGAATAGGATAAAAATATGGGAATTCTCCAAGGAAAATAATGCTCATGATCAAGCTATTGAATTTCCAAAGAAACAACCTAGATTTCCTGTGCACATTCCCAAATGAACTCAGCAGGAGCTACTTATGAGTAAACATTAAATGAATTCCATTGTGTTTCATATTAGCATAATCTATTTAACACTGTTAAATCAATTAGCCCATGATACAAATTAGATGGATAAAGCCAAGTTCACACAATTGATGTGCTCTATTTTGACAAACTTTGTTCGGTGTAATTAAAGACAAATAAGCCTCAATTACATTAAGGAAAGCTTCCCAAACCTGGTGCTCTCCAGGCGTTTTGATTCCAGCTTCCATCAGCCTCTGCCAACACAGGCAATGGGCAGGGATGAAGAGAGTTTCAGTACAGCATTAAGAGATTAAACGGTACTACAGACAGATGTTGGAGTATTCTACTAATATTGTCAAAGCGTGTAACAGTTCCTTCTAAGCAAAGCAGCACTGCCGTCTGCTATTGTTCAGTTAAAATGTAGTCAGCTTTAAATAAACTAATTTTAGTTTGAAACTTGTGTCAAACATCAGACTTTGATCCATATTCTCTATTGCATTTGACGGATAACATTTTTACGCTACTCTTCAGCTGAGGAAGTCTCTAGAGCAGCTTACAAATATGTGCTTCTGCTTAATATTTTATGCACTAGGAATACCTAAAGACAACACATTCAAAATTGTTCAGCTCTTGATTAGTCAAGATAGACTTGAGTGTAGCTGAGATTCCCAAAGTGCACATTCCTCTTTAAAGCAACAAGATTGAAGTAACAGGATATAGTTCATTGTGATGGTCTTCAGTTTTGTATATGCAACTAACATAACGCATGAAGAAATCAATTACCGAAAACCACCATCAGACAACTGTGATAATGTGGCTTCAAGTCGCTGTAAACTGGAGTGTCTGCTTAAAATCTCAAGTCAACCAAAAGAGCTGAGGGTGCATTAGGCCCCATAATCTATGACTTATTGTACAATTATTCAGCTAATATATACAAATCACTTTTTATTTATTTATTTATTTATTATTTTATTTATATCCCGCCCTTCCTCCCATCAGGAGCCCAGGGCAGCAAACAGAAAATTTGAACACTTAAGCGCTAAGCACTTTTCCAAGTTTTTGTTCAACTACTTTGATTTGTAATGCTAAGAGAATACTGGTATTTTCAAGTATGTCAATTGTTAAAAAAATAATTTGTAAGACCAATGCCTTATTTAGAAGATGACATTGGAAATACTAGCTAGGACCTTTCAAGTTATAAGTATCAGAAGCGTACTTTTAAAGGAAACCAATGCTGGTTTTAAAAAGCTGAAAAGCTGCAAACAGCAGAAGATACGTAGTAATTATTAGGCTGCAATCCAATACATGTCTACTCAGAAGTAAGCTCCACTGGGTTCAATGGGACTTACTCCCAGGTAAGTGTACAATGGATTGGGGCCTTATGTAAACTAAGACATACCTGAAGCAGTTAACATGCTCTCTTCTAACTCCACCTGAATCTTCCTGGTTAGTAGAACCTGATGCAATCTTTAAGAGAACATACAAGTTTTTTGTTAAAGAATGGTATTCAACACAGACAAAACAGATGCATTGGTGAACATGTTCAAGGCTAAAAGTGATTAGTTCCAAAGAATCACAAAATTTTAAAACTTTGTTTTTCAAAAAACTATGTCCTACATAGCATGGGGGGGTTATCCCAATATATTTTAAATATTTAATGTTGCCCATCCTTTTCTTTCCAATGTTGAGATTCATTTTATTGCCCAACCCGTTGATACAAGCATATTTGCATCCTAAAATTGCAAAATAGAAACGGATAGCCTTCAAGTCGATTTCGACTTATGGCGACCCTACGTATAGGGTTTTCATGGTAAGCGGAATTCAGACGGGGTTACCATTGCCTTCCTCTGAGGCTGAGAGACAGTGACTGGCCCAAGGTCACCCAGTGAGCTTCATGGCTGTGTGGGGATTTGAACCCTAGTCTCCCAGGTCGTAGTCCAACACCTTAACCAATACACCTAAATGTGCTTATTTGGAAGTAAGCACCACTTGCTTATCACCAATTTCCTTAAGCATGTTCAATTGCTGCTTTAGATGGTGGCCCTAAACCACTTACTTGGAAAAAGTACTGTTGATTTTCAATGGAATGTATTTCCAAGAAGGTACACTTACCATTCATTTTATTAAACAGAAATCTTAATTTTATTCTTTTTTCAATTAGAAATTATAAAATTAAATAAAAACAACCATATTGCATTGTTTTAACAGGATTTAGTGTTTCATTCCTATTAGACAAAGCTACATAAATCTGATGAATATACCAAAAAGAACAAACAACAAACAAGTTCAAAACCATTCTTACCTTAACAAAAAAATAAGTCTGTACAGGTCATCTGAAACCCATTAGTTACAGAAATGATAAACATCCACGGAATACCTAAACAAGGAAAATGTGTTTAGCTTAATGAAAAATTGTTTGACATTTGCTGTATATTATACATTTTAATAAAAAATGGGAAGAATTATATCAGTGTTAGCTGTACTTTTAAAGTTAAGTAATGTTTCTAACTTAGCATAAAATAAAGGCATAATAGGCTTTTTGTTCAATACAACTTGTTCGCCACCTCATAAGAGAAAACATACCAGAGGTATTATTATAGATGTTTATCCCTAAACCTATTCTCAAACTAATTGTGAGTTTATCAGAATAAAAGTATTAGTCAAATGTGCTTAGTCTTACTCTCAAAATTCCAAGCAGTTACATCAATCAGCAAGACACTCTAAAGTTTTTACCATCTATTTGAAACCACAAATAATGGCATCTTAACACTGATATCTTTTAGTATTGTTTGAGTCTCTGATGTTTTCATATTTACTGGTCCCCTGAAGTACTTGAATTCCACTATCTTCACATTTACACTTTATTTCAGTTCTATTTTCTTGTATCAATATAGAAGTCTTTATGAAACTTGGTCACGGTTAACTTTATTCATAACAGTACAGTATAAATTTCCACTAATTTAGGAGATGACCATTTCAAATGGTACACTAAATACCAATATCAATCCTTTGAAATAAATACATCTTCTAAACAAAATGGGGTTATTTGCATGACAGATACTGGTTCAGTAAACAGTTGAAACCAGTAAGCCTCCAAAATTTTTAAATTTGCTAACATGCTAAAAATATACCAAGTGTTTGCTTCATTGCTAGAACTTTCTTCTCTGGTAACCTATTTATGTAACTCAATATCCAAGACACCATCAATGTAAGCCTGAACAAGAAAATGAACATTCTAGAACAAGGACAAATTAGTTAACACAACGTGATAAAAATATAATTGCAGATATTCCACAAACAGAAACACTGTATTTTCATAACTTCCAAAGATTAAAGATTAAGTAAGAGCCTCCAAGAAGCCAAGGAAAAGCAATTGCCCAATATCCCATTTTAAGATTTTACTACTAATTCAGG
This sequence comes from Rhineura floridana, assembly GCF_030035675.1. NCBI lineage: Eukaryota > Metazoa > Chordata > Lepidosauria > Squamata > Rhineuridae > Rhineura > Rhineura floridana. The sequence goes on along the minus strand of NC_084493.1, from coordinate 4,565,205 downwards.
GAAAAGGAAAGGGATTAAAAAATTAAGTTTACTCTAACAATAAGTATACCAGAAAATTTCAAGCTCATGAAAGATATTGACAATGGTACTTACAATAAAAATGTCTTCTGCGACTTTTTAAACTGTTAACTTATTTTTACCCTATTGCGTCTCATTTTAAAAAGCTGCGTTTTCCACTTATGCATTCCAGTTCTAATTTAGAAGTTTACTTAACTGTACAACTGGCGCACACACACAGAGCCTTATGTACTTCAATAAGCGCATTTAATAAATATTTTATCTAAACCCAAAGCATAAAAATAGTTTCTGGTTAAAAAGCACACACAATTAAACTGTTTATGGTATTTTCAAAATGTCCTTAGAAAGTAAACAAACAGTTTTTTTCCGCAGTCTATTCTCTATCACTCGTTTAGAAAGAGTTAAAAGCCAACACCCTACATACAGAAAAACAAGTTTTATATTTGACATGGCGTCTTTTGTTCTCACAGAAATAGACACGGTTGTTTCTCTTTTTCCGAAGCAATGGTTAACAACAGCCACCCTTTAAAGTACTTAGGAGTTTGCAGAAGACATCTAAGGAGTTATAGCACACCTTTGATTTCCCTCCCGCAGATATTTTAGGAGAGGTGCTGTCTCAATTTGCAGCAGACCCCCACCCGATGGTGTCCTACACAAATGCTGCATTAGAGTAACACCAAACTGCAAAACAAGGTACCTGCCCTTCAGGATTAATTCTGGCATGAAAATAATTTACAAAAAACTCATGCAGACTTTTCCATGAATACTGAAAGGAAAATGCACCAGCCCCCTATGTTACGGATTGATTAGCCCACACCCCCCCAAAAAATTGCTGCAGAAGATGGGGGGGAAGAGAGCAAAAGAGAAGAAAAACTCCGCAGCTCAAATGGCGGCTGTGGTTTGACACCAACCTCCTTGAATATCCGGTTCTGCGCCTAGCCCAAGAGTCTTTAGAGAGAACCCCTAATCTGAATTGAGGAACTGCTCTAAAATGGAGAAAAGGAGGCATTTTAGCACCCCTTTAAATTAAAAAAATGACAACATGCAGTGAATAAACGACTAAGAAACCAGGATGTTGTGTTGAACCCCCCTCCACCTATGATCATGAGATTTTACCCCAATCCTAGAATCCCCTTCCTGAGCACCCCCAATTCGGATCACAAAGCCACACAAAAACGAGGAGTTTAAACACACCCAAAAGAAGACAGGTAAAGCGTGACAGGACGAAGCTTTTCTTCCTCTTACGTGGCGCCCTAATTCCTGCTGGAGAGGCAACTCGAGATGGGGGTCGGTTTCGACCTCTTTTCCACCACCCCCCGAAAAATAAAAACCCAGACAAAGGAAGGAAATGGGGCTTTCCTCGCCCTTTTCTCCTCGGATCTCAGGTCCCGCCCCAGGAATCCCTATAACTCGGCACCCTCCACCCCCTATGTGAATTAGGGGCTTGGGGGGACGGGACCCCCACATACACACCGCAAGGCTCAACCCTGCCTTTCCTACCGAGGAGGGAAAAAAGGGGGCATCGAGGGGCGCCTGGAGGTGGTGGCTGTTTTCTCCCCCCCCACCTGCCTCTCCCAGGCGGCTCCAAGGACATCTTGGTTCCCTTCTCAAGGACAAAGGGACAATGGCGGGGGAAGGCGACCGGAGAGAATATGGAGGGCGAAGGGACGGGAGATACTCACCATCTTCAGCGGGAGAGGCGAGGCGGGCGTGCCGAGCGGGGCTAGCCGGGCGCAGCAGCCGCCGCGAGAAGGGCGAGCCGAGCCAGCCCTGCCGCACAGCTGCCTCTCTTCTCCCCTCTCCGAGGGAGGGCACCCGACAAGCCGCCCGCTCCCCTCGTTTCAGACGACTGGGCCCGGCCAGAGACCCCCCTCGAGCCGGCGGCCGCCCTGGGCCACGGGGGGTCGTCGGAGGGGGGAGAGAGGCGCCGGGGAGCCGAGGGCCGGGCCGGAGGACGGCGGCAGCGACCGGCGGAGGCTGCTGCCTCCCCGGCCATCTTGCGCCGTGTGTGCGTGTGAGAGGGAAGGGAAGCCTCTGCCCGTCTTCATCGCCTCTCAGCGAAGCCTTCCTCTCCTCCCCTCCCCCACCCGCGCCCCTACCCAGCACCGCAAGATGGCCGCCCTCGCTCCCTCAGCAACGACTGCGGCAGGGAGGGGGGAGGGGAAGAGTGGGCGGGGACTGCGCGCGACCCGGCTCCGCCCGTCTCTCCTCGCCCCTCCGCACACATACACCCGCCTACGCATGCGCACAAGCCGCCTCTCCATTGGCCTCTCCTTCCCCGCAAACCTATTGGCCGCTGCGGCCTGCCTTTTCTCCCGTCTTGGGGCTCCGGGTTCCTCATTATTTGTTCTCTCCCTCCTTTCCCCCCCTCCCTTGCAACTCCAACGGTTACTACTGGGTTTGTTTTTTCCTTTTCAGACTGCCTATAACTGGCTGACGCGCGAGCCCCGCGGCTGCCTTCTCCTTCCTCCTGATTGGCGGAAAGAAGGCGGCTCATGCGCCTCCCTCCCTCTTCGCAAGGCTTCTCTCTATCCCTTCCCCCACCTCCTCCTCGCCCGGCCGCTTCGGTGACGAAACGCCTCGCGAGGTCGCTTCTACTCGCAGCCCCTCCCCACCCTCCACAGCCCCACAAAAATTGGGGAGAGGGAAGGAACGCCGCCGAGTCAGCTGATTGGCGGGGGAGTTGGGGGCGCTCCTCGCAGGCACCGCATCGTACTATAAAGTCCACAAGAAAAATTTGTTGAATAATATTCACTTCAGATGTTATGTGTTGCCTCACACTGCCAGGATGAGTCGAAGCTATTTGCGGGTAACATCCCTGTACAATTTTTTTAAAAAACAAATTTGCTAAAGGTGTTCACACACACACAACAGTAACCCAACAACAAAATAACCCCCATTCATCCACATAAGAATGAACACACAAAAAATAAACCACCAAAAGCTGGACTAAGAGTGGTGTCCAAATAATGCCCTGGATAATACAAATGACAAAAGTTAGCTGTAGGCCAGCTTCCCTGGGGGAAAGCATTCTTCAGTGGGCTGGGGGGGGGCACACAACAAATTAGGTTGACAAATAATGACTTAACAGGAAGTCACCACAAAACCAATGTTTCTTCAATGGTTCACCCTAGATGCTGTGAAGCCCTCTTGTCCTGCCGCTGTGAAGCCTTCTTGTTTTGCCGCTTGCACTTTTAGTTAAATAAATGTAAATGTACTGCCTTCAAGTCCATTCCAACTTATGGCGACGCTATGAATAGGGTTTTCATGAGGCTGAAAGGCAGTGACTGGCCCAAGGTCACCCAGGAGCTTCATGGCTGTGTGGGAATTTGAACCCTGGTGGTCTCCCAGGTCCTATGCCAACACCTGATCGAACGCGTGGTGGCCAAACAGTTACAGACACACTTGGAGGAAGCAGATTATTTAGATCCGTTCCAATCGGGCTTCAGGACTGGTCATGGAACTGAAACAGCCTTGGTCACTCTGGTGGATGATTTGAGGAGGGCGTTGGATAGGGGAGAACACTCATTCCTCATCCTCCTAGATCTCTCAGCGGCTTTCGATACCGTTGACCACGGTATCCTCCTGGGCCGCCTGGAGGGAATGGGAATTGGAGGCACTGTTCTACGGTGGTTCCGTTCCTATCTCTCTGACAGGCACCAACGGGTGGCATTGGGAGAGGAGGTTTCAGACCCTTGGCCTCTTAATTGTGGTGTGCCACAGGGTTCTATCCTCTCTCCCATGCTATTTAACATCTATGTAAAGCCGCTGGGGGCCATCATCAGGAGATTTGGGTTGCAGTGCCACCAATATGCGGATGACACGCAGCTCTATCTCTCATTTAAGTCCTCACCGGAGTTGGCTGTGGATACTATTTCCAAGTGCCTGGAGTCCGTAAGTGAATGGATGGGAGGAAACAGGCTGAAACTGAACCCGACAAGACCGAGGTACTGTTTGTGGGAGACAAGAGAAGATTGGGAGATATTGACCTGGTGTTGAATGGGGTAAGATTGCCCCTAAAGGACCAGGTTCGCAGCCTTGGGGTCATTCTTGACTCCCAGCTGTCCATGGAGGCTCAGGTGTTAGCAGTGAGCCGGGCAGCTTGGTATCAATTACATCTGATACAGAGGCTGCGACCCTATCTTCCGGTCCATCTGCTCCCGCGGGTAGTGCATGCCCTGGTCTCCTCTCACTTAGACTATTGTAATGCGCTCTACGTGGGGCTACCCTTGAAGACGGTTCGGAAATTACAACTGGTACAGAATGCGGCGGCACGGCTGATTAAGAACGGCCGCCGCCAGGATCATATCACTCCAGTGCTAGAAGACCTACACTGGTTACCAGTTGTCTATCGAGCCCAATTCAAGGTGTTGGTGTTAACCTTTAAAGCCCTATATGGTTTCGGTCCAGTCTATCTAAAGGAGCACCTCCAGCATCACCAAATATGCCGCCTGACAAGATCAGCCTCACAAGACCTTCTCTCAGTCCCACCAGTGAAAACAGCTAGGCTGGTGCGGACCAGAGAGAGGGCATTCTCGATTGTGGCCCCCACCCTCTGGAACTCTCTCCCATGTGATCTTCGCCATGCCCCCTCCCTGGTAGGTTTTCGCCAAGGATTAAAAACGTGGCTGTTTCAGCGGGCATACAGGATTCCTATGTAATTTTAGTTTATAACGTACAGATGTGGGTGGGTTGATTATTTGAAGACTGATGTTGGAACTGTATTTATATGTTGTATCTTATTTTAATCTATGTACGCCGCCTAGAGTGGCTGTTCATTCGGCCAGATAGGCGGCCTAAAAATAAATTATTATTATTATTATTATTATTATTATTATTATTATTATTATTATTATTATTAACCACTACGCCACACTGGCTCTACCACTACACCACTAGTTATCTTCCTTTAAGCCATTGCTATAAACATGGTGTACCAACATTGACAGAAGAGCAGTAATTTCGTCAATGCCCCACTGTAGCTGCTGTGTAACCATCTTATGCTTCACTCTAGCCACCTGTCTAATAACAGGGCTGGCCCTGCAGACCAAGGAAGATATTAAGGACAATCACCAAAGAATGATGAGGAAACCAAACATGGAAGTCCAAGGTTAAATCCAATCCTAGGCCTACTCAGAACTGCCCCATTGAAATTAATAGGCATGACTAACTTTGGTCCATTAATTTCAATGGGTTTACTCTGACTAGGACTAGCATTGTATACAGCCCACAGCTTCTCTGGTTGTGAAGATTAATTGCCAGTGAACTTTGATTAACTGTCAGACCAAGAACTATCAGCTTCACTTGTCCCACCAGAAGCTGACAGCCGAAGCACTTTCCGAGCCTGGACTCTGATAAAGCTGAACATTTATCTTTGCTGACTGGTTATGAGTTCCACAAGAAACTTGCTTTGCAGGATTGCATTATGACCCACAGGTGTCATTGATAGCATCTTGCAAGTTTAGGCATGTAGGAAAGCCGCAAGGAAATTATATGTTTAGTGGTAATCGTCTCAACAGAAGAAGCTAAAGTACTAACGTAACTACAACAGAGTTATCTTCCAGAAAATGAACTTCAAGAGCAAGATGGTCTAATAGGGCTTCTCCAGACAACCTGTTTGTTCATCCTGATTTGCTTGCACAAAGTTTATTTATTTATTTATTATTTGATTTATATCTCGCCCTTCCAATAGGAGCCCATGTGGTGGTTAGACAATTAAATGTGGTGGTTAGACAATGAACATTCATCCTGACTTCCCTGTGGAGTGTTAACATGTCTTCCCATTAATCATTCACTCATTCCACATTTTAAATGCATTTGCCCATCATTTTCCAAACTGCAAAAAGTCATTTTTTTAAAAAAAGTGGTTTTGGTACACTAGGAAAACAGTGTTTTAATCCATTTGAATTGTGCAAACCTGAAGTACCTATATGTTCCTTAATCCCTCCTGCAAAATACTGACAGTCTGGAGACACCCAGAGTTAGTAGCGCAGAAAACTGGTGTTTGACTATTGTAGTTTTTCCTCAAGATTTCCTTCACAATATATTGGGAAAAGAATCAAAGCAGTTTTTGCATTGACATTGTTACGCTGGATGGGAGTCATCCCCGTCTCATTCAAGTCCCTCCATCATTTTAGGTGTAAGTATTTTGCTTCTGTTTCTTTGCAAATTGCAATTATGCAAAGTGTGATTACTCCTAACACACACTGACTCTCCCTTCCTTGGCATTGTGACCTGGCTCTGATACTCTTGAGCTGAAACTAGGATCATCTGCCTAGGAAGTCTCACAGCCCCAGAGCCTGCTGGACACAGAGCATAACGGCAAACCTATGGGAAAGGGCCATAGCGGAGTGGCAAGGCACTTGCTTTGCTTGCAGAAGGTCCCAGCTGAATTCCCTGGCATGTTTAGGTAAGTCTGGAGAGATTTCCTGTTGGAAACCCTGGACAGGCACTGCCAGTCATTGTAGATCAGCAATGAGGAATCATTTTCAGCCCAAGGGCCGCTTTTCCTTCTAGACAACTAAGGGTATAGTTGTCTGGAGTTCCGGCGGGTGTCTTAGATCCCTTATGTTTTTGGATCCCTATGTCTCCAGAATCCTACAAGCCAATCAGCATGAAAGGGGAGTGTGTTAGCCTTTGAGAAGAGTCTCAATGAGAGCCAGTTGCGAGCAAGCCTTTGTTAGTTCCTACTTCAAAAGGCCAAGACAAATTGTGGAGAGTGAAAATTCTGTAATTGCAAAAGAAAAGACCATGAATCCTGATGATAGTACCCCATCTACATCAAGCAGTTTCGTGCCAGCAGGATATAACTGTGTAGACACTGGATTCAGAAATTCAAGTAATATCTCTGACAGTGAGAAAGGACAGTCAAATTGTGACAATGATGGAGAAGCAGAAAGCAGTATTCAAGCCTGGCCATATTATTCTGTCCATCTCTTCCTGTTTTTAGATGGCTGTTGAAGACCCATATTTTTATGCCAGCATTTGGTTAAATTTGTACCCTTTATGCCACTACTGACATTTTTAAGGATTTTATGGAATTGTTTATTTTTTAATATTTTTGTATTTTCAAATCACTGTATGGTTGTATGTACGCTTTGCATTTTTAAATCTATGTAATCTGTTTTGGGACCCACATTCCGGATGAGAGGCAGATAATAAAAATGAAGTATTATTATTGTTGTTGTTGTTGTTGTTATTGTTATTATTGAAAGTTGTATAATCTTAGAAGGGGCATGGCTGTGACTATCATGAAAGGACCCTGCACTTCTGAATTTGCACTACGCTACTATAGACAACTTTCTAGGGACTGTATGCATCTATCCATCTAGACAGGGCAAGAGGCAAAAGGCAGCAGAGCAATTAATATCCATTTTATCTTTATACAATAGCACACACTTGCCCCCTCTATCCTCCATCCAGGAAAGCAAGCAAGAAGCATTATCAGAGTGCTAGGACATATTCTAGCCAGGCAAAAGCACTCAGTGAGGGTGCAAAGCAGGACCAGTGAGGCATGTAGTCTGGGAAAGATATGTGCCTGGGGACAGGGCCGGGGCCAGGCATGCCGGGGCCCTTGGGCACCAGCCTGCTCTGGGCCCCAGCACAGGCATGCACACATGCATGCTCCACCTACCTACCTTTCCCTTGGTTAATGCTGCCCGCGCTGTGTGCGCTTGTCTGCCATCAACTAAGGCTTCCCTAAGGGGCTGAAGCCTCCGCTGCCATCTTGGTTGATGGCACGCATGCATGCTACGCATGTGCATCCCTGCCATCAACCAAGATGGCGGCAGGGGCATTAGCCCCTTAGGGAAACCTTGGCCACCATCTTGGTTGATGGCAGGTTTGCCCCCATAGCACAACCAGCATTTATGTCAAGGGAGAGGTAGGTGGGGCATGCAGGTGGGCATCACAGGTCTGCGCAGCAGTAGGGGGGGTGCCTGGGAGCTCCCTCTTGTGATCCGAGGCAGGGTCGGGAGCCCACACTGCTGCAGATCACAGAAGGAAGATCTACCCACCCACCCTAAGGAGGGGACCTTCAGAGGTTCCTGGGATCCAGGGGCCCTTGGCCAGGGCCCAACCTGGCCATCCTCTGGTGCCAGCCCTGCCTGGGGACAGTCTCATTAAGCCCCTGGGTCTGAGGTTTTCCATCCCTGTTGCAGACAACACTGATGTAGATGGGCCAATGGTCTGACTCAGTATAAAGGCTGCGTCCTATGTAACCATGCAATTTTCCATACATCTCACTGAGGACGTGGAGGAAAAAGCCAAGCTGCCTATCTCCAATTCAAAACTGGAAATTAGCACATGCATTATTATTATATTGACCACACTACTCTACCTACAAAAACTCTCCAGATTATTGTTTAATGTCATGGTCGTTTTTGTGGCGTTTTTGCAGCTTTCCTTCTTAACTTGGGAAAGGCACAACTGAAGTAGTATTCTTATTTGCTCTGCTTCACTTCACTGTCTTTATTGTCTTTGAATGTTGAAATCCAAACACGAAGCCCAAAACCTGTCGCCTGCTGAATACAGAACTGAAAAATAGTACATGTCCTGACCATCCTCCATCTTACAAGCTGCCTGGCCTTTTCCACATCACTCTGGGTGTCAGCTGTTAATGAGTGTCAGCCAGACTTCTGCCAGTAATTTTTTCACACAACTTAGTCAAGGGCATACATTGCACTGTTGTGCAACCCACAGTGATTAAAAAATAAATAAACACCTTGTCCTCGGATTCCTAGATATAAAAGGCTTTGCATGTGTGCTAAATATTGTGCCATGCTACTGAAATGTTCTAGCTGTGCTGCACTGCACCGTTAGGTGTTTCGTTTCTCAACAGAGGATATGTATTCGCAACAGTGGGGGATGGGAAAGGAAGTGTCAATTATCTGTCTCAGAAGACAGGAGCTCTGGGGACAAGATAGTCTTTGATTTAACTATTTAACTGCTGCCAAGTTGGAATTCTGAACACAGAATATAAAGAGAATGGAGGCAAATAAAGGCACTGTAAAGATATTACTCCAACCGCCGGTGTCTAAAGCATTGGTCCCAGTATAATAGTTCCAAATGTGTCATTATATTGTCAGTTCAATCGTAAGAAAAAAGGAGCTGCCTTACACCAAGGTCCATCTAGTCCAATATTAGCTACGATGACTGGCAAGTGGCTCTCTACGGTTTCAGACATGGATTCTTTCCCAACCCTGCCTGGAGATGCCGGGGAATGAATGTGGGATTTTGATCGCTCGTGGCCACACCCAATGGAGGTTGCTGCATCAGGGCAATGTCCCACCAACCTGAGTCTCCCCTCGTCCAGCCTCCACTTGCCTGCCATCTAACTTAACATCCAGTCCTGGAACTGCACTGCCTGTCACCTTCCTCCTCCTTAGTCTCAGGCCACAGTCGCACTAGACATCTATTCCACTTTAAACAGTCGTGGCTTCCCCCCAAAGAAACCTGGGAAGTGTAGTTTGTGAAGGGTGCTGAGAGTTGTTAGGAGACCCCTAGGGCCATCACAGAGCTACGTTGTTCAAAGTGGTTTAAGAGTCAGCCCCTCTGCCCAGAGAACTCTGGGAACTGTAGCTCTCAAAAGGGAATAGGGGTCTCCTAACAGCTCTCAACACCCTTCACAAACTATACTTTCCAGGATTCTTCAGGGGAAGCCACGACTCTCTGAAGTAGAATAGCAGTGGAATAAATGAATGGTGTGAATGTGACCGCAAAGTTGTCCTTGTAGAACTCAGCAGGGAGGGAGACAAAACAAGAACTAGTTGGCTCTGCCTGTCCTTAGCTCTGGCTCCACCAACAAACATGTTTGGGCTCCTTCCCTTCCACCATACACCATACATGATTGGCTGGTGAACGGGGGATGGTGTGTTTCATGGAGGACAGGGCTATCAATGGCTACTAGCCATGATAGCTGTGCTCTGCAACCCTAGTCAGAGGCAGCATGCTTCTGAAAACCAGTTGCCAGAAGCCTCGGGAGGGGAGAGTGTTCTTGCACTCGGGTCCTGCTTGCGGGCTTCCCCCAGGCACCTGGTTGGCCACTGTGAGAACAGGATGCTGGACTAGATGGGCCACTGGCCTGATCCAGCAGGCTCTTCTTATGTTCTTATGCGTGTGAGAGAGTTGTCAGATAGAGCAGAGATCTTGCAGGAGAGAGGTTTCGATTTTGGTGGGTATGTGGGTAGGATATATAGGATTATATTCTTATTCTCTGAGGGGATTTTGACAAGTGTAGCATAAATTAAAGCAGTGAACATCATATTGTAGCCACACTCTCAGAACCTAAACATTTAGTAAACTTGCTTATATTTATTTATTACATCTGATAACTAAATAAAATCCATTTGTTTCAACACATGCCTGATTCTTGCCCTAGTTACCACACAGAATAAGTCTTACTGTGGCTGGTGACAAAGCTACCACAGTAGGGTGGCATAGGGTAAATAAGAGCAGATACTGTTATTTCTGGTGGCAGTGAAATACCCAGTAAAGAGAAACAGTTACTGGTATTAGAAAAACAACCCATTGCTAGGATCCGTACATGCTATAAAATATCCAGAGGGGTTGAGGCTACTGTTGCCAGGGCAGTTGGTAGGCAACAGCTGGGAGGAAGAAAACAAGGACCCTAGAAACAGCTTTGCTTTAATCTTAGTGTGATAAAAATACTTCTACCTCCACAGGCAGAGTGTGGGCAGGGGAGATACAACAGAGACCAGCAGACACAGACAATTGCCAGGGAAGGCTCATGTTTCTCCTCTTGGATCCTTTGAATTAATGCCTTGATTGGGCCCGTTAAGCAGGTTGCCATATTGCATCCGTTTGATATAGTACCCTGTGCACGCCATCCATGCCTGTACAGGATCAATGCTGGAACATCTATACAGCAAATGTATATTCTTGCTGACTTTGAATTCCCTAGAACAGGGGTCACCAACACAGTATCCATGGGCACAGCTGTGCCCTTAATGTCTTATTCTGGCGTCCAGGGGTGTAGTCATCCATGGTTGCAGGGGGGCATAGACCTCTTACTTTCTTGGGAGCAGGGTCCCAGGCAGGTCCCTATGTATGAGCCAATCAGCATGAAAGGGGAGCAGTTAGCCATTGAGAAGAGTTCTTGTCCTTTTGTGCTGACTGGTTCCAATCAGAGTTAAAGGAGGTTAAGCAGCCACTGAGAAGATTATTCTCAGCAGCTAATATACAGCCTCCCCTTTCATTTTTGTATTTGAATAAAATATAACAAGAACGCCACAAATCTCCAGTAAACTCTCGTACAGGATAGTGCTGCCTCTGGAATGTTTCTTAAGAAAGTGAGGACCACCTAACAATACATTTCTGAAATCCAGAAGAAATTCCATTTGTATCAAACTGGGAGTTTAAATCCCCACCACCACCACCATCCAAAAACTGAAGCAGGCAGGGGCAGAAAACCTAGCACTGCAGGAAGAAATGAACCACTTACATTTGGGAGAAATAGAAAGCTATTTATATATTTAAAAAGCACAAATGCCTTGTTCTTCCCACTACAGCTGCATTTACTAAATATAGCCCATGTAAATCAGTGAGTTTTTATCTGCCCTTTTCCCTAGCCAATTAAGTCTTTGCAAACAGCGTCATACCTCCACCTACTCTCTAGGGATGGGCTGCTGCAACCGTGCCCTAGTTACAGACACAAGAGACTAACAGCCTTTTCTTAACAAACATGGATCTATCAGAATCAAGTGGAAATAGATTCTGCCCAGATTCAATGTTGCATAAAGGAGAAAAAGAAACACTTCTTTGTGTCACATAGGGCTGCCAGGCTCAGGGCCTGAGAATGATTCTGTATCTTTAAGAGATGAGAAAATTCAGCAAAGTGCAGGTTTTCTTGCAGCACAGTAATGGGAAAAACCATTCCAGGCCCAGCCTCCAAGAGGTCTTCTGTATCTTTAAAAGTTGTGCAGGGGGGAGGGGAAATTCCACCGTGTGGTTTTTCCCATTATAGTGTTGCAAGAACACCTGCACTTGGCTGACTTTCTCTTCTCCTAAAGATACAGTATCAGTCTCAGGCCCTGAACCTGGCAACCCTAGTACAGATGCAAATTTAGAATGAATTGCTGTATTTTCATAGCACATCTCATGAGAATGAGGAAAGAAGACTATGACCGAGTGATCTGCAGGCCCCGCACACTGTGTGGATGGCCAACTTCAAGGCCCCTCCTACCCTGAGTTCATAGGATTGTTTGTCTTTAAACCAGACTTGGACAACCCTCCAAACAGAGGATTACTTCAGACAGAGAGGACTGCAGTTTGTAAAGGAGGATGCATGGCTACCCTATAGAGAATGGGGAATTTAATGTGGTTAAGAGGGCATGATTCAGTTCCCTCACCTGGGCCCCTCGTTTTGGGGTAAAAGGGATGGGCTCTAGCAATCCTAAAACCTAAGACACCCTAAAATAGTAAACAAGAGAAAAACATTAATCCAGGTTAGAAATGTGGGATAAATTTGACTCAGTTTGCATTTAAAGCCAAATGTATAAAACTCGCACTTTCCAAAATAATATGAGAACCGAAACGCAGCCATCCTCTGAAATTTGCACATATCTGAATTTTGCAATGTAGTTCTTCAACCAAGCAATGTTCACAAAAATGCACATATCAGGGGGAAATGTGAATAAACATGAATATATTGGTGAACAACATACAAAAATGCATTATGTTTGGAGAAACAGCTTGCAAAAATTAGTCAAAACTGCATACAAAATGTATTCATTAGCACTAAAAGGCTGAGGAATTTTCATGAACATTAAAACACATTTGCAAATTGCTGCAGAAATGTGGAGAACTGAATTTAAGTTTGGAAAAATAAGAAATGGAGAGAACCAAAAGAGACAGGTCTGTCCATGTCTAATCCAGTTTGGGGTCACTGTGGCCCATTTGGATTGAAGGTCGCTGGTCTTCCGTTCCTGCTGAAAGCCTGAACAAAGCTCAACTCGGCTGTTGTCCTCATGCCTGCTTCGTTCAGTGAACAGGCCTGGCTGCTGCACAGCAAAATGATCCTGCTTCAAGACTTAAATGGCCTGCATTTGGCTGCAGCTGTTCCTTTCGAGCTAAGTAAAGTGTGCTCACATCTTTTAAGCAGGCGTATTCAGTGCTTCCCTAATGGAGGGCATGGAAACGCTGCCCAATATAGGCTCATTAAACTTGCATGATCTGCACAGCGCACATGCACAGTAATGAATGTGCTGGCCTAGCTGGAGATATATATATATATATATTTCCTGGAGAAAACATATTACACACAGGAATACAACTTCCCAGCAATAGGGACTTGACAAACTTGCCTCTCGGCTGCAGGAGAGGTTCACATGGGAGATGCTCCTCCATATAAAAATAAAATAAAAACCCTCCACATAGAAAACTAGTGTTTCAGGGAGAAGGGTAATTAATTTTCTATATGCACAGAATTATATATGCATTTAGCCATGCAGGTCCCCACCTGTAGTCTGAAATCATACAGCTAAGAGCCAATCTGCATGACATGGAAGGGAGATACTGGACAGATCTCTTGAGAGGCTTTTTTAAACTTTAAAATAACTACAAGAGGATGCAGGAACTGGGTTCAGGATGCATTGCTGAGGGAGCAGGTTGTAACCTAGGCAAGCTGCATTTCACTAATCAATCTGCAATTTTTTTTTCACCAAGAAAATGAAATCTTTTCCCCATGCTGTTTTCCTAATCTGAACCACACAATATACAAAAATCTGCTATATGCCCATAAAAGATAATATCTAGAGGTATCTGCTGTACCCGTATGTTTCTCCCTGTGGGACAAATACTTGCTTGTGTGTGCGTGGGGGGGGAATATTCATTGGGAAAACAGCATGGGGAGAAAGGGTTAAAGACATTTGGGCTACACACGACAAATGCATGTCAGCATGGTGGGCCCTATTGGAGACCTTCACAATTTGTTCTACCACCACCACCCCAGATGCCAAAAAGGCTCACCTCCAAATATGGTGGCCCACCTGGGGCTCAAAAACTCTCTTTGGTGACTGGGTTAAGAATTTGATGCCTTGATTCGCTTGTTTTTCTCTTTCCTCCCCATCCCTATTTCATTTTGTGCCATGTCTGTTTAGATTGTCAGCCTGGGAGCAGGACTATGTTGCCATCTCCAAAGGTGGAGAATTACATTTTTGTACTTTTGTAGGTGTTCTTCTTACTTTGCTTCCTTTCTGTGTTACTACTGTTTCTACAGAGAATCTAACCTAGAAAATTATATTTCTCTCATTATTCATCCTAGAAATCAGTGTCAAATTAATTTTTTTAGTTTCAAAGCCTTTTTATTGGTCAATGTCGTATGATGGTGAAGACAGCCTTTTGTGTTTCAAACTGGAGATTATGCTCTATTTCTATTTTGGGTGCATTAACAGTTGAATCTGAAACTGCAGTTTGATGTAAAATCAGACTAATTACAATATGTTGCTACTTAAGCAATGACTCTTGCTGTTGGAAAAAACAAACTTGGCCTGCCAAGATGCATGTTTTCAGCCTGCTATGCTTTAACTACTCCACTAAAGGAAAGGTGGGCATGGTCAATTAAAAACATGAGCACACCTAGAATTTTGCTAGAACATATTTCACCTCCCACTGTTTTATCTTGTGCAAACTGAGATACTCCTCATGTCCATTGAAAACTATTCTGCAGAACCGTCAGTGCCATTATTCCACAATTGTTTTTGAAGCTTTTTTTAGTGTTGCAAAGTGCAATTCACAGAAACAGAAACAATAGAAAATGATTTACTATAGGAAAATTCACTAAAATTGCAAAGTAAATCAAACATATTTAAAGGGACTATCTGAACGATATAAACTGTTTTAATATAGTTACTTCCTCCCTGCTAAAACAAGACCAGCACAGCACATGTCTCGTTTGTTATTTGGGCTGACTGCAGGTGTTGCCACCACTCACCATATGCTCAGAGGCACATGTTACCAAATTCTTCCAAACTACACAGGAAGTGAATTGGACTGTGAAGAACCAACCCAAATTGTGTTTGCATTTTGACCAATTTGTAGGGCACTACAATATCTCAGAGAGGAGATCAGGACTCCTTCTCCCTTGGAGCATTCACTATAGCTACCCAATTTCCCTGCTTTTAAAAGTTTGATGGAAATATCTGTTGGATATAGGTACATTCTTAAACCGTAAGGTTTTTTTTGCCTATTAGTGAATTTCCCTGCTTTTTAATCCGGGAGGTAGGAAATGGGATCCTGTGCAAATTTGCTAATAATGGATTGATAATTTGCATGCTTATTGAGTTCAGTGGGATTTACTCCCCTGCAATCATGCTTAGGATAGGTGAAACTGACCACAGGGGATGCGGAGGGGAGGAAGGGCAGAGGGGAGGAGGGGGGAGCAGGCAGAAGGGGCAGGAGGAGAAGGACAGGTTTGATCATTGCATGTTTATTGAGTTCAGTGGGATTTACTCCCATGCAATCATGCTTAGGGTAGGTAAAACTGACCATGGGGAGGGAAGCCTGGAGAGGGCAGGGGAGGAGAGGAAGAGGGGAGGAGGAAGAGAGAGGAGAGGAGAAGGAGGAGAAAGGCAAGTCTGATCATTTGCATGCCTATTGAGCTCAGTAGGATTTACTCCTGTGCAATCATGCTTAGGATAGGTGAAACTGACCTGGGGGAGGGGTGGGGGGAGGAGGAAGACAGGAAGGGGAGGGGGAAGGATGAAGGGGGAGGGGAGGAGGAGGGGAGGATATTGGATGGGTGGGGACTGGTTAGAGGGGAAGCCCCTTTCCTTTCCAAAAGGAAAACATTGCGAACAGTATCATTATTTTTCAGTATCATTATTCTACAGTAGGCACATGTAGCCTCCCAACCAAATTTAAACCAAAGCTGTCCCTGGCCACATCCACACCAGACTGTTATTTCACTTTAGGCAGTCATGGCTTCTTCCAAAGAATCCTAGGAAGTGTAGTTAGTGAAGGGTGCTGAGAGTTGCTAGGAGATGCCCTGTTCCCCTCACAGAGCTTCAACCAGAGCGGCTGACTGTTAAACCCCTCTGGCCACTGGAGCTCTGTCAGCGGAATAGGAATCTCCTCTCAGCACCCTTCACAAACTATACTTACCAGTATTATCTGGGGGACGCCATGACTGTCTCAAGTGAAATAAAGGTCTGGTGTGGGTGTGGCCCCTGATTAGCCAAGCCCAGCAGCTGGGAGTCCAGCTTTTAGAATACTGACAGTTGGTTCTTAATGAGCATGCCTGACATTATAATTTTCAAGCCAAAATTTCTTAAATTAATTAAAAATCAGACAGGCATTTCTTTAAATTTTTAAACTGAAGAAGATGAAGGTCAGAGTATGGGGCAAGGTCAGTAATAGGATTACAGGTACTCTGTGAACATGGCTGATTTTTAATTGATTTCAACAGATTATGAGAACTCTGACAAAAAAAAGTCCAAAAGTGGTCTGGTTTTTCTCTCTTTGTACACTTTGAACACTCGATTCTCTCTGACTGTTGTGTATTGCCATGAAAATTTAGAGGGTTGTTAAGCAAGTGTTCCTGAAATCAGGACTACAAGTTTTGTAAGGTTTTGTTTTTATGGGAAGGGTGAGAATGGCATGGGGGGTATTTTCAATTTAACATTGTGGAATGCGAAAAATCCATGCTGGCTATAGTATACAGCCACTCTTGCGGCTGTATAATAAAGGCATTGTCCTTATGCAGCTAAGGGAATTCGAGGAGTTTTCATGGCAAGCTACCCTTTTTCCAGGCCTGAACATGTTACTTGGAAAGAGCTCTCTCTAGCAAGGATTTTGCTCGTTTTTCTTGCTGGCACACCAAAGGCCTCCCAGAAGGAACGTCGCTGGCACGCAGCCTGCATACCAAAAAGAGTTGCTAGGCAACTGACGAAAAGGGATCTGGGCTTGGGCCCCTCCCATCATGCACTGCAGCATGCCTTGCAAACAAGTTCTGCCACGTAGGCAAGAGAGTGGAAATTTACAACACGGCTCCTCCTTAAAGGCCAACAGCATCTTTTTTTTCTTGTTATTCAACCTCCCTCTGTATTTCCTAACACCATCAAACTTTTCCTGTTGATTATTTTCTGCAAGAAAGGTCACGTATCTTGCTAGCAATGCATCAGAAATTGCACACAGCTGAAGACAGACTTCCGAGCTGCTGCCCTCTCACAGACACGCACATTTGGGTGTTTCTTGTTACAATGAAAAATGTGAACCACAACTGCAAGATCAACAAAGAGCTCCTTCAGACTAGTTTTCATTGCAAGTGTATTCTGCAACATGATACAATAATAGAGATGATTCTAAGAGCACCCTTCAGCCTTTGCTCAGTGCATATGCGAATGTGTGATATCATAGGAGGCATTTTACCAAAACCTGTGATGTAGGCAACGTCAGCCAAGTTTTACATTTGCGTTATTACTGTGAGAAAAAGAAATGAACTTTTTGTGTCGAGTAAAAAAAGAAAAGTGTGGCAAGTTCTGGCTGACAAAGCCACAAATTTGTCTGCAGTAGAGCAGTGAACGGAAGGCCATCCACTGGTGAACAACAGTGGGCCACTCATCTGACTTTTGTGGACACAGGAAGCTGGGAGAGAGCCAGTGTGGTGTAGTGGTTAGAGTGTTGGACTACGACCTGGGAGACCAGGGTTCAAATCCCTACACAGCCATGAAGCTCACTGGGTGACCTTGGGCCATTCACTGCCTCTCAGCCTCCGAGGGAGGCAATGGTAAACCACCTTGGAATACCGCTTACCATGAAAACCCTACTCATAAGGTCGCCATAAGTTGGGATCGACTTGAAGGCACTCCATAAAAAAATAAAAAAATAAAAAAGGAAGCTGGGTCATAGCAAGTCACACTGTTGGTACATGAGCTCAGTACACTGACTAATGTTTGACAGCAGCACTCCAGGCTTTACAGACACGGGATCTTTCCAAGTCCTGTCTTAAAATGCTGCAGACTGAACCGGGGACCTTTTGCATCCTATGCATGTGCTCTGCCACTGTGCTATAACCCTCCCCCCCCGCCGCCAAAAAAAAAAAAAGATTGCCAGAGTTTTTTGTTCATAGGAAGCTGCTTTATATCAGGTCAAACTATCTATGTATCTTGCCTGGAGTGGGAAACCTTTTTCTGGTTCTCTTTCGGTCATATACCAATGGTGGGTGGGGTCAGAGGAGGAAAGTGGGAAGGGTAATGGACGTGACTCCCAGTGGTGGCGGCTGATGTTCATTGGGGCTGGTAGGGCAGAAGACAAGGAGAGCAACAGTCAGTGGAGGCAGAGCCAATGACGGCAGATTCAACCCCTGACTGGTTGTAAATAAGATGTCAGACAGGTAGGAGCTGGCTGAGGGAAGACTGAGGTTGTGTGTGGCACGGCATCATTTGCCCTAATGGACCAGCCCTCACTGGTGACTCCTGTTTTTCTTTAATGCACTATATTCCAGCCATGCAAAGGGCAGAGGTTTCTCCCCACCCGCCCTGCACAAAGACACATCTTTTCATCTTCTACCCAGTTAAAAAAAAGAATAATTATCACAGTTCAATCCCACATTGCAGCCAGGCAGAAGCACTAGAGGAGGATGTAGAGAAAGGCTGGTAAAGGCGTGGTCTATGGAGTGCTCTGAGGGCCAGACAGAGAGGTCTGGAGGGCCACATTCAGGCTTTGGGCCTGAGGTGCCCCACCCCTGCTCTTGCCTTTGAATTTATTGGCAGTGGTGGGTCTCCAAGGTCTCATGACCTAATGATGGGGAACTTGTGGCCCTTCAGATGGTGCTGGAGTCCACCTCCCATGCCAACATGGTCAGCGGACAGGAATGAGTCAGTACGTGCCGAACTAGATGGATTTTGATCAGATCCAGCAAGGCACTCCTAACATTCTTAAGCAATTCGGCATACCCGAACAAAGCTCCATTTAGTGAAGTAATCTGGATGAAAAGAGAAAAGTCAAACATCTCGATCCTTCTGCCATCCTCCCTGGTAAACATTTGTTATACTTGGCAAGTCAAATCAGCAGTACACTTCTAAATTTCTGAACATGTGAGCTGTTTTAAAAGAGTGTGGGAATGAAAGGTGGAATGCCCTCTTCCTGAGATGGTGCCTGTCACTGCCTCCTATATGAAAAATGCTGCCCAATTAATTGGTTGCATCTTGATAGAAGATAAAAAAAAACCCCAATATATTAAAGCAGGAGTGAGCAGACTTTGCGCTTCACAGATCTACTTTGCTTTTTAGTAGAACTTGTAGCACTACCAGTGAGAAGTTGGACCAGGTGCAAAATGATGGCACAGAGGACTGCACAGAATTTGTTTGGGGGCTTTTTTGGACCCAGAACGGATCTCACAGTCCTTTCACGTACAAATCGCTCCTAATTTCTTTACCCAACCCCCAGTTTTCTGCATTTCAGAAATTTAATTTGTAGCTGGGAGTTGGGGAGCTTTTTTGTTCTTATTGTTAAACTACTGAGAATCAGAAACTCCTGCCGATCTATTACAAAGCACCCAAGATCTATCACTAGGTCCTGAGCTAGGAATATAGGGAGCTGCCTTGCTGTGAAGCTATCTAGACCAGCATTCTCTCTGCACTGACCAGCAGTGGCTCTCCAGGGGTCTCTTTCAACTGTGTGGAGAAGCCAGGGATTGAACCTGGGATCTTCTGCATGCAAAGCAGATGCTCTCCCACTGAGCTGCAGCCTTTCCATCTACCTTCTGCCCACTGTTGTGTTAAACGTTGCAGACCTACAAATAAAGGACAACGGGACCTTGAATTTAAAGACACACTGTAAGTACAATAGTACTGGTCAGCTTATTATACAGCTCAGGTGGGGAACTCCTACCCATGGGCCAAGTTTGGCCCAGCACAGGTCCCAGTTTGGCCTAGCACAGGTCCCAGTTTGACCTGTGTGAGGCCATTTTCTCAGACCATGTCTGCCTGCACTGTGGTTCCCAAGTGCCTGACAACCAGCTGGCTGCCAGGTGCTTGAGAAACACCTTCCAAGGGGCTCTGCCAGATGGGTGGGACAACTCACCAGTCAATCATCTGACATTATAATAACATCAGGTGATTGGTAGGCTGATTGTCTCACCTACCCATCAAAGTTGGCCAGCAAAGATGGGGACAGATAAGGATGGCCTCCTGGGCCAAAAAGGTTCCTTGCCCTTGCTCTACAGAAATGAGATTCCTGTACAAAGACTCTCTCATACTGGCGGTTCGGTTCCATGCTAGGGTTGTCACACCTGACCAAATAAATGCTAGCCTAACTTCCTCTTGTGGCTTTCCCAGGCACCTGATGTGGAGAAATCAGGAAGTACAGCTCTTCACAGCACTGAGGCAAACATTAAAAAAGGTAAAGGTGTCCCTGCACTTGTAGTGCGAGTCGTTTCCGACTCTTAGGGTGACGTCTTGCGACGTTTACTAGGCAGACCGTATATATGGGGTGGGATTGCCAGTTCCTTCCCCGGCCTTTCTTTACCCCCCAGCATATGCCGGGTACTCATTTTGCCGACGCCGGCCGTGAGCAGAGCTTTCGGCTGCGTACCACTCTGCGCCACGGAGGATCTTCGAGGCAAACATTACCACCTGCTAATGTTGCATCAATATGTCGCTGGAAGGCACAGCTGCAGCAGTCAGACAAAAAGTTGGCAATCCTGGCACATGGGTCTACTTTGGGTGCTTCCAGGTTGAATCCCTAGTATCACCAGATATGGGTGGGAGACACTCCTGTCTGAAACCCTATAGTACCACTGTCCATCAGTGCACAGACAATACTAAGCTAGATGGATCAGTGATCGAACTTGGTAAAAAGCAGCTTCCTGTGTTAAAAGGAACTGCAACCTCATCACAAACCACGCTGAATAGTTCCCTCATCTAGGTCAGCAGAAAGAACACCCTTTACATCTTGTCTGGATTAAACTTCAGTTTCTTTACTCTGTTCACATAAATATATTCCAATATCTTACAGATGAAATCTGGGAAGGGAGGCTGTCCCTGCATTTTACATATTTCTGGGAAGTCTATCCTATGCCTGCAGTTTTCTTTGCATCCTGCAATACCATGGCTTCCATTAATCCAAAAGCAAAGCGCCTGCCCCTCCCAGTTTGGTTTGAAGATGAAGTAGAAAAACATAATTGTCCTGCAGTATATTATCATCTGCTGCAGCATATGGAATAACATTGATGTGCATAAAGGCAAGGTGAATAAATCCCTCATTCAGAGACTTCACCATTTCCAGTGGGATAGCTGTGTTACATAGGAACCTGTGTGACACTGAGTTGGGCCCTTGGTTCATCTAGCTCAGTTTTGTCTGCACTGACTGGCAGCAGCTCTCCAGGGTTTCAGGCAGGGGATATTCCCAGCCCTACCTGGAGATGTTGCTGGGGACTGAATATGGGACATTCTGCATGCAAAGCAGGCGCTCTGCCACTGAGCTACAGTCTGTTTCTGAGCTAGTTCTAAAGGCTCTGTGCAGCGAAACTGAAACCTGAAGAATGGAAGCTCTAGTAGCTGATGGGAACACAGGAATCTGCCTTATACAGATCCTTATACAGAGTCAGGCCACTTACCCCAATTATTGCCTACACCAGCCTTTGCCAACCTGGTGCCCATGAGGGGTCTTGGGGAACTGCAGTCCAAAACGTCTTGAGGGCACCCAGTTTATTTATTTATTTATTTTATATATATACCGCCCCATAGCCGAAGCTGTCTGGGCAGTTTACAGTAACGGTTGGCAAAGGCTAGCCTACACTGGCAGTGGTTCACCAGGATTTCAGATAGGGGTCTCTCCCAGACCTACCTGGAGATTTTAGGGATTGAACTTGGGACCTAGATGCTCTCCCACAACTGTGGCCCTCTCCACTCCCCCAACAGTGTTTTAGCAACGCATTCTCAAAATGCAAATAAATAAATAGGGGGTTTCTCCAGACAGCCTGTTTATTGAGCATTCATCCTGATTCGCTTGCCCCAAGCGTATGCAGTGTTCTTATGTCTTCCTGGTAATGATTCACTCACCCCACACTTTTCAGCATGTTTTCCTTTCACTTTGCTAACCACAGCAATGATGCATTCTTCAGAAATGGGGTTTATTGTGTTAGTTATACTGATTATAATGGTAGCGCTTCTGTCCTGATTTATAATGTTTAAGAACATAAGAACATAAGAAGAGCCTGCTGGATCAGGCCAGTGGCCCATCTAGTCCAGCATCCTGTTCTCACAGTGGCCAACCAGGTGCCTGAGGGAAGCCCGCAAGCAGGACCCGAGTGCAAGAACACTCTCCCCTCCTGAGGCTTCCGGCAACTGGTTTTCAGAAGCATGCTGCCTCTGACTAGGGTGGCAGAGCACAGCCATCATGGCTAGTAGCCATTGATAGCCCTGTCCTCCATGAATTTGTCTAATCTTCTTTTAAAGCCGTCCAAGCTGGTGGCCATTACTGCATCTTGTGGGAGCAAATTCCATAGTTGGAATGGCTTGGAATCACAACTGAGGAGAGTGATGTGTTTCTGTCTTGCTTGCAGGCTTCCTATAGGCAGGAATTTGTAATTTGCTTTGAACTGTTTTTAACAGAGTTATTTGATATTGTTGTGACCTGCCCTGGGACCTTTTGGTGAAGGGCAGGTAATACACCATCATCATCTGGTTGGCCACAATGAAAACAGGATGCTGGATTTGATGGGCCTTCGGTCCAGTACAGCAGGGGTCTCCTCATGTTCTGATTATTGTTCCAGTCCTCGCTTAGGCTGCATGCAGACATGGGATTTATTGCGTTAGTTTTACTGATTTTAATGGTATCTCTTCTGTCCTGATTTCTAATATTCCTTTCACACTGCAGTACCTGTTGCATTAGGACCAGTATACCTCTTTTTGACCGATATACCACCTGGTTGTGCTAAATTTCATTCACCCCAGTGGGTGTGGTGCAACAACAATGAACATCACTGGCCATATGGCTCTCCCCCACCCTTTCTGCACATGCACACTTCTGCTCCCCCATTATTCCCCCAGGGAGACAGCAGGGAAGAACTGTATGCTGGTATACTGCCCCAAATTTCATCACTTTACTCCCATGATTTTCTGGATTAATGGGACTGCAAACAGATTTTTCTCTGGAAGCAACACAGAAATGAGCGCTAAACTTCTACGATATTCTGCTAGATTTCCAGAGGTGGCTTTTATGCAGGGGTGCAGTCATCCAGGGTCTCGGGGGATCTTAGACCCCTTACTTTTTTGGGAGCAGGGTCCCAATGTCTCCAGCATCATCTGAGAAAATCAGCATGAAAGAGGAGTGTTAGTCACTAAGAAGATTCTTCTAACATGCTTCCTTCTCCTTTCCTGGTGTTTGGAGCCAATCAGAGTGAAAGGAGGTGAGTCAGCCACTGAGAAGACTCTTCTCAACAGTTCACACTCTTCCCTTTCATGCTTCTTGGCTCCTAGGGATATCTGTTGTTGCGGGAGAAGGCATCAGCAAGGATCTAATTCTCAACCCAGAGTAAAAAAAAAAGGGGGGAGGTATGTAACTAACATGAAGGGACCCTGCACTTTTGAATTTGCCACTATGCTGCTGCTTTTATGTCATGTGAAAGGTCAAATAAAACACGGAAATTATCAGCTAATGAAATGTTGGGAAAACGGAATACGCTCTCCAGACGGAATAAGCTTTGTTGCGCCAAGACAACAGAGCGCTTTAATCCTCTTTAATGCACAAACCTACATTTCCAGTATGGCTTGAATCCCTCCCATGAAATTTTGATAATCTGGAGGCATGAGGAAACAGGAAGATGCATTTAACCAGGACAGCAGGTGCTGAAAAAGAAGTAGTGTTTCTGATCAATAGGGGCACTTGGAACATATGCAGGCCATAGGCAGGCCAATTTTGCGCAGAAGTCCAGTCCAGATGATGCCACGCTGACGCTCCAGTTCTCCCTCCCCCCCCCCCCCCCCGTACGTTGTCTTGGGCAAAGCCTCCGCGTGCTTCCTGACTTCCATGCCTCGGAGATGATGTCATCCTGGGCCTGTTGCCATAGCAACCAAGGCACGGCAGCCATTTCCTGGCCATGCTGCAGAGAGAACGCCCTGCAGGAGAAGAAGCTGCCGCCACCCAGTGGAAGGCAGGAGAGAGGCTCCAAACGCCTCCTCCACTCCCTCCCAGCAGCAGAGTGCGCCTGCCACATCTCCTTAGCATCTGGAAGAGCCGCCATTTTTGAAAGCCTCCTGAATACAAAAAAAAAAGACCATTAATGACAAAGGGCCCCTTCAGACAAGCTGTTTATTGAGCTTTTGTCCTGATTTGCTTGCACAAATAGTACACGGAGATTAGACTGTGATCATCTCCAGACTGTCAGCATTTTGTGGGAGGGATTCTCTCCAGAGGTTTAGGTTTGCACAATGCACACCATACTTTTAAAGCACAGTTCCCTCCAAAAAAGAATCCTGGGAACTATAGCTCTGTGAGGGGTAAACTACAGTCTCCAGGATTCTTTGGGTGAAAGCCATGTGCTTTCACTGTATGGTGTGTATTCAGCGCTTTAAAGTAGAGGCATTTTAATCTTAGTTTTAATTTTAATTTTATAGTTAATTAATTGTAATCTCTATTAATTTTGTCTTAATCTGTTTTTAAAGTGTTTTTATACCTATATGTTGTAATCCACATTCGCTGGTTTTTAATGTGGTTTTATTCTGTGGTACACCGCCCTGAGAGCCTGTTGCTAAAGGGCGGTTTAAAAGTGCAATAAATAAATAAATAAATAAAATTAACACACACTGTCGCCTTAGCACAACAAATCCTCTTAGACTTTTTGCAGCTAGGAAAGTGGCAGAAAATGCGCTGAACAGTGCATGAATGAATGATTAATGAGAAGACATATAAACATCCCACAAACCAATCAAAACAAATGCTCAATAAAGACCAGATAGAGTCTAATCTCCACATAAACTAAACACTTTGGTATTGTTATTAAAAAAAGAAAAAAAGTGGTCCAGAAATGTTTTTTAAATAAATAAGTAAAATGATGAGTGTTTCTGCTGCCTAATCCACATAAAGGTGTGGCAGAGCAGTGAGATTTGTGGTGGCCACTTTCTAAAGTTTGAGGAAAGTTTGGCGAAGCTGGTTTAATGAATGAGCAAACAGCTGTCTTTTGCTTTGCGTAGAGCCGATCCACACCATACGTTTAAATAATATGTATTAATTTATTGAATTTAAATCCTGCTCTTCCTTCCGAAACAGCCCAGGTGGGCAAACACAAGCAAATAATTTAACAAGAAAAGAAAAATATACCAAAAATATCCAACATATGCTAGTCATTTCAGTTTACATTTAAGGCACATGACTTGCCCCAAAGAATCATGAGAACTATAATTTGTTAAGGGTGCTGGAAATTTGTAGCACTGTGAGGAGAAAACCACAGTACCCAGGATTCTTTGGGGGGCCCCCGCCATGTTCTTTAAATGAGTGTTGGATGTGCTTTAAATGTATGATGTGGGTCTGCCCTAAATGTGAGTGAAAAAGCATATCAATTTCAGTCCTGGGAATTCTGTAAGTGCCATGTTCGTGTTCTTTATTAAAGGATCTTTAAATAATGAGCTTGTAAAAGTAATTTCTACAGAGAAATGTAATAATGTTGTAAAGACCAGAAAGGAGTGCAACACTAAATGGTGACGCTAAACACAGACACAGAAAAGCTTAGGAATCTCTGGAAGGAGAATGTGAAAAAAGAAATGGGCGATCCCTCCAGTGGTTTAAATATGTCACTGCAGTTCTGGGTTACACCAAAAGCGCCACCCCCTTTCGATGTTGTATTTATTTATTTAATATACATCCCGTCCTTCCTCCCAAAGGGAGCACAAGGTGGCAAACAACAAGCAGTAAAACGCTAAAAACATCTTAAAAACAAAACATCTTATAAACAATTCCAATACAGATGCAGACTGGGATGAAGGTCTTTGCTTAAAAGTCTTGTTGGAAGAGGAAGGTCTTCAGTAGGGGTCGAAAAGGTAGCAGCAGAGTGGGTGCCTGTCTAATATTTCACTGCAGGGGAATTCCAAAGGGTCGGTGCCATCACACTAAAGGTGTGCCTCCTCTATTCTGCAGAATGGACCACCTGATGAGATGGTATCTGTAGGAGGGTGGTCCTGCGGAGCCATGGCAGGTGGCAGGCATGGCAGGCGGGCGACTGAGGTGCTGTGGCCAGGTGAGCCATGGAGGAACAGTTAGGAGAGGCGGGAGCAGCTGTTCCTCTGCGGCTCACCTTGGCCAGTCACCTTCCTTCTCTGCTTTCCTCCTCCTCATGGAAGAAGGTCTAAAGGGGAGGAGGTTTGGCGACCTGTGGCAGAAGGGGAAGACTTGTCCAGGTCTAAGGGGAGGGGGAGTTTGGTAAGGCCTAGGGAGGTTGGCATTCCTAGGGTTAGGTGTGGGAGTTGGTGTGCAAAGCACGTAGGGGGGAAGCCCCTAGTTTGTTAATAATAGTAATAGTAATAAAGTAAGTTCCCATAAACCAAGAGAAAGTCCCAACAATTTGGTAAAGTCAGTCTGCACATTTTTAAGTGAGGTCTGCAGATTAAGTTTGATCAATGACACGGACTTCCAGACTGTCACTATTTTTGGGTGGGATTCAATCACATACCGGCAAATTCAAGTTGCACAATTCAAACTGATTTGGGGGCCTTCCAGATGTCCTTTATGTTGCCCATTCATGATGATTCATGTTCATGATGGTGTTGGAGCAATACCACTTTCAATACTGCTTGCACCTGCAAAAGTTTTGGGGTGGTCACTCTGCTTCATTTCCGATCAGCGCGAATCTCTTAACTTCCTGCTGAAATCCCGTAACTGTTTATATCACAAATGTTCTGGTTTTATTTTTGTGCTGGTTTTGTTGCACTATGGCCCCTCCGGAAAGCAATAATGTGGTATCATTGGGAGAGCACTGCAGAACAAACTACAACAGAATAAATCTACCACTAATGTCCTACTATTGTGTCAAGAACATGTTGCAGAATACGCCTGCAAGAAAATACCACTCTGCACGGGGTTTGCATGCTCTTGCTAAACAAACCTCCTTTCTTCCTCCGAAAAAAGTAGACTTTTTGCATGAAGGAAAGTGATGAGAACATGCACTGGCAAGTGTGGCATAGCAGTTACTTGACATGACATTATATAACCTACCTGCATTCAAATCAGAATGAATGCTCAATAAACAGCCAACATCGTCTAACATCCCGGCAAACAAATCAGGAGGAATGCTCAATAAATAAATCATCTTGAGGTGGCCGAGGTGGCTTATAAAGACCCCTTCTCCAGCTCTACAATTCTACATCAGCCAGAAATGCACCAGTAAAGCTTTCCCCCATATACATATTCAGCGACAGAGAAAGCTGTTGATTTCTGACTCTCTTGTTAAGTCTGCGTCCACTTCTGGCTGGGCTTTGGAACATGCTATAGCCCCACCTGGCAGTTCCTAAGCTCCTGCTTGTGCCTCATCAGAATCACCAACGTTTCCTCCATCTGTTGCATTTAACAACTTATTCTGCAAGCGTTAGCAGGTAATCAGGCTGTAACATTTTGCCTGCCAGTTTTTGCAGATGAAGCTGTTACAGCAGGGGTGGTGAACCATTGCTGTGCTGTCTGGGGCTGATGGGAGTTGCAATCCAACAACATCTGGAGAGCCACAGATTAGCCAACCATCTCGTTGGAACACAGGAAGGGACACAAGAAGCTGCTGTATACCTACGTCAGACCATTGGTCCATCGGGCGCAGTATTGCCAGCACTGACTGGCAGCAGCTCTCCAAAGGTTCAGAGAAGCAGAAGTCTCTCCCAGCCGGACGTGGAGATGCTGTCACGGAATGAACTTGGGACTTTTTGCTCTGCCACTGAAGGCAGGGGTGAGGGAAGGAAGTTATTAAAGGCACATAAGCAGGCTGGGTCATTTTTCTGGTCATCTGACAATGCTATTTCTCACCTTCCCTGTGGCTGTTTCTAGCGTCAGACACAGTTTCCTCTGATCAAGCTTTATCTCTTTCCTCAGGTCATATATTTATTTATTTATGTTTATTTTAAAAAAATGTTTGCATGCCGCCATTTTGTTAAAAACATCAAAGCGGTTTACAACCCGTTTTTTAAAAAAATCACCATAGAATAAAAACATTAAAAATACCATCAAAACAAAGGTCAACTGTTGTGGGAAAAATAAGCACCTTCTTAATCGCCTGCATAAGCCGGGCAGAACAGAAAGGTTTTCAGCAGGTGCTTAAAAGTTAAGACAGAAGGTCCCTGCTGAATCTCTGTTGGCAGAACATTCCAGAGAACTGAGCCAATGACACTGAAGGCTTGATTTCATGACGATGTTAAATGAACCTCCTCAACTCTGGGGATGACCAATGATGTTCTGGCAGATAATCTCAGCGATCGAGCTGGGCTATAAGGGTTCAGGTGGTCTCTAAGGTACCCTGGACGTAAGTTATTCAGGGCTTTGTAAATTAATACAAGGACCTTGAACCTGGCTCAGTAGTGTGGGTAGCCACTGCAGATGTTTTAAGAGTGGTTTCTCATGTTGTTGGCCATGTGCTACCATCAGTAGTCTGGCCACCGCATTGTGCTGGAGCTTCCAAACCAGGCTTGAGCAATGCCCTACATAGAGCGCATTGCAGTAATCCAGCCTCGAGGTTGCTAACACATGGACTGCAGTGGTCAGGCTATTCCTGTCCAAGAATGGTCACAGCAGGCGAACCTGACAAAGCTGGTAAAAGGCAGTTTGTAAATTAATTCAAGGACCTTGAATCTGGCTTGGTCGTAATCATAATCTCAGCATGGAAAGTACTCTTCATCGCATGGAAAGTACTCTTCATCTCATGCCAAATGTTCCCTTGACCTGAGTCCCAAAGGATGCAGCTACATAAAGTTCACTGTTAAGGTGGGCAGATATGCAGAGGAGGATAGGCCTCTTGTACCTTTAATACCTTTAATAGCTGTGTAGAAGAACTTGGAGGGGAAAGCGCTGTTGCGCTCAGGTCCTGCTTGTGGACTTCCCATTGGGGCATCTGGTTGGCCACTGTGAGAACAGGATGCTGGACTAGATGGGCCCCTGGTCTGATCCGGCAGCCAGGCTCTTCTTAGGCTCTGCTTTACATGCAGAAAGGCCCAGGTTCAATCGTCGGCATCTCTGCATAGAGCAGGGAGAGCACCCAGTCTGAAATCCTGGAGAGCTGCTGCCAGTCAGTGTAGACACAATGCTGAGTTAGACAGACCACTGGGCAACTTCCTAGGTCCCTATGTCCTGGTCATGTCCAGTGTTCTTCAACTTGGGGGTCCCCAGATGTTGGGGTACAGCACCCATGGTCCCTTGAGCAGTGGCCAAGGTGGTTGGGAATGATGGGAGTTGTAGTACCTTGGGGAGCCAAGGTTGAAGAACAGTGAATTGTAAGCAACACCTCTATTAAATTGTTGCAGTTCTAGTTCTTCCCAGCAGAGGGCAGTGGCAACTTGTCATTCTAACCTGCACATTTCTGTAACAAAATTTCGGGAGGACTTGTCCATGATCTCTGCGCATTACACGTATGAAAACCTTCAGTGCAGAAATTAAGGGACTGACAGCTGAGGGATCGGTACCATACTGTGAGGGAGCTGGTGTTGCGAAGGGATGGCTATTCCTCTAAGCTTTTTTTTTTTCCCTCATGTGGCTTGCTAGCTAAAGGTGCTTGGTACTGGGAGTGGCCACCTGATGGCCATAGAAGTCACAATTAATTGCTGGGGTCAAAAACACCACCACAACACCCTAAACAAACTACCTTTGCAATTTTATTCTAGCAAGAGAAAAGGAAATCAGAGCTTTGCAGCAAGCTGGCCTTTCGAAGCATTGAGGCTGCAAAGGTGTGGTATGGTTTGGGGAGAATTTATGCTGCTTTAGAAAAATAAGCTCCGCTAGTCTCAGGCTGCCCTCAGCCAGCCCTCACCTGCCTGCCTCCTTACTTGCCGCCAATCCAGGGGATGGCCCTGGCTGTTAGCTTCCTCCGGCCTTTGTCTCAGGGTTGCCCTTGTAGAACTCAGCAGGGAGGAGGATTGGGGCAAAAGCAGGATGAGTTGGCTCCGCCTGCCATTGGCTCTGGCTCCACCTCCTGTTGGGCCTCCCTGCCTTCTACCGTACCAATCGCAAATGGGCACCAGCCACCTCCGAGACTCATCCTCCTGAAGTCCCTGGTTAAAGTTTATCCCCAACTTACATGCCTGCATCTTCATCCCCAGCCCTCTGGTTTCATTTTCATCCCCTTCATTCTTCCTTCCCTTCTCCCCCAACACAGGAATGTAGGAAGCTGCCTTAAACTGAGTAGCAGCACTGGTCTGTCTAGCTCTGTATGGCCTACACTGACTTGCAGCGGCTGTCCAGGATTTCAAGCAGGGGACATTCCCAGCCACACCTGGAGATTGAGCCTGGGACCTTCTGCCGTGGTGCTTTACTACTGAGTGATGACACCCTCCCACTGCTGGCCTGAAAGATTGGAAGCTCTTTGGGGCTGAGATCTCTCTTCTTGCTTTTTGTTTTGCTGGCTCACTTTGCAAAGAGCCACATACTTTGATGTTGCTCTATCAATATCCCAAAAGCCCACCTTTCCTGCCACTGTGTGGCCTTTGAAATGGGATGCTATTAAGTCTCTATTGTGTGGGCTAAATCCTCAGCAAATGCAGCTTACAAGGAGATGTTCATTGTCAAGATCCAGGAGAGACACACACACACACACACACACACACACACAGACTGGCCAACAATAGCAGAGTTCTCTTGTACTTCTGCTATTTTAAAAAATGCCAACATCCAGCAATGAATCTTGCATTGTGAAATGCTCCGTGTCATTTAACCTTTCCATGGAATTGTCACTTTGGTGAAGGTGATCGCATTTGTAGCCCACTAGAGTGTATTGACCTCTCTCTCTAAAAGGCCTCTCGACAAGTCTTGTTGACACAAAAGCGGATGATAAAAGAGTATGGAGCTCCACAATCTCTCTCTCTCTCTTTTGCTTTTCAGATACAACAGCATCCCTCTCTGGGCAAAAAAGCAGAGTTAAAGCAGAGCGTGGAAAGTGCCTTTGAAAAAGGAACTAGGTGTAGTTCAAGTTCAGCATGTCCTAAAAAGACATCATTCCAATTGGTGTTTGAACCTTTACAAAATGAACTTGTTCAGTTTGCATATCAGTTCAAGTTCATCCAAATGTTCCTTTGGCGATTTCCCCCCAGCGTTCAGAATGTTACAAGCTGCAGTGCTGAAAGCATAAAATATACTTAAGAAGTCTAAGAAAACATCAAAACACTCACACAGTGGAAGATGAATTGTTTATTTACTTTCCCCAACAATTATGATCTTTAAGCTTAAACGCCCAATGTTTAAAAAGTAAAAAAAGCATGAATTTGAAGATGAGCTAGAAATCATACAAAGTTATACCACAAAACAAACATATTTCATGTCCAGTTCACCTGACAACTAGGGGAACATCTTGGTGTAGTTCAGAGATTTTAGAACTAATTCAGTAAACTTTGTTAAACTGAACTAGTTCATCCCAAGCACTGAGTTAAAGGCAGTTGAGTTTGACCCTTCCAGACTGGTGTTTCTTTTGCAGGTATATTCTGCAACATGTCAGGGCGCTTCCGGGGTGTCACTATTTTCAGGTGGGATTCAACCACATATTTATTTATTTTTATTTATTTATTTAATTACATTTCTAGACCGCCCTATAGCAGAAAGCTCTCAGGGCGGTGTACAACAAATAAAATCACAATTAAAATATGAGCAAGTGTGAAAAATATAATACAATTATAAAAACATTAAACATGATAAAAATCCAAAATAGAATTGCCATTGAGTTTATAAATTAAAATCCATATTAGGTTTAAAATTAAATTTAAAATGTTTAAAAAGCATACTGGCAACTTCAGGCTGTGCAATTTGCAACTCTTGCACAACAAATCCACTTCCCAACAAAGTCAGACTTTTCGCAATAAGAAAAAGGATGGGGGAAATGCTGTGGGACTATATTTGATGTAATGTCATCTAGCCTTTGCGCAAACAAATCAGAGTGAATCCTCATTAAATAGCCAACGTCATAAGAAGAACATAAGAAGAGTCTGCTGTATCAGGCCAGTGGCCCATCCAGTCCAGCATCCTGTTCTTACAGTGGCCAACCAGATGCCCCAATGGGAAGCCCACAAGCAGGACCTGAGCGCAAGAGGACTCTCCCCTCCTGTGGCTACTGGCAACTGGTTTTCAGAAGCATTCTGACTCTGACTGTGGTGGCAGAGCACAGCCATCGTGGCTAGTAGCCATTGATAACCTTATTCTCCATTAAGTCGTCTAATCTTTTGAAGCCATCTAATTTGGTGGCCCTCACTGTCTCTGTGAGAAACTGACACTAGACTGCATAGGCTCTGCATGTGCTGGGAGCGTGCAACAGCTTTTGAACACCTACATTGGCTGTTATACCCCGAAAGCTCATTCCAACTGCTCCAATGCCGAAGCTGAAAGAGGCATGAATGCAGGGAGGAATCCACAAAAATATCTCAAAATGAAGCATCTTTCATCTCAAACACTGCACCAGCAATGAAGTCCATTATCAGTGCCATGCCACCAACTGTTCCCCACTGCTGGGATGCCAGTTTCAGCAGCAGCAGGGAGTTAACACCAGACAGGCTCTTCAGAGCAAAGCTCGTTTGAAGCCCTGCTTTTTCCCTCTTGGAAATTGCCAGCAGGATTGAGTTTGATGCTGGAAATATCTTAACTGGCATCTCAGACCAGAAAGAAAGAAAAGAAGAGAAAGTAAATTGCAGACAAACCATAGCTCACTTGAACGACTGCCGTGTGTGCTAGGAAAGTATAGGGTGGAATCCAGTTTTTTATTCAGCTTCTTTACAAGTGGAGGATAAGAGCTCATGTCCTTCTGTATGTTTGTTTCGAGAAAATCCGTGCTAGAGGCCCCTGTCCTGGGAATGGTAGGGGGTGAAGGGTGTGTGTGTGTGGATTATTCAGCATTGCAAAAAGCTGCAAAAAGCAAAATGACCTGCTCCAAAGGGACTTGAAAATATACGTCTTTAATAGTGTAACATGAGTCATTCTTCCTTGACCAGCAGGGATGTTTACAGTGAAATCCCACACCTCTCTACTCAGAAGTCAGTCCCATTGAGTCCAGTGGGGCTTATTCCCAGACAGTGAGAACTAGA
This sequence comes from Rhineura floridana, assembly GCF_030035675.1. Classification (NCBI taxonomy): domain Eukaryota; kingdom Metazoa; phylum Chordata; class Lepidosauria; order Squamata; family Rhineuridae; genus Rhineura; species Rhineura floridana. The sequence goes on along the minus strand of NC_084493.1, from coordinate 4,531,987 downwards.
TTGCAGCCTTAACAGCACAGTCTTAATCCTGCGCACTAAGAAGTCAGTCCTGGTTAGAACTGCAGCCTTAATTCTCTTTGGGCGAGAGAGTTTTGGAGACTTGTGGGCCACTCCTATCCAACCAGATAGAGGGGAAATTAATTTAATTTCCATTCATAAGTTTGACCTGAGAAATGGCAGTATTCAAAAGCCAGCAGAGGAAGATTTCAATCTTCCAGGACACTCTGAAGGTTACCTTAGAGTGGTCATCTCGGAGCAAAGGAATTTCAAAAGGAGACTTGTAACATTAAACTACTGCTTTACAATACATCAAGAGGTTCAATGCTATCACTTGTGTACTGAACCAAGACAAGATTTTTTAAAGCGCATTCTATGTGTTAATTGGCTTAACAACAGTCGGGGATGCCTCAGTCATCAACAACTCTTTTGTGAATTATCGCTGTTAATTACATAATTATCACTGTCAATTATTTTCTGCATTTCATGTGCCTCTGACCTCACTGTTTACAAGTCCCTCCCCACAGCCATGAATATATGTGCCTGCATCACTTCATGCATCTGATGAAGTGGAATGCAGCCCGCAAAAGCTTATGCTGTAATACATGTCTTAGGTTGCAATCCAGTGCATGTCTACTCAGAAGTAAGCTCCATTGGGTTCAATGGGATTTATTCCCAAGTAAGTGTATGTTGGATTGCAGCCTTAGCCTTTAAGGCACCACAAGACACTTTTGTCGTTGTCAAAGCACGTACTCCATGTAGACCGGATTATGCCTATGATGTGTTCACAATATTTATTTTATTTACAGAAGAGAGTGGCCTTAAATGGACTTCTATTAGCAGGCAGCACAGACCATCTTCTTGCATTATGTTTTTATAAACATCTTGTCCGCTGACCCATTTTGTACTTCTGTTTCTTCTGTATTTTGGTTTGCCACATTTTAAAGGGAGGGTAGGATGAAGTTCCCACTCTGCAAATTCTTAAGGCACTTTGCAAGAATTCTGATTGGAGATGCCCAACTGCTCCTTGAGATTGGGCAAATGATCTCAGCCGCGGATATGTTGCAAATGTGTTTTTGCTTTTACGTAGCAAGGTCAGCTCTGAGCTAATTTTAATTGCCAATCAGATTGTTTTAACAAATGTCAACGAAGGCAAAACTGGCTGGAACACACGTGGGAGATCATTCAGAATTCAGAGTGGGAGGGAGGAAAAGACTGCTTCAAGCCTGGGCTCTGTCCAGCTAAACTGCAAAAGTGTATGCGTCCAGCTAAAACAGAGTGTGTGTGAACCTTTTTCAGCCCATGGTGCTTATTCCCCCATGGGCAATCTCCTGGGGGCTTATCCCAGTGGTGGATGTGGCCAGAGGCAAAAGGTGAGCAGAGCAACAAACACATGACTCTTTCCTTTGTGTCATAGGCTTCATTCAACTCTTGCAAAAGTCATGCAATGTTGAGGTTGTGCGGCACATATTCCAGTTCCCGGTTCCACCTCTCTCTAAGCTCCTGAACTACTTTGCAAAGATCCAATAAGCACGTAAAAACAGCAGTTATGAGTTTAGCTTCCTGTGACATGTCTCTCCACCCAGGCAAGGAAGAGGCGCCATCACAGCTCAAGGGCACATTCCACCCACCCAGGCAAATGCACTTGAGGAGGCGGAGGAGCAGGGCCAGTGAGGGATGTGGGCTGGGGAAGAGTCTCATGGACCAGATGGAGAGGCCTGGAGGGCCACATTCAGCCCCCTGGCCTGAGGTTCCCCACCCCTGAGCGAAAATAATCCAAAGATTAAAATGTCAACTCCTGGCTGGATCTCTTCCCAGAGTGTGAGAAATTACCGGCTGCAGGTGCACTTGGCATATACTGTATTGTTGAAATCAAGATCCAAGCAGGAGGTTCTTGCCAGCCAGTCCTATGAGAGACAGAGAGAGAGAGAGAGAATGAATTCATCAGTTTTATTCAGGTGGCCTCTTACCCAGCCCAGTCGCGCTTCAGGCATGAGCAGCCAAGCAGGCAGGAAGTGGAGAGTGAATGTGCTTCAGTGGCTTTTGTTGATCCTGCTCTTGGCTACATCAAAGGCTTTGGCTCTGTTGGCCTGCCCACTCTCGTTCCCTACCCCCCACCCATGCCAGGTTTTCAAGATGGATTGTTAAATCGTTATACTACAGAGCCACTCTTTCAGCATTTAAAACATCATGTAAAAAACAAGAAATAAGTACAATAGTATGCAGCAAGAAAAAAATGAAGAGGCAGACTAAAAAACGTAAAACTAAAAGGCAGAATTAGGGAAAATTCCTACGCCACTGTGGTGTAGTGGTTAGAGTGTTGGACTATGACCCGGGAGACCAGGGTCAAATCCCCACACAGCCACGAAGCTCACTGGGTGACCTTGGGCCAGTCACTGCCTCTCAGCCTCATGAAAACCCTATTCATAGGGTTGCCATAAGTCGGAATCAACTTGAAGGCAGTACACACACACACACCCCTACTTGAAACATCATCTGAAAGGCTTGGGCAAACAGAGAGGTCTTAATCCTGCCCAGTAAAGATGGTAGTCAGTGCCAGACATGCTTTTTCAAGGAGGGAAGGGCTGTGGCTCAGTGGCAGGCTACCTGATTTGCATGCATAGGGTCTTATGGTGAGTCCCTGGTGTCTCCTGGTAGGGCTGGGAGGAACTCCTGCCCGAAACTCTAGTGAGCAGCCATGAATTGCTGCAGACCAGAGGTAGCTAGTGATGTATCTTCCAGATGTTTTGGAACTACAGCCCCTACCATCCTTGGCCATTGGCTGATGGGAATTGTAGTCTACAACATACGGAGAGCACCATGTTGGCTACCCCTGCTGTAGAAAACAATACTGAGCTAGACTCAGTATAAGTATAAGTATAAGGAGGTATGGTGTTGTGAGGAGAGCAGGCCAGGTAAGGGGAACCTGTCCCAGACAAGTAGTGTCTGTGACCCGTTCCGGTTCTCCTCACATCCCCAGGACTGCTGGTTGTCCTATCAGTCAGCCTTCGGATCTCCATATGCTGTTGTTAAAAGCCAGGTCGGTACAGCATAAGATCTCCCTTGTTCATGATTTAATTGTGGACAAGGCGGCCGACCTGGCATGCATAACCGAGACCTGGGTGGGTGATATGGGAGGAGTCGCCCTTTCCCAGCTTTGCCCACCTGGGTATACGGTTCAGCATTATGGTAGAGCCGAAGGTCGGGGAGGTGGGGTTGCTGTGGTCTATAGGAGTTCTTTCTCACTCACCAAGCACCCTGTACAGGTGACGACTGGTTTGGAGTGTCTCCACCTTGCGCTGGGCCAGAGAGACAGACTGGGAATTTTGTTGGTGTACCGCCCACCCTGCTGCTCAACAAATTCCCTAACTGAGCTGACAGAGGTAGTCTCGGAGATACTGTTGCAGTCCCCTAGACTGTTGGTGCTGGGGGACTTCAACGTTCATGCCGAGACTGCTTTATCTGGGGCGGCTCAGGACTTCATGGCGTCCATGACAACCATGGGGCTGTCTCAGTTTGTTACTGGCCCGACGCATGTGTCGGGACATACTCTTGATTTGATCTTCGCCACTGGACAGGGAGATGGTGATCTGGAGGTCGGGGTTTTTTCATCTACCCCATTGTCATGGACAGATCACCGCTTGCTGAGGTTTAGGCTTACGGCGACCCTTTCCCTCTGCAAGGGTGGGGGACCTATTAAATTGGTCCGCCCCCGGAGACTAATGGATCCTGAGGGTTTCCAAAGGGCTCTAGGGGATTTTCCGACTGAGAAGACTGGCGCTCCTGTTGAAGCCCTGGTTGAACTGTGGAATATGGAGATGACCCGGGTGGTTGACACGATCGCTCCCATGCGCCCCCTCCTATGTAGAGCTCATACAGCCCCATGGTATACCCCGGAGCTGAGAGCGATGAAGCAAGAGAGGAGGAGGCTTGAGTGCAGATGGAGGCGAACTCCCGACAAATGCAATTATGCCTTGGTAAGTGCCTGCTCTAAGCGATATACAGCAGCGGTGAGGGCAGCAAAAAAGATATATTTTGCTGTAAGTATTAAGGCATCACTCTCCCGCCCAGCGGAGCTTTTCAAAACTGTACGAGGGCTTTTACATCTTGGCCCTCGGGATACTATAGACTCATCTGTAGCCCGCTGTGATGAGTTTGCTGGACGCTTCCAAAATAAGATCGCTTGCATTCGTCGGGACTTAGATTCCAATATTATAGCAGTTGGATCCAATGAAGCATCCAGATCACGGTCTTGTCCTCTTTTATTGGATGAGTTTCAGTTGGTGCAGCTTGAGGATGTTGACAAGATTCTTGGACTGGTGCATGCAACCACGTCTGTGCTGGATCCTTGCCCCTCTTGGCTGGTGAAAGCTGGCAGGACCGGAACCGCCGGCTGGGCCAAGGAGGTAATCAATGCCTCTTTGCGAGAGGGAGTGGTCCCTGACTGCCTAAAGGCGGTGGTGGTGAGACCGCTCCTGAAAAAACCCTCCTTGGACCCAGATAACTTGAACAATTATAGACCTGTGGCGAATGTTCCGTTCCTGGGCAAGGTTCTGGAACGGGTGGTGGCCAGCCAGCTCCAGGGTCTCTTGGATGACACTGATTATCTCGATCCGTTTCAATCCGGTTTTAGGCCTGGGTTTGGTACCGAAACAGCCTTGGTCGCCCTGTATGATGACCTTTGTCGGGAGAGGGACAGGGGGAGTGTGACCCTGTTGATTCTCCTTGACCTCTCAGCTGCTTTTGATACCATCGACCATGGTATCCTTCTGGGACGGCTCACGGAGTTGGGAGTTGGGGGTATTGCTTGGCAGTGGCTCCGCTCCTACTTGGTGGGTCGTCAACAGAAGGTAGTCCTTGGGGAACACTGCTCGATACCCTGGACTCTCCATTGTGGAGTCCCACAGGGATCGGTACTGTCCCCCATGCTTTTCAACATCTATATGAAGCTGCTGGGTGCGGTCATCAGGAGTTTTGGAGTGCGTTGTCACCAGTACGCTGATGACACGCAACTCTATTTCTCCTTTTCATCTTCCTCAGGTGAGGCTGTTAACATACTAAACCGTTGCCTGGCCGCGATAATGGATTGGATGGGAGCTAACAGACTGAAGCTTAATCCAGACAAGACCGAGACGCTGTTAGTGAGTGCCTTCTCTGCCCAGATGGTGGATGTTCACCCTGTTCTGGATGGGGTTACACTCCCCTTGAAAGAGCAGGTTCGTAGCTTGGGAGTTCTCCTCAACTCTTCCCTGTCTCTTGAGGCTCAGGTAGCCTCAGTGGCATGGAATGCTTTTTACCATCTTCGATTGGTAGCCCAGCTACGTCCCTATTTGGACAGTGACGACCTCGCCTCAGTCGTTCATGCTCTGGTAACTTCTAGATTGAACTACTGCAATGCGCTCTACGTTGGGCTGCCCTTGAAGATAGTTCGGAAACTACAGTTAGTCCAGAATGCAGCGGCCAGATTGTTGACGCGGACCAGAAGGTCCGCTCATATAACACCTGTTCTGGCCCATCTGCACTGGCTTCCTATTTGTTTCCGGGCTAAATTCAAAGTGCTGGTTTTGACCTATAAAGCCTTACACGGCATGGGACCGCAATACCTGGTGGAGCGCCTCTCCCAATATGAAACTACCCGTACACTGCGCTCAACATCTAAGGCCCTCCTCCGAGTGCCATCTCATCGAGAAGCTCGGAGGGTGGTGACTAGAAATAGGGCCTTTTCAGTTGTGGCTCCCGAACTATGGAATGCTGTCCTTGATGAGGTGCGCCTGGCGCCAACGCTGCTATCTTTTCGGCGCCAGGTGAAAACCTTTTTATACTCCCAGGCATTTTAAAGTGTATTACAGTATTTTAGCATTATTTTGTATTTTGACGTTGTTTGGTTCTTGTATTGTTTGTCTGGTTTTGGTTTTTGATTCATTGTACTTATTGTATTTATATATTGTACTTGTTTTTATTTTATGTACACCGCCCAGAGAGCCTTCAGGCTTAGGGCGGTATATAAATTAAATTAATTAAATAAATAAATAAATAAGGCAACTTCCTGTTTAAAAAATCAAAACTGTTTTCCTTTGTGAATACAATGCATGCCTGTTGAAGGTTCCTTGGAGCAGGCCTCTGGAGATCTGAAGACACGGGCAGGCTCATCTAGGAAGAAGGCACTGTGTCAACAAACCAACTACTATTTTATTAACCATCTGAAAGCCCTAATTATTATTTGTTAACGAGTAGGGATGGAAGGATGGTAGGGATGGGATTTCTGCTCTTTCAATTTCCCATTTTTCCAATCACAAATTCAGGTCTCCACATTTCTGCAGCATTTTTTTAAAAAATCATGAAAATTCGTTGGCATTTCAGTGCAAACTTATCCACATTTCTGCATGCATGTTTGACTAACGTACACATTTTTGCCAGCAAGTTGTTCTGCCACAAGGCATTGTTGTATGTTATTTTCACTAAGATGTTTATTTTTATGCACACTTCCCCATGATACGTGTACTTTAGTAAACGACTGCATTGCAAAATTCGGCCAAGTGTGAATTCCTCAGGATGGCTGTGCTTCGATTCTCATCTTGTTTCGGAAAGGGCAGATTTGATAGCTTCACCTTTAAATGTGAAATGAACTGAATTTCTATCCCATCCCTAGTTCATGGCTCACCACAAGCATTTTCAACACGCACACTGCTCACAGCTCCTGAGACAGAGCACTGGGGCAGGTGGTCGGGGTTAAGGCACACGTGTGAACAAGCCATGAATCAGTGTGTGGGGGGGGGAATGCTCAGCCTTCACATTCTTTGCTATGCAACAGCCTTTTCCTTCACAAAGTGCAGAGATGATTAAACAAAGGGGAATCAGAGAGGGAAGCTGACAGCTGACAAATCTTACAATGGGCCTTGTGAGGACTGTGACTTCACAGCCCACCCTGTGAAGGGGGTGTCAGTTGGGAAGAGAGTTCAGAGAGGTCTTTTCCTGCACAGTCTTGATCCCCTGAGAAGCCCCCTCCCCATACCAGAGGCCCACAATCTTATGAAAGAATCAATGGCATGGGCAATGTTTCATTTTGCCTGTATCTCACGTCCACAGTAATTTCTGGGGGTGGAGTGGGGGAAGGAAAGAACAGAGTGTTTATTTTTTAAGCGGAGAGTGGGTGGCATCTGATGCAATATCCCAATTGGCTGAGAAAGACCATTAAAACTTGCTTCTTTTTCCCTGTGTAATCTGAGAAGTGAACTCCAGGACTCCCTGCTGTTCTGCAAAGGGTGCTGTTGTAGAGTGTGTGTGGAAATGTCGGGTCGCAGGGTACAGCCACTTGGAGCCTTGCAAGATGTCTCCATCTTGCTGCTCGTTAGAATAATCTGTGTGATTCATCCGTCAGGAAGCTTTTGCACATGCTCAGAGGCTCTCTCGACCTCAGTATTTGCCTGCACTTTCCCTATCATTGCATGTCCATGTCGGAGAAAGCTTCATCTGGTGAACTGCAGTCTGCTTTCCCCATCACTGCATCTCCAGGTGGGGGATGGGATGGGATGAGAAACAGCCCTTCTTAATAATGATGTGTTTATTACTTATGTTTGTTTGCATTGACACCCCCTCCTCCCTGCAGTCTATTACATCACCTTTGATTGTTCCTCAGAACCACCAATAACTCTGGTGCACTTATTGATTCTACAGACTGAGTGATTGTTGGTCTCTAAAACAGGAGTAGCCAATGTGGTGCGTGCCACATGTTGTGGGACTACAACTCCCTTCATCCCTGGTTATTGGTTATGCTGGCTGTGGCTGATGGGAGTTGGGGACCAGGTTGGAGAAGGCAATTTTATTAGTGCTGTTGAACTCAAATGATCTTCTGTGGGCACTACCTAATGGAGGAAAATGCAGGAGTATGTAAATGGACTTGGCCATGATGACATTGCCTTTTACCCAGGCAAAGCCCCATCAGCTCTATACATTCCAAGAAATATCATACCACTTTAAGCAGCCCTGGCTTCCCCTAAAGAATCCTGCGAATTCTGATTTGTGAAGGGTGCTGAGTTGTTTGGAGACCCCTATTCCCCACAGAGCCACAATTCTCAGAGTGATTTAACAATCAATCCCTCTTCCCAGGGAACTCTGGGAATTGTAGTTCTCCAAACAACTCTCAGCATCCTTGAAATGGAAATGGATTGCCTTCAAGTTGATCCGACTCATGGTGACCCTATGAATATGGTTTTCATGGTAAGCGGTATTCAGAGGGGGGTTACCATTGCCTTCCTCTGAGAGGCAGTGACTGGCCCAAGGTCACCCAGTGAGCTTCATGGCTGGGTGGGGATTCCAACCCTGGTCTCCCAGGTCGTAGTCCAACACCTTAACCCAGCCTTTCCCAACCAGTGTGCCTCCAGATTTTGTTGGACCACAACTCCCATCTTTCCTGACCATTGGCAATGCTGGCTGAGGCTGATGGGAGTTGTGGTCCAACAACATCTGGAGGCACACTGGTTGAAAAAGGCTGCCTTAACCACTACACCACACTGGTTCTCTCTCAGCATCCTTAACAAACTACATTCCCCACGATTCTTTGGGGGAAACGTTTAAACTGGCAAGACACTGCTTTAAATGTACAGTGCAGATGAAGGCCCCTTTATACTCAAGAGCAGGCCCCACGAAATTACCGGAGCTGAGTTAGCCATGCCCATGCCTTTCCATGGGTCTCCTCTCCTCTGACCATGCCTGCAACCCTACGACTTTGGGGGGAGGCCAGTTAAGAAGCGCAGGCCTCGGACTGTACAAAAGGCCCATAAAGGATCGGGCTACATTGCGCTCCCGTTACTTTATGGCACCCTTGAGCATAGCCGGGGCCGCTGCTGTTGCTCACCCTTGGGTGCTGCTACTTAATTGAAAAACAAACAAACAGACAAAGTGTTGGGGATTGGGCAGTGAAGTGCGACTCTCTCTGGAGAGACGACTCTCCCCTCCCCCCGCTCTGATTTGTCTTGCACTCCTTTTCTGATGCGCGGCAACGGCTCCCTCCGCAGTGATGACGCGGCGTTGAAAGCGGAAGGAGGAAAGCACTCTGCACTTGCGCAGGGGCGCCGTTCACCTCTGCTTGGCGCCGAGGCCTGTACTACGCCCCCCGGTTGGTTGCCTGCCTGCCGGCCTGCCGCTCCTTCCTTGCGACGGCGGCGGCTCGGGCTCCTCCTCTGCCCGCCTCTTCGCGCGCCCTGATCCGGCTCCGGGAGCAGAAGCAGGTGGCAGGGCGGGTGGAAGCCGTCTAGCCACGCCACGCCGGGAAAGTCGCCGCGGTGCAGGCCAGCAGCGGAGCCCGCCGGGTCTGAGCGCGCCTCCGTTCCCGCCTCCGTTCCCGGCCACGATGCGCTCCCTCCTGCTCCTGCTTCTCCTCCACCTGCTCCTGCCCGCCTTCGCCGCCGTGGCGCCGCCGCCTCCTCCGCCTCCTGCCCCCAACGCCATCCCCGCCGCCGGCTCCAACAGCAGCCGCCCGAGACTCTCGGCGCCCTCGGAGCCGCCGGCCCGGAACCACAGCGGCGGCGCCCAGCTGCACCCGGTGTCGGCTCTGCTGCGGGAGTTGCCTGCGCTCAAGGCCGCCGTCATCGGGGTTTGCGCGGCTAGCGTCGGCCTCATCGCCTGCCTGCTGCTCCGCTTCGTTAGGTGCGCGCTTGCCGGGGAGCGGGGAGGGAGGGAGGGAGGGAGGGCAGGCGGGTGGCCAGCTTTTCCAGCGGCCCTCTGCTCCTCTGTCTTGCCGGGGGGGAGGGCTGGAGAAGGGGGCGGCCAGACTCTGCCCTCCAGGTCTCCTTCAAAAGGTTTTCACCTGCGGACATAGGAGGCCAAGCCAGCCCCCCCCCCCACAGCTGGGTTAGTTGGCACCCTCGTGGGGTGGGGAGGTGGAGGGATTTCTCCCGTGTGTATGTGTGTGTATGGCGGAGGGGTAGAGTCTAAAAGTTAGAACAATTGGACTCTTTGTATAGTATTTTCAAAGCACTAGAAATGCGGCTTTTATCATATTAGACTCTTTTTTTAGATACGTAATGGGCATATCTCCTATTCTATTTGTATAACCTGCTTTTATTTCCATTGGTGTGACCCACCCAATGACCTTAGGGTAAAGGGGGGATTATAAATCTCAAAGATTAAGTAAGTAAAGTAGTTTGGTACAACAACTGTGTAAGGTAGGCCAGTATAAATTCTCCCTACTCTGTAGATGGACAGGGCTAAGAAATAAAGGCTTGCCTGCTTTGGTTGCTTAGCAATATTATTTCCTGTCTGAATAGCGCTTTTAAAAAAGTATTCATAAGTGCAATTCTGTGCATACTTACCCAGAAATAAACTCTGCTGCCCTTAGCGGAGCTTGCTGCCAAATACATGTGTTGTCGATCGCAGCATTAATATGCTTCTTATATATTGGGTCAGTAATCTCTACAACAGCTCTGTAGGGTAGGCCAGTATTTATTATCATCATGGTGCATGCAAAAGCTGAGGTTGAAAGAAGTTAGTTTCTTAAAACACTAGCCATCGTGAACATGACAAAGCACTCATGCTCAAAGTGCTTTGCTCTGACCCTTACTTATTTGCAGCCTTCCCCAACCTAGTGCCCTCCAGATATTGTTAAACTCCAACACCCATCAGTCGCAGCGGGCATGACCGATAGTTAGGGATGGTGGGAGTTGTAGTCCAACAACATCTGGGCGGCACCAGCTTGGGGAAGGCTGATTTGTTGCCCTGGACTCTTAAAACTGAAGTTGGCTTATAAAAACCTGAATTTTCAATAGGCTTATTCTTAACAGTTTTAAAAAGATAATAATACAAAATGGGCTTTCCTGCATACCAGCTCCATAGATCTTGTTGCAACACTGGTGGGCTGGCATTTGTTATTGCCATGTTGCAGGTGAGGGTTCTGAGGCTGGGAGAGGGTGGCTTGGGTATCCCCCGTTACCGTTCATATCAATCATGGAAACTGAAATTATAGATGGATGGGAGGTGGGGTTCCCCTTCCTTTTGTGAATTCTCTTTGCTCCCTGTCTCAACTGGACCCCTGTGTTGGGGGGTGGGGATGTTCTCCCTCTCACCCACTTGGCTGTATGTGTGTCTTTTTTAAGGCCCTATAGAAACTGCAGGTGCTCCACAACCGTAAAATAAGCATAGTTTCTTGAGGAGAGTCCGCCTGAAGGTGCCAGCTGCTCCTGACCTTTTCCGGTGGAGCGTCTACCAGGAGCGGCAGTGAAGAAAAGGCTGTTCCAGCGCCGAGTGAAGGACTGCTGTGACATCAGCAGCCAGGGCACCAATCCTCACCCTGGACCGTCTCCCTCTGTTTGCATGTTTGAAAATCTCAGGCTTGTAGCGGCAAGCGAGGCCGTAATGCAAGATCCAGGGATTCCCACTATTTGGCGTGCATTTAGCAGGTGCGCTCTGCGACCCTAAGTCTTTTTCGGGAGATCATATATAAGTGACCGCGTGAAGGGAGAGGAGAGTCGGCACGAGCTTGTTAGCTCTTCCCTCCACAAGGTAGAGGGCCGTTGTTTGCAGCGGTGAAACCTCCTGTCCTTGTGGAGGGTCCTTGTCTATTTTGGAACCCTGATTTTCCAGATGTCTGAAACTGCCAAGACGGGGTGATCAGAATGGCAGTCAGGAGGCAGAGGTAGTGTGTCTGATCCCCCTTGCATGTTCGTTTAAGTCAGGGCTAAGGAGCCCGGGACCTTCTGTGTACAAAGCAGGTTGGTGCTACCACTGAGCTGTGGACCCCTGTGGAAACCTACATCAGACTTGCCTGTCCTTGTGGATGTTTGTTTTCCAGGAAGCATCTGCCACCAACGGTATCCTGTTTGTGCACATGTCTGAAAAGCGACCAAGTGCCTTTCCTGAAAAAAGGATTTCACACACATGCACGCACACACACCAGACAGGAATCATTCTTGATGGAGAAAAACAGTAGCTGGAACTGAGTTTAGCCTTTGCAGGGGAAGGGGAAAATATTTCAGAGCCGTCAGTAGCAGTTTGGGGAGTTTTAGGTACCTGGAGCTGAAACGCCCAAACTTGGCAATGTTTAGTATGTTCCTGCTAACCTGTCTTTCTAGTCTGAGTCATTCTCCTGTCATGTTGTCAAGGACAGGCTGATACAGGTGTGCTGTTGTGGAAGGGAGATGAGGAAACGTTCTGGGGAAGCTGGCCTCTGAATGCTATACTTCTGGGTTTTTTCCATTGCTAAAGAGTTGCAGCTTGTGTGATGTTTGTGAGAAGAGACATGGCTCCGTCATAGAGCACCTGCTTTGGATGGCGAAGATCTCAGGTTCAGTCCTTGTCATTTCCAGGTAGAGCTGGAAAAGATCCTCTGTCTGAAATCCTGGAGAGCAGCTGCCAGCCAGTGTAGGCGGTGCTGATCTGGATGAAATGTAGGTCTGCAACAGCATAAGGCAGCTTCTTAAGGGGAAGGGCGGTAGCTCTGTGGCAGAAGGTCCCAAGTTCGGTCCTCGGCATCTCCAGGTATGGCTAGGAAAGACCTTGGTATGTAATCGGAACAGGCAATTTACTGCGTTAAATGGACTAGCGGTCTTGACTCTGGGTAAGGTAGCTTTGGAAGTGATGGGAGAATCTTACGGCTGACCATGTAAATGGGATTTGTTTTATGGCTTGGATGTCTTTTCATCTGCATTGTATCAGGCTTTTAAACATTGTACTCTCGTTTGGATTTTTAATTGTTACAAATTGCCATGAAAATTTCGTGGGAAGTGACTCGCGCGTTAAATGAATAAACAAACACCACCACAGAAAACTGGCTTCTAGGGCAGATCTAGCTTTGTATTGTCTACACTGGCTGGCAGTAGTTCTCTGGGGATTCAACTTTCCTAGTTCTACCTGGAGATACCTACGACCACTACCTTCTTCATGCAAACCAGGCGCTCCACTACTGAGCAATGCCCCAAAGATATTGGTCTGTTAACTTGGCTCCTGTAAGGGGAAATTTGCAAGCAGCCTGATCACCTGTGGCAGGTAAGAATTTCCTCCAGGCCATCAGGCAATGAAGCTTCATACACATGTACGCACGTACATATATGAACTATTGGGGCTAGTGACCTAGTAGAAACTGCTAAAGACTAGGGCAGTGATTCCAAAACTGTTTTTTCCCATGCAAAATGCAAATGGACTGCCTTCAAGTCGATTCCGACTTATGGTGACCCTATGAATAGGGTTTTCATGGTAAGTGGTATTCAGAGGGGGTTTACCATTGCCTTCCTCTGAGGCTGAGAGGCAGTGACTGGCCCAAGGTCACCCAGTGAGCATCATGGCTGTGTGGGGATTCGAACCCTGGTCTCCCAGGTCATAGTCCAACACATGAGCCACTTGAAAATTACGGAAGTCTTGGTAGACTGCTTATGGGATTCCTCCCGCCCCCGGCTGTTGTTGTAACTGCAACACTCTGTGCTAGATGCTATATAAATTTTAACTCTTTATTGCTTATATGGTATTTTATTGAATTACAGTTTGAATTCTATGGAAGTGTTCTTCACAGGCATGCTGCAGATACCATGTAAATAAAACTCACGTGCCACTGGTGGTCCACAGACCACAGCTTAGGAAATCCTGGGCTGGTGCTTATTTTGTGAACTGGTTTGCAAGGCTATTTTAGGATGATACAGTCTGAGACAGACTTAGAGCAGTTGAATGGTCATTCTCTCACCAGGAGACCCTGGAAGCAATTGTTTCGTGAGGAGGCTCCTGAAAGTGAGGGTGATGCCACTTGAGGAGGTCAGTTGGGCAGTCTTGGGAATTATGGGATTGTGGCACATCGAGCCTGTGATTGTGCGAATTGAGCTAAACTCTGTGTGTGCATGTGTAGTAGAGCTATTCAGACATGCCGCACGTGTGTCAAGGAAACATGCAAGCATGGATGAGATAGAACAATGTGTGGGGCAGAGCTCCGTGTGCTCATCCTTACCTGCATGTAGCCTTTACACATGGGCAACATGCTTGAATAGGATGTGTGTGTAATTACGTGCGTAATTATATATTTTCTCTATAACAAGAAAGCTGAAGTCAAGCAGCATGGGTTTGTGGGGTTTCAGAATTGATGGCTGTTAGTCTGAAGGAATTATCAGCAAGCCTAAATCTCCTGTTGCTGTTTTCGAGAAAGCACCTACTTCTGGGTCTCCATGGTGTCCAAAGTTTTAGGGGAGGCCATTCTTAACGGGGATGAAGAATCCACAGGCTGTGGCTTCTGGCAACATATGACAGGTGGTTGCTGTAAATGTTTCATTCACCTGCTTGTGAAGAACTCCTCCTTTGCAGGCAGGGGGTTGCTAGGCGCTTGAAAGATTTAGGGCAGGGACCCGTAGATGCAAATTTGCATCAAATGTGTATGTGCTCATTTATATATGGTAAACTGTCTTGGGTGCCTTTGCAGAAAAACAATATATAGAAATGCAACAAACAAATCTTCCTCAAATACAATAACACTTCATATGCATATGTAGGGCTTTCCCTACGTGTTCAAATGTGTGTTTTTAAATTGTTTTTACATTTTTTAAATTGTGTTTTTAAATTGTTTTTTGTGTTTCAAACTTTGTATATTTGTTTTGAATGTTTTTAATTGCTGTAAACTGCCCAGAGAGCCTCGGCTATGGGGCGATATATAAATGTAAAATATATATATAGGAATGCAGTTTTGGAAACCACCGCCTAATATTACACAGTTACACCAGTGTGAGCTGGAGAGGGGATGGGGGACAATTATTTTTAATACAGTGTCGGACAGCCATCCCCAACCTGGTGCCCTTCAGATATTTTGGACCCATTTTCCATCAGCCCTTGTCAATACAGCTGTGTTGACTGGAACTGATGGAACATGTAGTCCAAAAAAACCTCAACCCCATTGTTGAAAGAAATACAATTACAGACTTTAAACCTACAGATATATAAAGATCGCACCCCGAAAATAACAAATTCCAATTTTTCTGTGCCTCGGTAAGTCCATAGCCTCTGCTCGTACACAGAGTGCTGCATATGAAAAGTGGTTCTGGAATTCCCAGAGCATAGCATCAACATCAGACTCACTTGTAATCAAGGGCTGGTCTAATACAAACGTTATAATGTATGCCGCATGTTCTCGAAACCCATGAAGAGGGAAAAAAAACAAAATAAAATCTAGTAGTAGATCGAGAAATGAAGCGTTAACTGGTGAGCAGAAAGCTCATATAGGGTCTTCCCCCTCCCTTCACCCAGTGCTTCAGCTTCATGGATTTACTGAATCTGTAGTTGTAAGTATCGGGGACCATATTGATTCCTCCTTGCATCTCACTCTCTCAAAGAGTGGCGATACTGCAGGCACCAAGTGGGAGGAGGCACCTCTTGGGACCTTTTACTGAGCAGGGTCAGGAGAGGAGCCTGTGATCCTTAAGGCTGCTTGATTAAAAATAGATGAAAGGTTCAAGAGCAGCTTAAAGAGCTCGCCAGCTGAAGAGGCGTGATAACATTCATTGCATGGTGGGGACAGCTGCTGTTCATGTGACCGAGTGCTTGGTCAGAACCGTCGCTGGTGAATGGAGCCGCCAAGGGTGGGCATACGCTCTGTCTCACTCTCTCCCACCTCCCTCTTAGCTGCCTTCTTGCTGAGTGTTAAGAGGAAGCACTTGGGTTGAAAAATGCTTGCAGGGAAGCAGCCAAGGTCGTTCAGAGAAGCGCCTGCACAGATGGCTGTTAATAATCTCTTTGCCAAGCATCTGCACCAGAGAAGCCCCTTCTGCATCCGTGCTCACCGGGGGAGCTTCTGTTTCCAGCACTGTGATTATTAATATGACTTAAGGACACAAGAAGAGCCTGCTGGACCAGGCCGGTGGTCCATTTGGTCCACCAACCTGTTCTCCCAGTGGCCAGCCAGATGCCCCAACAGGAAGCCTGCAAACAGGACCTGTGCGCAAGAGCACTCTCCCCTCCTGCGGCTTCCGGCAACTGGGTTTGGGAAGCATACTGCCTCTGACTATGGAGCAGAGCAGAGCCATCCTGGCTAGTTGCCATTGAGGGACTTATCCTCCATGAGTTTGTCTAATCCTCTTTTAGTTGGTGGCCATCACTGCCCCTTGTGGGAGCGAATTCCATAGTTTAACTTCTAGGAGGAAGGGCGGGAAATAAATTTAATAAGTAAATAAATAAGTGCTGTGTGAAGAAGTACTTTCTTTTGTCTGTCCTGAATCTTTCAACAAGTTGCAATTATTATTTTGACATGCGATTTTTGTTACTGTTACTAACTACATAACACCATCAGTGGGCTTTTGTTGTTATGTGCCTTCAAGTCAATTATGAGTTATGGCGACCCTATGAATCAGCGACCTCCAAGAGCATCTGTTGTGAACCACCCTGTTCAGATCTTGTAAGTTCAGGTCTGTGGCTTCCTTTATGGAATCAATCCATCTCTTGTTTGGCCTTCCTCTTTTTCTACTCCCTTCTGTTTTCCCCAGCATTGTTGTCTTTGGTGCAACAAAAGGACAAGTCTTTACCCCAGCTGATGATGATGATTATACTGTCAGCGTTTATGGTCCAGAAATATGACAAGTCCCTGCCCTAAACCATCTAAAATTCAGTGAAGGGGCAGTAGGAAGTGGAAGCTGGCCCATTTGAGCTAGTGGGGTGCTGTCCTACCAACATCCGTCTACTCCCAGCCAGCCCTCACATGCCTGCCTTCTTATTTACAACCAGTCCAGGGAGTAGTATTGCCTGTCAAAGAGGAATGGAAGGATCTGTCAATTTCAGTTATCTTGGTTTTTAAACCTTTCCAATCTTAGGTTTGGTTCTCCATATTTCTGCAGTGATTCACTTAAAAAAAAAAGCCCTCATGAAAATTCTCCAGCATTTTCATGAGAATTTTCCCTAAATACGCTTTTGTATGCAGGTTTGACTAATATACATGTTTTTGCAAGCAGTTTCTCCTATTGTAATGTGCTTTTGTATGTTATTTTTAGGAGTATATTCATTTTTGTGCACACTTCCACCCAACATGCCTTTTTGTCAACATTGTTCAGCTGGAGAGCCACATCGCAAAATATGGATAAGTGCAAATTTCAAAGGATGACTGTTTTTCGGAGCTCATGTTTCGGAAAGTGTGGATTTGATCAATTTGAGTTGGATCCAATTTCTCCCCCATCCCTCCTGTCAACTACATCTTCCTCCACTGTAGTCCCAGTGTTACTCCTCAGCAGGGAGGATCGTGGGGACAAAATTAGGATTTGTTGGCCCTGGTTCCACCTATTGTTTTGGGCTTCCTGACTTCGGCCAGTGGGGACCAGCCACCACTGGAAGTGAAGGTATGAATGAACAGGAAAACAATATGTAATTGTTTCCAGTGCATGCTATTAGGCTTAGTAGGTAGGTTGTCCACGTCCCCTACTTGACAGAGGACAGCCTTCTATTTCACTGCACTCTAAGCTCTTGCGATAAAGAGGTTTGTAATAACGCAAAAACCAAGCCTGTTTTCTTAAACTGCCTTGGAGATGGAATGGCATGAAAGCAGGTTTTTGTTTTGTTTTTTTAAATCGATTTAAAAAAATTAAAATCCTATTTTCTTGATTTAAATCTGATTTGTTTTAATTGAAATCAGATTTCAAAATTTTCTTAAAACAATTAGTAAAAAAAGAGCCTAGGTGAAAGATATCATCATGAATGCTGATTATACAACTTCTAGTTATATTCTGTGAACATATTAACAGCCGTTCAAGGAGATGGGAGATAACGCGATGCAGGTGGTGTACATGAAGTACATGCCCCCCCCAGCTTTGCCTCTCTCTAAGTGCAAAAATAGAGAAGGTCAGTGAATAGAGAATTTGGAGAGATGGAGTAGATCTGAACAAAGAGGAGACCACTGAAGTGGTAATTCAGCTCTTAACAGCAGTAGCCTCTTCTGCAGGTGTAGAGAATTTTTTCTTCCATTGGACTAATTCATTCTAAATTGAGAAGTAGGTTGGGAACCGAAAAAGCAGGAAAGCTTATATTACTTTTCCAGACAATGAACAAGGAAGACGAAGGTAAAGAAGAAGACTGAGTTAACTGTACCATCCAATATTTTTAAGTTTCTCATGTTGACTTGGTTGAAATTGCCAAAATTTTAATTTTTAAAGAAATTTACCTTTATCTAAAAAGTGAAATAGTTAACCATTGAAAAATCCATGTGCGTGTTTTGTTAATGTTGTTTGTTGAAGAAGAAAACTAACCTGAAGAATAAACAAACTTATTAGTAGGTGGTGGTGATTCTGGCGGTGGTGATTCTGGCGGTGGTGATTCTGGCGCATCATGACAAAAATATCATGATTAATTGAACAGTTGGAGCAGTTTCATTCCTGAATGACTTAACGAGTTCATTCTGCTTTAGTACTAAAATGACCAAATTATCATCCCATTTTTGATGAAGATTAATCTGGAAACAATTCAGAATAATTGCTTAGTGTGTGCCTACCTTCTAATGAAACCTACATAATGTATTAAGGTTATATTAAACAATAATGTGCTTCTACTAAAAATGATGATTAAATAGAATCTTCCTCACTCATGATTTAAACTGTGATTTAAATCATTGAGCCTTCAGATAAGTAATTTAAATCATGATTTAAGCCAATTTGATTTAAATCAAATCAACCCTACATGGAAGAGACATTCTGATCAGTGTTAGTGATGGAGCGACCAAACCAAACCTATTTGTTCTGGACTAGTTAATCAGGAATAAATAGTGGTGATCTTGTGGACACTGCCTAAATGGGCTTGAAAAGCTACATTGGTTTTTAATAGCTCATTATGTTTTTGGTTCATGGTAGTAATTTCAAAGAAGCTCTTTAAAATGGCATCTGAACAGATTAAGCAGGCAGATTGTATGGGCCGTTTAATTGCTGGCAATTACAGGCCTTAAGTGATGTCACATAATGACCCCCAAACAGGTATGTGCCTAGGGTGGGGTGCAGAGTACGGTGGGGGGCCTGTTAGGGAACACGGGACACTCATTTTTTTTACAGCATTTAGGTCTTTATAGCCCAGAGAAAAGCCTATTCAAGTGTAAATTTTCTGCCCCAAATAATCCACGTCTTAATACTGAATTGCAATGCTTGGATCAAATCAGCAAAGATGTAAAACTGTCTTGCCAAGTGGAAGTGTTGTGGGATCAGTCTTGCATACAAAAAATTAGGGGGGTAATAGGTATTGCACCACGTAAATTGGTAGTGTCAGATACGAAGTTGTAAGAACTTCAAAGAACCACTGGACTGTTGCCTTCTGGAGATGCCAGGCGCAATTTATTGTAGATTTGGCAGTTTATTGTGGACTTGGTGCTGTCCAAAGCATGCAAGCTGTGCACAACTCCATTCTCCATTCTCCCATCTCCTTTCCTCTCCTTTTAATCTGGATTTACCATTTCCATGTTGTTTTACGTAATGAATTTTCTGTGGGATTAGTAAATCTGGATTAAATGGGCAAAAAAAGGTGAGATTTGTTGTGGGGACTTAGCAGCTCTGAATCACGGGTGTGTGCGGACAGAATGGAGTTGTGAATCCCTTTTGCGTGTGCTGAGCATGTCAGAGGGCTCTTGTCTCTCACCCACAGCCTTGCCAACCTGCTTCTTGCCACTGCTGATTATTAAAGTTCTGTGTAATTTTGTTAAATGAGGCAGCTGGGAGGGACTTTTGAGACCTTTTGTGCCCTGGGATTACCAGTCTGCATTTTGAACATGGAATGATTGGCATTGAAACGTACTGCAGTTGGCACAGGACTGAGGTGGTGCCGTGATGGAAGAGGAGGCAGGCAGCAGGGATGGTTAGCCCACCTGCTGTCAGTGGCAGCCTTGGCCCTCCTCGTGCCCTCCAGATGTTTTGGATGACACCTCCCATCTATGATTGCTGGAGCTGCTGGGGCTTATAAGGCACCAGGTTGGCAATCTAGAGGAAGAGATAGCAAAGCCGTTGCCACTGGCCTCGGTTGTATCCTATATCTCATGTACTATCTTTCTTAAGTTTTTCTTTTGAAAGAGAAAGCCAGAAGAAAATAAACATTGATTCACTCCCCCCCAATATATAAGAAACACACAGAAAGAGCCCCGTTTACTTTCATTCATTCTCTCCCTGTCATCTTTTTCGCATCCCACCATATTTACAGTCAGAATTCAATCTTGTTAGGAGTTTGTCAGTCTCAGTTAACATGAATGTACCTGTCATGTATATAACAAGAAGGCGTTAATGTCTTGGAATCTACCTCTGGCCTTAGGAATATGCCACCAGTCAGAGTTTGCGGGAAGGATTGCAAGACATCTAGGGACAAGTTCCAGTTTGAATTTGGACAAAAACACGCAGGCTGGGATGAAAGAGCTTGGAGGCTACACGTTGTTGCTTGGAGGGATTTAAAGCCAGGCTAGTAGTTGTGCTGCTTATTGTAGGAGGAGCCGGTTTGTTTCCACTAGGCTCTGTTTATATTCTCGTAAATCACACCTATTACAAAATGTGATCTAGTGAGTAGAGTGTGTGGTCTAGTAGATAGAGAATTTGACTTGATACAGTCAGATCTGGGTTCAAATCCCCACTTAGGGTAGAGCTACAAGTTTGTGACCCCCCCCACCTCCATGAGCATTCTCTTTTATTACCTGGAGCAGCTGTGGGTGGCTTCATATTAGCTGAAGGACTGGACTGGTGACAGGCAAGGGGCTGTTTTGTAATGGTCTTCCCTGCCATACAGATGGGTTTAAATCTAATAAATAATAATTATGAATGAATGAATGAATTTTCAGTGTTTGGCTCCAGCAATATCTGTGTACGTGCTTATATGTGTGTATACCTTACAGCATTGTTTTCCTTTCTGTTGTAGGTCTGGCAGAAAGATTAAAAAAACCCGCAAGTATGACATCATTACAACTCCGGCAGAACGGGTGGAAATGGCTCCCTTAAACGAAGATGAGGAAGAAGACGAGGATTCCACAGTGTTCGATATAAAATATAGGTAATGAGAGGGAGAGGATGATGTAAACATCTGGGTGAGTGGGTGGAATGCAAGATGCTTTTTGGAAGGATAGCGCTGTTGATGTGAAAACTGTAGGGATTTATGTTACTCCATTTGAAAAAATAAACGAATTGGACAGAAACAAGTTAACTGTTTGATTTTTTAAAAGGAGAACAACCATTATTAGCATAGCCGTCTCCAACCTGGAGCCCTCCAAATGTTTTGGACTACAGCTGCCATCATGCCCAGCATCAGACAGCCATACTGCCTGGGACTGATGGGAGTTGTTCACCAGAACATCTGGAGGCTACCAGCTCAGGGAGGGCTGCCTTAATTAAATTAGCCTATGCTAGGTGTTCAGTCTGCACATCTTTTCCTACACCCTGCCTTTAAGATTTGTGACAGAGTGCAGACTGTGGGGTGTTTTGACATCATGCCCTACCTCCTTTTTCTCTTTGACCCCCCCTCCCCTCTTTGTTTTGTTGTTTGAACATCCAGACCAAAGAAGCGTTCTGGAGAACTTGCAAGTTTGCTCACGACTTTGTGAGATTTTGGTTGGCCCTAATAAAGGGTGGTGCTGGTGTAGAAATGTGTGTATATTCCCTGCCTCTTTCCCTCCCCTTGCAAACAAGGCTTGGACAATATTTTGTGGATTCATTTCAACTTTCTCTTGCAATAAAGAGCAAAATAATATTGCCCACTTCTGTGCGTGTTTGAAGCTCTCGGGAAGCTGGCCTAAGTCTAGCGCTGGTCAAGCAGTGAGCATCCAGGACCTTGGCCAGCTCCAAGGGATCCTGCTAAAGCACCGACTAGAGAGGTTGTCTCTGCAGGGACCTTGAGCCCACTGAAGGCTTATGTAAGGGCTTATCCACATGGGAGCAAAACATCATATTAAAGACGCTGCTTTTGCCTCCGTTTTCTGTTTGCACAGTCCACATAGGGGGCTCAAAGCCAGCTGCTTTTCATTCACACTGAAGGGAAAGGATTAATCACACAGCTTCCTAATGACCATGCCCTCTTAAGGTCAACATTTCACTTCCTCTGGTTACCTTGGCAACTGAACATGCTCAGTTTGTTCCAGAGTTTCATAAAGTGCAATTATTTGTATTTTCACAAATCCAGCTGGAATGCAAATAGTTGCTTGAACAGTGGTATGCTTTTGTGCACACATTAGGGGAGAAAGAAAAATAAAGCACAGTTTGCAGCAGGCTTGCAGAACGGGAGCCAGCAGCCAAACAGGAAATGAAATGAAAGAAGGGAGGAGGAGGGAGTGGGCATGGAGTGGGGAAGATTGACACACCCACCTAAAGCACCAGAGCAAAGCGTCTACAAGCATTCAGAGACACGAACTGAAGTTGTTTTTAACCTTCCCTTTTCAGATTAAAAGAGCATCGATATACTATGGATTTAAAGGGCGGTCTAGCTGCTAATTGCTTGCAATGTAATGTGATCCATGCACATTAAAAGGGGCTGTGAGTAGCACCAGACCTGCCCTAAAGCTCTGGGTGAACCAGCTTTAAGTCCTGTGGGTGAAGCAGGCAGTATTGGGTCCAAGTAGAGAGCAGGCATGGACAGGACCTTGGACAGCTCAAAGTAAGCCCCAATGGCTGCAGCATTCTCCTTTTGAGGCAGCTACCAGAGATGTGGTCTCTGCAGGGAGCTAGAGCCTATTGAGGTATGATAGGCTCTGCCTCCCTGGAGGAGCTGGCTGGGAGGTTAGAGGGTCCTCAGCTTGTTTTGTAGCCTCCTCCTGCGAGGCTAAGGAGACAGAGGTACTGCAGGGGACTCACCTTTTGAAGCAAAGGATCATGGCAATGTCGTGTCCTTTGGCCAGAAAGGCTCTGAGTGAGGTACTTGGAGGCTATCTTCCTTGCCACCCCATAGCAAGCAGTCTGAACCTCATCGTCATCTGAGTCCTCGGCTGCGCATTGTAAAGTCCCTGAATCGTGGGTGGTGAGGAATGATTTGCATCCTCATGAGCTTCTGCTGGGTCTCTCTCTACAGACCCTTATTCTCACAAGATGATAGAATAGAATAAAAGGAGATTGTTGACTTGATCAAAATTTTGGATGCTTTTTCATCCTGGCTGGATCTGGAGAGTGCCTTTGTTCCCACTGCGCGTTGATCAGTATCCCTCCATAGATGATTTCTTTTGCTCTTTTACATACAGACACAGAGCACTGCATTGTTCCAGGAGTCTCTTCCTTGGAGGGCTGCTTTTAATGAGTTTCTTGCAAATGGGAGTCGGAGGCCTTTTCCGTATAGCGCTAGGTAGATTGCACGTGGGGCGGGGAGGAGAAGCTGCTCCTTCTCTGGCTGATGGATGGAGCCCAGCTGGTGTCCCACTTGCAGTGATGGCCTTCCAGGGAGGCAGAGAGTGTGGCTTCCCAGTGGCCCTTGGTTCTACTTCCCAAAATTATTATTTATTATTATTTATTATTTAATATAATTTATATACCGCCCTAAGCCCGAAGGCTCTCTGGGCGGTGTACATAAAATAAAAACAAGTACAATATATAAATACAATAAGTACAATGAATCAAAAACAAAAAACAGACAAACAATACAAGAACCAAACAACGTCAAAAATACAAAATAATGCTAAAATACTGTAAAATACACTTTAAAATGCCTGGGAGTATAAAAAGGTTTTCACCTGGCGCCGAAAAGATAGCAGCGTCGGCGCCAGGCGCACCTCATCAGGAAGACCATTCCATAGTTCGGGAGCCACAACTGAAAAGGCCCTATTTCTAGTCACCACCCTCCGAGCTTCTCGATGAGATGGAACTCGGAGGAGGGCCTTAGATGTTGAGCACAGTGTACGGGTAGTTTCATATTGGGAGAGGCGCTCCACCAGGTATTGCGGTCCCATGCCGTGTAAGGCTTTATAGGTCAAAACCAGCACTTTGAATTTAGCCCGGAAACAAATAGGAAGCCAGTGCAGATGGGCCAGAACAGGTGTTATATGAGCGGACCTTCTGGTCCGCGTCAACAATCTGGCCGCTGCATTCTGGACTAACTGTAGTTTCCGAACTATCTTCAAGGGCAGCCCAACGTAGAGCGCATTGCAGTAGTCCAATCTAGAAGTTACCAGAGCATGAACGACTGAGGCGAGGTCGTCACTGTCCAGATAGGAACGTAGCTGGGCTACCAATCGAAGATGGTAAAAAGCATTCCGTGCCACTGAGGCTACCTGAGCCTCAAGAGACAGGGAAGAGTCGAGGAGAACTCCCAAGCTACGAACCTGTTCTTTCAAGGGGAGTGTAACCCCATCCAGAACAGGGTGAACATCCGCCATCTGGGCAGAGAAGGCACTCACTAACAGCGTCTCGGTCTTGTCTGGATTAAGCTTCAGTCTGTTAGCTCCCATCCAATCCATTATCGCGGCCAGGCAACGGTTTAGTATGTTAACAGCCTCACCTGAGGAAGATGAAAAGGAGAAATAGAGTTGCGTGTCATCAGCGTACTGGTGACAACGCACTCCAAAACTCCTGATGACCGTACCCAGCGGCTTCATATAGATGTTGAAAAGCATGGGGGACAGTACCGATCCCTGTGGGACTCCACAATGGAGAGTCCAGGGTGTTGAGCAGTGTTCCCCAAGCACTACCTTCTGTTGACGACCCACCAAGTAGGAGCGGAGCCACTGCCAAGCAATACCCCCAACTCCCAACTCCGTGAGCCTTCCCAGAAGGATACCATGGTCGATGGTATCAAAAGCAGCTGAGAGATCAAGGAGAATCAACAGGGTCACACTCCCTCTGTCCCTCTCCCGACAAAGGTCATCATACAGGGCCCAGAACCAACGGTTGTATCCAATGCTGGTCCTACTCAGAATGGACCGTTGCAATTAATGAATCCTAGGGTGGTCGTGGGTCTACTTTGAGTGGGATTTGCATTGGATACAAGCCAAAGACTTGGTTGGTGCATGCCCATCTTGTGAGGATGGGCTTGGGTTTGTAGGCCTTCGTCTTGTTATCTTTCATGATACGTGCTTCTCTGATGATGATCTTTCATTTTTCTCTCTCTTCTCATCCTTGCCTTAATTCTTTGAGGTGAGGCTGTTGCACAGAGCCCTTCAGGACTGAAGTCTGCGGTCGAGAACCTTGCAAGAACGTCAGCAGCAGAGGGGAGATGGAGGACAGAACCTGAGCGTCAAAGAAGCTCAAACATTTCCACTGTTCCAAATATATATGTATAATTCATGATGGATTTTGACAGCAGACAGCCGCACGTCATCAGTGTTGCCACTATGTTCCTGGGTACAAGATCAGAAGCACTGGAGGTGGTTTTCTTTCTGGACTCTGCTTTTCAACTGGAGGACACCCCTTTTTTCTCCCGTTAGCGGTTTGGGTACCTGTGACAAATTGCAGAACTAGATTTGTAGGCCACCCCAGAGCCCTAGTTACAGGAGCACATTGTTCCAATGCTCCAAGGCAGCTGATGGGCTCTCTGCCCCCAAATGCTAACCTAGACAGATGGATGTTCTCTGCTGCACCTAAAACCTCTGGAATGGTGTGGTTCTGGGCTGGCAAAAAAACCTTGGCTCATTGTGTGAAAGCTCAGGACTTGTGTAAACCGTGCTGAAATGGATGATCCCGTGTCTTGGTGTGTGTGCGTGTGTGTATTTTGTGGGTGAGACATAGGCAACTGTGATGACTTGCTACTACTGATGATAACAGTTGCACTAATCACCTGCTCTGCAATAAGATTCTCTGTTTTTTCTAGGGAGATGTATCTCTCCAAAACCCTTTCTTTTGAGTTGCGGGGGGGGGAGGGGAGAACGCAGCCAGTTTTCCTTGCACCAACGTCTCTATTCCAGAGGAAGTCCGATCTGACAGTAGGGGTGCCTAACCTGCAGCCCTCCAGATGATGCTCTGGCCATTGGCCATGCTGGCTGGGGCTGATGGGAGTCAGAGTCCAGCAACATCTGGAGGGCTGCAGGTTCGCCACCCTTGTCTTACAGTAAGAGCTGTTTTGTGTTTGTTTCTGCCTCTGCCTGCCGTTGCCTGTCTTTATTCTCTTGTATTATATTTCAAGACAATCTGCAGTGATGCTATTAAAGAGCAATTAAGAGAATTCTGCTTTCCTGTTGTTGTGTTCTCAGTCAAACAATCGTGTTACCAACCAAAATCATTTATGAAGGGCCCCCAGCCCAGCCCAAGAACCCTTTGGTTGATCTGGTTCCTTTTTCTTTCGTTTTTACCCCAGCTCTGGGTGTAGCTTTGGCAGTATGTATACAGGCATACCCCACTTTAACGTTCGCAATGGGACCGGAGAGTATACTTTAAGCGAAAATAACCTTTAAGTGAACCAATTGTCTTCACTTGTACTGCACGCAATCACCACTAGATGGCAGCGGCGTCATGACAATAAAGTGTACGTTATTGCGAGGCGCACAAACGTTAAGCGGGGTATGGGGACGAATGGAGCATGTACATTATAGCGAGGCAACGTTAAGCGGGGCAATGTTAAGCGGGGTATGCCTGTATAAGCTGTAATGGACTGCCTTCAAGTCGATCCCAACTTACGGCGACCCTACGAATAGGGTGTTCATGGTAAGCAGCATTCAGAGGGGGTTTACTATTGCTTCCCTCCGAGGCTGAGAGGCAGTGACTGGCCCAAGGTCACCCAGGGAGCTTCATGGCTGTGTGGAGATTCGAACCCGGGTCTCCCAGGTTGTAGTCCGACACTCTAACCAGAAAAGCAGGGCATAAGATATTTTAAAGAAATTAATGAGAATTTATTTCACACTCAGCTTCCAACTCTCTCAGTGAAATCTGTGGGACTTAAAAATGGAAATGGACTGCCTTCAAGTTGATCCCGACTGCGGTATTCAGAGGGGGTTTACCATTGCCTCCTTCTGTGGCTAACAGGCAGTGACTGGCCCAAGGTCACCCAGGGAGCTTCGTGGCTATGTGGGGATTCGAACCCTGGTCTCCCAGGTTGTAGTCCAACACTCTAACCACTACACCACACTGGCTCTGTCTCAGCATCCTTAACATAAAGCCAAATATCTGGGTCACCCCTTTTCCAGAGCAGAGCTAGCCACTTTCTTGCCACTGTTAACACAATGGCATGTTCCACCTTTCCTCTTTTTGAAAGGCTGGCTGCGTCTCCTCCTGTGCAGGCTGGGCTGGGCATGGGAAGGGGACAGTTTCCCCTTGCAAGAGCCCTCCCCCTTGCAGCTGCATTATGCCAGCCCATGTTCAAGTATTCTTGCTTTCCAGCAGCCTCTCACTCGCCCGGAGGCTGCTGTATTACAAGTTTCCAAATCCACGTTTGCAGTATTTATTTATTTATTTATTTTATTCGATTTCTATACCGCCCACAGTCAAAAGGCTCTCAGGGCGGTGCACAACAGGGCATTTGGATGTGTCCTCATTTTTGTGGCATGGAAAGATGTTGACTCTCGTGATGTCCTATTCACAGAACTAGGATAGTAGAGGTTCTGGACTGGCTGACCCTCT
Organism: Rhineura floridana; assembly: GCF_030035675.1. Taxonomy (NCBI): domain Eukaryota; kingdom Metazoa; phylum Chordata; class Lepidosauria; order Squamata; family Rhineuridae; genus Rhineura; species Rhineura floridana. Next base: position 4,504,577 of record NC_084493.1, on the reverse strand, counting down.
TCTTGGAATGGGACCTTCTTACTGCTGTTGCGGAGGACCATTCACTTGCTTAGACATGCAGAGGCTAATGGCCCCAATTCTTGCTCCTTTTGCTGCCTGCTCACCCGGAGAAGGCAGATGACCAGGCAACAAAAAGCCAAAATAGCATGTTAACGGGGAGGTACATCGCCTCATCTCAAAAAGGATATTCTAGAGTTGGAAAAGGTTCAGAAGAGGGCAACCAGAATGATCAAGGGGATGGAGCGACTCCCTTACGAGGAAAGGTTGCAGCATTTGGGGCTTTTTAGTTTAGAGAAAAGGCGGGTCAGAGGAGACATGATAGAAGTGTATAAAATTATGCATGGCATTGAGAAAGTGGATAGAGAAAAGTTCTTCTCCCTCTCATAATACTAGAACTCGTGGACATTCAAAGAAGCTGAATGTTGGAAGATTCAGGACAGACAAAAGGAAGTACTTCTTTACTCAGCGCATAGTTAAACTATGGAATTTGCTCCCACAAGATGCAGTAATGGCCACCAGCTTGGATGGCTTTAAAAGAAGATTAGACAAATTCATGGAGGACAGGGCTATCAATGGCTACTAGCCATGATGGCTGTGCTCTGCCACCCTAGTCAGAGGCAGCATGCTTCTGAAAACCAGTTGCCGGAAGCCTCAGGAGGGGAGAGTGTTCTTGCACTTGGGTCCTGCTTGCGGGCTTCCCCCAGGCACCTGGTTGGCCACTGTGAGAACAGGATGCTGGACTAGATGGGCCACTGGCCTGATCCAGCAGGCTCTTCTTATGTTCTTATGTTCTTAAGTGAAGGAGACAGATATTTGATGGCTTGTGGCTGGTTGGTAAAGAGGACCCTGGAAGGATGGGAGAGTCTCCTCAGGGGTGCTGTTCACATTTTTGAGGGTGGGCGAGGATAGATGCTCCTCTATGGAGCCAAGTAGCTCAGTAGGGCTGCTTTGTATATGTATTCTCTGCTGTACATCCTTTCCCTTTCATAATCAAGGCGTTCAGGGAGCTTTCAAATGTCAACTCCTTGGGGACCTGTTAAAAAGGCTTCATCAGTGCCCAATTTCTCCTGCAAGAGTGACCTTTACCTCCACTCAGCTGCCGTTGTGACCAGCGTCATATCACCTTGGAAGAAAAGGTTGCCATAGCAATCAGATATGAAATTCAAGGCTGATTCTGCTCCATCCCACTTGCACAAACAGAGCTACAATTGCTCCCATCACTCATTAGTCTCCCTTCTGGGGACACTAGTCTTTGCACTGGGGGTGTAGTTGTCTGGGGTCCATAGACCCCTTACTTTTTTTGGGAGGAGGGTCCCAGCCAGGTCCCTGTGTATGAGCCGATCATCATGAAAGGGGAGTGTGCTGGCCACCAAGAAGAGTCCTTGCCCTTTTGTGCTGACTGAAGCCAATCAGGCGAAAGGAGGTGAGAGCCATTGAGAAGACTCTTCTCGCTAGCTAACACACAGCCTCCCCATTCATGCTGATTGGCTCCTAGGGAGGTCTGTTGTAGTGGAGTGTGGACTCAGAGACAACGTGGGAAGCAAGGGAGATGAGGGGAAATGGGAAAGGGGTGTGGCTGTGAGGGGGCGTGGCATGAATATTGTGGAGGACCCTGCACCTCTGACTTTGCAGGTGCACTACTGCTTTGCACGCACTGTCATTTTTCCAGTTGTCTGTCCAAATTATTGTTATTATTATTATCATTGCACATATTGGGCAGGTATCAGATGTGCCAGGAAGTTCTGCAGCCCCGATAAATACGATCAGTGACAAAGCTGGATTTTCTAAAAAAATGATGGTGATGATTTTGCCTAGAACTCATGGACATCCAGTGAATCTGAATGTTGGAAGATTCAGGACAGACAAAAGAAAGTCCTCCTTTGCACAGCACGTAGTTAAACTGTGGAATTCGCTCCCACAAGAGGCAGTGATGGCCACCAACTTGGACGGATTTAAAAGAGGATTAGACACATTGAGAATAAATCTATCAGTAGCTATTAAGCCTGATGGCTCTGCTTTACCTCCCCTGTCGGAGACAGTATACTCATGAATACCAGTTGCTGGGACTCACCAGTGGGGAAAGTCCTGTTGCACTCAGGTCCTGCTTTCAGGCTTTGCGCAGGCATCTGGGTGGCCACTATGAGAATAGGATGCTGGACTAGAGGGGCCACTGGCCTGATCCAGCAGCAAGACTGTTCTGATGTTCTGAGGCCACATAAATGAGTAAAAGTGTCCCCAGTTAGAAGCTAAAGTTGATCCAAAGACGTCTGATGCTGAGCAAGTCTCTTATGTTATGTGAAATGGTGGCTGAACTGTATATTAGCAAATTGCCTTAACAGAATGTTAACAAGAGATGTCCAATTATAAATTTTATAAACCAATAACAATTAGTATGATTTACAGAGATTGGCAAATTGCAAACCCTCCCCTTGCAATGAATTGGAGAGTTTCCCCCAGTCATTAGTTCCTTATCCGAGCTCCTTATCCAAGCCTGCCTGGACAGCCCTATAGCCTAGAGGTCCTATGTTCTACCTCCACTGTTGTATGCCCCTGTGAATGTCATTTGCTGCCAGTGGGGAGAGGGATGTTGTTGCACTCAGGTCCTGCTTTTATTTATTTATTTAATTTATATCCCACCCTTCCTCCCAGTAGGAGTCCAGGGAGACAAACAAAAACACTAAAAACACTCTAAAACATCATTAAAAAAGACTAAAATATATTAACACAAAACATCTTTAAAAATATCTTGCAACAAAATGTCTTTAAAAACATCTTTTAAAAAAAGCTTTAAAAACATCTTAAAAAGCAATTCCAACACAGATGCAGACTGGAATAAGGTCTCAAAAGGCTTGTTGAAAGAGGAAGGTCTTCAGTAGGCACCGAAAAGATAACAGAGATGGTGCCTGTCTAATATTATCTTAATAATAATAAAAATGTAAATGTACTGCCTTCAAGTCGATTATGACTTATGGTGACCCTATGAATAGGGTTTTCATGAGGTTGAGAGGCAGCGACTGGCCCAAGGTCATCCAGTGAGCTTCATGGCTAAGTGGGCATTCAAACCCTGGTGTCCCAGGTTGTAGTCCAACACCTTAACCATTACACTACACTGGTTCATGTCTAATATTTAAGGGGAGGGAATTCCAAAGGGTAAGTGCCACTACACTAAAGATCCGCTTCCTATTTTGTGCAGAACAGACTTCCTGATAAGGGGTAAGAAACCAGAAACCTGAACTTAGCCCGGTAGCTAATAAGTAGCCAGTGCAGTTCTTTTAGCAGTGGGGTGACATGTTGAAGATACCCTGCTCCAGTGAGCAGTTGCGCCACTGCATTTTGCGCAAGCTGCTTTTGGGCTTCCCATTGGGGCATCTGGTTGGCCACTGTGAGAACATGATGCTACATTAGATGGGCCACTGGCCTGATCTGGCAGTGCTCTTCTTATATTCTTATATAAATGTATAAAACCGTCCCCAGGTAGAAGCTGAAGTCAGTCCAAAGACGTTTGATGCTCTAAAGTAGGAATGGGGGACCTGTGAGTTTCCAGATGCTGTTGGACACCAACCCCATCTGCCTCAGCCAGCATGGCTGATGATCAGGGATGATGGGAGTTGTAGTCCAACAAGCTCTGAAGGGCCACAGGTTCCCCATCCCTGCTCTCAGGACTCAAGCTTTCTGGTAACTTGTAAAACCTATTTTGTTCTGGAGAGCCTTTGAGAAGGTCTTGACAGGTGAGCCTGACACTGTTCCTCCGTTCTCTGTTTTTAATTTTCTATTTTTAATTTTCATCTTGTCTTTTTATTATCTTTTCCCCATATATGTAAGCATATATATATATGCATGTGTGTATGTCTGTTTGTATACACAAATTGTATTTTATGTATTTTAATAATTGTATTTTATGTATTTTAATTTACTGTTTTGCCTTGTGTTTTTATTTTGTACAATTTTATTATGTGTGTGTGCAACTTTATTGTAAGCCGCCCTGAGAGCCCTATTGTGAGGTAGAAGGGTGGGATAGAAATATTTTAAATAAATAAATTAAGTCCACTTGCAAGACCTGAGATCTCCAAAGGGGAAGGGGGCCAGAATGGGAAGGAGTGGCATTATTGGACAACCTGGTGGGTTTCTGATTTCTACCTTATCTCTGGATCCAGAAGGACCCCAAAGCAGCTTACCTTTAAAATATTTTGGGCAGGGGTCTTTCCCAGCCCTACCTGAAAATAGCAGGGATTGAATCTGGAAACCTCTGTGCATAAACTGAGTACCGAACCACTGAGTTATGGCCTCTTCCCAAATAAGTGGAATCTTCAACAAAATTTTGCAGCGTGGGGTGTTCCTCTTCAGTGTTCCAGCCAATCAATTATGCCTAGCACAGTTTTAAGAATCCACCATTCTATTCCCCCTCAACCACCACCCAGTGCTGGCTGGAGCTGATGGGAGTTGTAGTCTGAATCATCTGGAGAGCACCAGGTTCAAGAGGTAAGGAAGAAGTCTTCCAAGCATAAGCAGTTTGTCAGTCCCCCTTCTCAGAGAACTTTGGGAATTGTAGTTCTATGTGGGGAATAGGGGTCCCCCTAACAATGCTCAGCACCCCTTACAAACTACACTTCCCAGGATTCTCTGGGGAAACCCCATGACTGTTTAAAGTGGAATGATACTGGAATAAATGGATGGTGTGGATGTGCTCGTTGTCTAACCTCCCTGAAAAAAGAAATCAGAATGAATGTTCATTAAACAGCCAACAGAGTCTAATCTCCCTGTGAACAAATCGGGATGAATGCTCAATGAACAAGTCATCTGGAAAATAATGTTGTCTGGAGGTAATCTAAGAGAAATCTCTTTTTAAGCTCTGCTAGGATATCAGATACTTTCAGAAACTCGGAAACTTTCTGTGAATGAGTTTAACCCTCCCTCTAAAATGAACATCTTCCAATATCCCATGTAAATCATGCATCACCATCCTTTCTTTAGTTAAGAGATCAGTTCAGAAACACTCTGATTGTTCAGAATCCTGCTTTTTTTTAAAAAGAAAACACTGCAGATTTAATGGCCACCTCAAGAGAGTTGTAAATAAAGAAGAAAAAGAAAAAAGAGCCCAACCCATGGCAGACAAACTAATGTTGCCATGATCTGTTTCACATTAAAAACACATAAATGAAGGCATTTTCTTCATTCCATCTCCATGATTATTTCCTCAGCCTCACTCAGATATAGGATAATGAAGGATCCTTGGTGTTAATCTATTCTGTGGCCAAGAAATGATTTCCTTCTCATCGCACTCTCTCCTTCTCTCTCCATCCCTAATTGCGCTTCACTTCAAATGTGCAATTAGCAAAATGACTTTGTCCAAAAATAAACTGCTGTGGCTCACCTGTCCAGGGTTAAGTTGAACGTCAGTGTCAATTTCTGAGAGTTATAATTCTGTTGGCATTTTGCTAACATTTGATATGACAAATGTGTTATATATTCTAGGATCTGAGAGAAGCGTTCAATTCATTCACCAGCCAAAAAAGCATGGAAACTGTGAGTTAAGATGCAAATCTACCTCTTGCTGTCCTTCACCTGCCCCCCTCCCAATGGCCTTGTCTGAACCATTGTGACATCACGGAATGTTTGCAAACATTCAAATTGTTGATGGGAAAGAGTTGGGGGTTGTTAATGTTAAACATGGTAGCCGTTAAGAGGGAACTGAAAGGTCAGATTGATTGCAGGGCTCTCTTCATCTCTCACACGCACCACACCACACACGATGTAAAGACAGGGTATCTCTGCTCCAGTTGTCAGGATCAGGATGTGCCTTTAGAAGTTTGTTATACAGCAGCCAGAGAGGATTCCTCAGATCAGGCTACTATGGATACCATTTCATCAGCCACATGAGAGCAGGATCCACATCTTGTTCCTGAACAGTAAGAGAGGAAGACAAGGGAAAACATATCTTCACTTAACAACTGGCTCTGCAATCCTATTACCCCCAAGAGGACCTGCCTTACCATTAGGTAAAGTGAGGCAGCCGCCTCAGGCAGCTGATTTTAGAAGTGCTTCCAGACTCTTGCTATTTTCCAGTGGGATTCAGTCACATACCAGCAAATTCAGATTGTACAATTAAAGCAGATTTGGTGCACTTGCACAACAAACCCACTTCCCTCCCCCTCCAAAAAAGCATGCTTTTTTCAATAAGGAAAGTGATGGGGAAAGTGCACTGGGAAGTACGGGATAGCACTTGCTTTGATGCATTGTCATCCCTGCAAACAAATCAGAGAGAATGCCCATTAAAAGCCAATGCCATCTAATCTCCCTGCAAACAAATCAGGATGAATGCTCAATAAACAGGTTATCTAGAGGAGCCCCTCACTGTCATATTTGGGGAAAACACCCTTCCGCAAAAGCCATTCATAGAGGAGTTAGAAGAAAAGAGCAGGAAGCAGGTGAGCTGTAAGGGTTATGAACTGGAGGTGGCTTGCCATTTTGTAGTGTCTTAGCAACCCCAATGCCTCCTGTGCTGGTTTCAAACCAGAAATAAAGGTGCTGAAGGAAAGCAGGCAGAGATCATTTCCCCAAACGCACAGAGGTAGCATTCAAATTAATGAGTTCCTGATTGGCCTCCTCCCATTCTTCTAATTTCATCTAGTCCAGCATCCTGTTCTCACAGTGGCCAACCAGATGTCCCGATGGGAAGCCCACAAGCAGGACCTGAGCGCAAGAGCACTCTCCCCTACTGCAGTTTCCAGCAACTGGTATTCAGAAGCATGCTTCTGACTATGGGGTATTGCCTTCCAGGCTAGCAGCCATTAATAGCTTTATCCTCCATGAATTTATCTAATCCTCTTTCAAAGCCATCCAAGTTGGTGGCCATCACTGCCTCCTCTGGGAGCAAATTCCAGAGTTTAACTATGCTTTGTGTGAAGAAGTACTGAATCTTCCAACATTCAGCTTCATTGGATGTCCACGAGTTTTAGTGTTATGAGAGAAGGAGAAAAACTTTCCTCTATTCAGTGTCTGCATGCCATGCATAATTTTATACATTTCTATCAAGTCACCTCTTCCTCACATTTTCTCTAAACTAAAAAGCCTCAAACGCTGCAACCTTTCCTCACGGGGAAGTTGCTGCATCCCCTCAATCATTTTGGCTGCTGTTCTCTGAACTTTTTCCAGCTCTACAATATCCTGCTTGTGGTGAGGGGACCAGAACTGTACATAGTATTCCAAATACAGTCGCATCATTGATCCGTATAACAGAATTATACCAGCACTTTTGTTATGATGGGGTTACACTCCCCTTGAAAGAACAGGTTCGTAGTTTGGGGGTCCTTTTTGACCCTTCCTTGTCGCTTGAGGCTCAAGTGGCCTCGGTGGCTCGGAATGCATTTTACCATCTTCGTTTAGTAGCCCAACTACGCCCCTATCTGGACAGCGACAATCTCGCTTCAGTTGTTCACGCCCTGGTAACTTCTAGACTGGATTACTGTAATGCACTCTACGTAGGGCTGCCCTTGAAGACAGTTCGGAAACTTCAGCTGGTGCAAAACGCGGCAGCCAGGCTATTGACGAGGACCAGTCGGTCTGCGCATATAACACCTGTCCTGGCCTGTTTGCACTGGCTACCTATTTGTTTCCGAGCCAGATTCAAGGTGCTGGTTTTGACCTATAAAGCCTTACACGGTGTGGGACCACAGTACCTTGTGGAACGCCTCTCCCGCTATGAACCTACCCGTTCACTTCGTTCAGTATCTAAGGCCCTCCTCCGGGTACCATCTCACCAGGATGCCCGGAGGATTGTTACCAGATCTAGGGCCTTTTCTGTAGTGGCCCCCGAATTGTGGAACAGCTTACCTGAAGAGATACGCCTGGCGCCTGCGGTGCTTTCTTTTAGGCGCCAGGTTAAGACCTGGCTGTACTCCCAGGCTTTTTAATGTTTTTAATGTTAATGTTTATGTCTACGCTTTATTTAATATTGTTGTTGATATATGTGATTGATTTTATTATAATATTGTATTTTTAATCTGTTTTGTACACCGCCCAGACAGCTACTAGCTATGGGCGGTCTAAAAATGAAACAAATAAAATAAATAAATAAATAATAAATAAATCAATTCCTGTGGAGTGTTAAAGCAATGTGGGCATTATGTAATCTCTCTCTCTCTCTCTCTCATATCAAAATTTAGAGTTTTTTCATGCTTAAAAAAAAGTCCAAATAATGGAATCCTTCGGCGTTATCTTGAAAGAGACATGAGGTTTCTAAGCTTTTCCAAAGAAGAGGAAATGCATTCACTAAACAAAGAGGACACTGGTTTGCATACAATTTGCATATAAATAATTACTAGACTTAACATAAAAATTCAATCCATCTTGCCATAGTTGGGGAGACTGTGACCAGGTGACCTGTATCTGTGCTGTTCAGGTGCGAAGTGCCCAGATGTTTAGCCAGCTGTCCTGGTATGGAAGGGCAACTTCCAGCCTGTCTGCAACCCTTCTTATGGTTCTTTATCTTTAAACTAGTTTTGGATATTAACCCAGGCTGTTCTTTCAAACCTTAACACAGAGTTTCCTAGGAAGAGAGAATGGCTGTCAAACCGACGTTCATGGCTACATGAAGTTTTGAACACCCTGCTGGCTGTGGCTGATGGCAGTTGTAGCTAGAGCTGAGATGGGGAGCCTGTGGCCTTTCAGATGATGTTGGATTACAGCTCCCATCATCTTTGACCATTGGCCATGCTGGCTGGAATTGGTTTCCAACAACATCTGGAGGGCCACAGGCTCCCCATCCCTTATCTAGAGGGAGACAGGTTGGGGAAGACTGTTATAAAGCAACTAGTTCAGAAATGTCCCAGGTGAGATTCATAGCTCTTAAAAGTTCTGGAGAACATGGATCTGGGAGATATCTTAGCGGGGAACCTTCCATTCCCTTCACAGGATGGATGCTGCAACTCTTGTTACAGAACCCAGATAGTATCTCCTGGTTGCTATGGAAACATAGAATGTGTTACTTTGAAAGCCTGAGCTCAACAGTGTAACAGAAACAGGTCAGGACAATTCTCTGAGGGTCTTCTCACGGTGTAGGGTCTAGTGCAATCCTTGCTGATTTCTGAGAGTTCTGTAGTCTAGCTCAGGATTCAAGCTGACAAAGAGGATGTGTGTGTAGAATGACAGAAGTTTCCAAACTTATGAACTATGTGAAGACAGTTTCTCCCTCTCTCATAGTACATAGCCAACAAGGCTAGTAGCCATTTTCTTCTTTTCCTTCCTATCTATTTGGAATGGCTCTGAATTCTGGAGATGGCAGCTTGTCTGTGGTCTCACTTACATGGCTGCTAATCAGTTTTCTCTTGGGGGAGGGAAGGATTCTGAATCCCTTCCTTGTAACCTGCCAACTTTTTAAAAAGGAAGGATTTACTCCTCTTGAATGTCAAGCCCCATTACTTTAACTCATGATAAAAGTAAAAGATGAGAAAGGGATAATGTGTTAAATTTCAAAACATTTTAGTTTTATTTTCATTCATTCAGATCAGGTTCAGAAAAGAGCTGTTCAAATCAAACCCATTTCAGATTATTTGCACTGAACAGCAGATCAAAACATTATTCTACTCTATTGGTAAATTCCAATCTAGGCATCTTTTGCTTAGCAAATTAGGCAGAGGAGCTAATTAACGTGCTCATTAAATGTTCATTCTCCTAAAGACTTTGGTAAAAGCAGCAACAACAGAGCAACTAGATAGCTCTAAAGTAGGAATGGGAACCTGAGTTTCCAGATGCTGTTGGACACCAACCCCATCAGCATCAGCAAAATGGTCAAGGATGATGGGAACCATAGTCCAACAAGCTCTGAAGGGCCACAGGTTCCTCATCCCTGTTCAAAGGACTCAAGTCCACTTGTAAGACCCTAGATCTGCAATATCCTACTATCTCAAGTTTACTAAAGTTATCTTAAAGTCACCTTTTGCCAACCTGGTGCCTTCCAGATGTTTTGGACTGCAACTCCCTATAGCCCAAGCCAACACAGGCTGTCTTTGACTTACAAATTATCTGCAGAGACAATTGGTGGTAGAAACACCAGCTTCTGGTTTGACTTCTGCTTGGCACCTTGTTTAGACAGATACTGTCTCAAGATGGATATTCTTCCATAAGAAGAGTCTACAGGTATTTTTATACATTACAGGTACATTAATTCTATTTGTATAAAACATAGGTTATTACAAAAAGGTTAAACCAGCCTTTCCCAACTAGTGGGCCACCAGATGTTGTTGGACCACAACTCCCATCAGCCTCAGCCAGCATTGCCAATGGTCAGGAAAGATGTGAATTGTGGTCCAATAACATCTGGTGGCCCACTAGTTGGAAAAGGCTGGGTTAAACCAAAGATCAGCTAAATGAAACCATCACCTTTACAACTGGTAGAAATAGACCTTAGGAACTTTGCTCTGATCTTCTTGGCTGCAATAGCAAACACAGTCACTTCCTTAGTATCATGTGGATCATTACCAGATAGTAGAATTAATATTTTCTCAGATAATGTTCTGCCGGACACTGTTTTTAACAGAGGAACAATAAATTTATTTCTAGGAGATGAATACAGCTCACCAACCAGCAAATAATGAACTATATCCTCTATTTGTAGGGCTCCACAAATACATAAATGCTAAGTAATTGGCAATTTAGCATATCTTCCATCTAAAACAGCAGCAGAAGCCACTGCCTGAAAGCATAACTCAGTAAAGACTTGCCTTAAAGGAATGTCAAAGTGTAAAGGCAGGGAGATAAATATCTAGTGTCTTTGAGGCCTCTATGCCAACTGAATAGTCCTTCTATCCTGACTTGCATCCATAAAATATAGCGAGTCCTGAAGTTTTACTTGAAAGTCCTGCTCCTGAAATAATCATAAGAAGAGTCAACATGATGACAGTACTCATGAATGTTCATCAAATAGCCAACATTGTCTAATCTCCCTGCAAACAAATCAGTGCCCGTGATGTTGTGGGCTGGAGTATATCAAGATCACAATCTCCGCTTCCTTCTCCATTCACCTGGGACACGTGCAGGGAGGGAAAAGGGTGGAAACCTAATCAAGGGGAGGGTTTTCAAATGTGTATCAAGTAACCATGCATACCTTTGTGGACAGCACGATCTAGAATTAATCTACACTGAAAGCAGCATGTCGACAATGAGCATGAACAATTCCACACTGAGAAAAACTACATTTATCTGCTACCCATGTGTTAGTCTGCATGCAGCCTCCGTTAGCAGCCCTTTCCAACCTTTGGGCCCCAGATGTTGCTGGACTACAACTCCCATCAGCCAGCATGGCCAATGGTCAGAGATGATGGGAACTGTAATCCATCAATATCTGCGGACCCAACGGTTGGGAAAGGCTCGATAGGATTACTGCTTCAGGGTTGTCACCACTCCAACTAAGTTGTACTTAGAGGAGACCCATTGAAATTAATGGGCCTGCATTGGTCATGTCCATTGATTTCATTTGGTCTCTTCTGAGTGTGATGTATTGAACCCTCAATCGTCTCAATGGGGAAGGTTTGAGCAACTGTTTTCTTGATTCCAGAAGGTTCCTAGTGGCAAAAGTTAAAATATGCTGCTCTAATGTATTTTAAGTCAATCCTTTGGGCATTTTTCAGGCAAGGTGCATCTGGAATCCTAAGATTTGTCATTTGCCAGCTGGCATGTCGAAGGAGCAATTGCCTGGAGACCATACCCTACACAAGCCTGAGAAAGCTCAGGCGGTGAGCCGGCTCTTGAAGCAAGCCCCGCCTGGAGAGTTCAATGAGGCCTTCAGTGACTTGCGCATGCTAATGGATGACGACACCATGATGTCCGAGGAGGTGGCCAGTCTTTGTGCTGTACACAACAAGGACCATTTTACTCCGGTCAAAACCAAAGAGTGTGAGGTGTTGCTGACCCGTCACAACGAGCTGGAGGAGAATCGTTTCCTGGACCCTCAGAACCGAGTCTCCTTCAAGTATGATCACCTGAGGAGAGTGCCGAGCAATTTCCAGGATCACCCTGAGGAGGACAAGAAAGGTGAACTGTGGAGGAGAGCACTTCATGAGGCCCTGAAGGCCTATGTCAGCAACCACTACCCTAAGGGGCTTTGCAGTGTCTTCATTAAGGACACTGCTGTCCGGAAGATCTTTGTGGCTTGCATCGAGAGCCACCTGTACAAGCCTTCAGCTTTCTGGAACGGCCTGTGGAAGTCAGAATGGACTTTTGCTTTGGCTCCGGCCTCCACTTCCACCGAGGTGTCCGGGGTCATCATGGTCCAAGCACACTACTTTGAGGATGGAAACACACACCTGACAGTCAACAAGGATGTCGAGGAGACTCTGCTGGTCACCGATGAGACCCAGACAGCAGAAGACTTTGTGAAGCTGGTGGAGAAGATGGAAAGTGAGATCCAGTGCGGGTTGATGGAAGAGTATCAGCACATGAATGGCACATACCTGAAGTACTTTCGGAGGCAGCTGCCCATCACCCACACCAGTCTTGACTGGGAGAAGGTTGTCATGGCCAAAATCGTGACTGCTCGTGCTACCCAGTGAAAGTCCAGCTCTGGCATGGTGGGTGGGTGGGAATGAAGGAGAGAAAAAATGCTTGGGGTAATGTGAGTTGTTTGGAATCACCTTTTAAAATAAATAAAATTAACCAAGGGCACTTCCAGGCTGTCTCTATTTTTACGTGGGATTCAATGACATATCGGCAAGGTGAGGTTGTAGAACTGTTGTTTGGGAAGTCTTGCAAAACGAACCTTGTGGAATTGCCTCACCCCATATATGCCCACTCGACCACTTCAATCTGCAGAACTGGCACCACAGAAGAAGGGTCACATAATAATTGTTCAGCACTTGTATGCAGCCGATCTTTTAGTATGATAGCTCCTACACTTTGGAACCCCCTGCCTATTGACATCAGGCAGGCACCTTCACTGCCTTTTTGGAGGCCTCCTAAAACACTGTTGCTTTGGTAAGCCTATCCAGACACACAGAATGCTGATGTGTGTTCTAATCTCTTTTCGCTTACTGTTGATTTGAACAAACTTTTGAACGTTTTTACATACCTGTCTTTTATTGATAATGTTGATCGGATTTTTTTGTAAACTGCTTAGAAGTTTTATTACAATCGATGTATACATTCTATGTAAACTAACTAACTAACTAGCCCCTTCCCCCAAACAAGACTTTTAACAATAAGGAAAGTAATGGGGAAATAGACTGGCGAGTGTGATGTAGCACTTTATTTGATGCAACGTCATCTAGCCTTTCCTGGTGGTCACCCTGATGTAGCATTGCTCCAAAGAACAGTGAGAAATAAAAATGGCGGCTTCTAGACCCAGTAACTTGGTGCTGATTGGCACTGTTATCCCCACCAGGGAAAAATAAGAGGAATCCAACCAGAAGGCATGTTTCTAAGGGCTCCTTTTACTCTGGAGCTGGCATCACTGCTGGTGGAAGTTCAAGACTTGGGTGCATCTGGTTGCAACCCAAGCACATCCAGCAAAGACCTTTACTATCTGCAGAGGCAGCTATGGGCGAAATGGGAGGGGAACTGTCCACTGGCATGTTGTATCCACATGCATTGCAATTGGAAGAAGATGACCTGGATTTGAGATGTCTCCACACCAATTCAGAATTCAACTTCTAGAGACCTGGGGGAGGATGACAGAAGCTCTAGTGTAGCCTCTGCCAACCAGGTGCCCTGCAGATGTTTAGGATTACAACTCCCATCAGCCCCTGCCAGCATGGCCGTCATGGGTAGAGGAGCTGGTGGGAATTGTACCCCAAACCATCTGCAGGGCTCCTGGTTGATGGTGGCTGCTTTAGTATGCACACTACAAACTGTAGAAGAAGGTGTCCCCAAATCTCCTCAGCAAAAGAACACAAGCTTCTGAAACCCAGTTGCCGGAAGCCGCAGGAGGGGAGAGTGCTCTTGCTCTCAGGTCCTGCTTGTGGGCTTCCCATTGGGGCATCTGGTTGGCCACTGGGAGAGCAGGATGTTGGACTAGATGGGATATTGGCTTGATCCAGCAGCCAGGCTCTTCTTCTGTTCTTACGTCTTCACCTGAAAGCTACAAGTGTCAACCTGATGGCAGGGCATCATTTGAACAACAGTGGCATTCCCCTGACCCGCCCTCCCCCTCTAGCTCTAGCAAAAGGCATTCCTTGACATTATCGGCTGCTCAATTTCACTGCCATGGCTTTGAAGAGTGATTCAGCTCCCAAGATAGCACCTGCAGCTTAGGAGAAAAGCTTTTTAGACACCTCGTTGCCAAGCTGTGACAATGTGAGCGGGTGAGATTTTGAAACATTTAGGTGTGAGATCTCAAATTGTCTCATTGAGACAGGAATATGAGACCCCCACGTCCCTGGCAGGGAAATTAGTTGGCTTGGAGTCCTTCAGAAATTAATCCCCAAGGGACACTCGTGGTTTCCACAAGTCAGAATTTAGTTCATGTCCACCACCACAATCCCTTCCATAGCAGTGTCCTGTTTGAACACCAGGTGCAGAATTGCCTGAAGGAGAGCAGCTTAAATGTTGGCACCTGGAACCTAAAAGCAAACATTCTCTTTGTGGGTGTAAGGCAGGAGTGTGGGGGAACTTGTTTTAGCCCAAGGGCCGCATTCCTTCCTCAGCAATCTTCCAGGGGCCACATGGCAATGGTGGGTGTGGCAACCCATGTAAAGTAGGCTATTCTGCACACACTCACCAACAGGGAACAGGGTGGGGAACCCTTGTCAGCCTGAGGGCCACATTCCCTTCTGGGCAACCTTGTGATGGGTCGGGGCAGAGGGAAAAGTGGGCACAGCAATGGATGTGAACGTTATCTTTGAACAGTAGGCTAATTTCTGCTCCCACTTACACACCACTCTCTGTCCTCCACCTTTGTGATTCCCAGCCACTGGTTTTCCGAGGGTCACTTCCTCTGCCGTAGTGGAGGTAATCCATAGCTGTTGTGGCTACTACTAGCTATCGATAGGCTTATCTTCCATGAATCCTCTTTGAAAGCCGTACAAGCTGGTGGCCATCACTGCGTCTTGGAGTGAATTCCATAGTCTGACTACGCGCTGCGTGAAGAAGGACCTTCTTTTGCCTCTCCTGAATCTTCCAACATCTTCAGCTTTGTTGGATGCCCACAAATTCTAGAGTTATGAGAGAGGGAGAAAAACTTTTCTCTGTCCAATTTCTCCACACCATGCGTAATTTTATGCCCTCTCTCATATCGCCTCTTTTGTTGTTATATGCCCTCAAGTTGATTACGACTTATGGTGACACTATGAATCTTTTGGATATGTTCATAGGGTTTTCATAGTAAGAGGTGTTCAGAGGTGGTTGACCATTGCCTTCCTCTAAGCCTACGGCACCCGGTATTCCCAGGTGGTCTCCCATCCAAGTACTAACCAGGCCTGACCCTGCTTAGCTTCCAAGATCAGATGAGATTGGGAGTGTTCAGGCTATTATAGCTGTAGATGTAGCCTCTTATTTGCCTTTTTTACTACACTAAAAAGGCAAAGTAGAGATAGGCTTTCCCTGGGTCAGGTAGCAGAAAATAGGGGGTGTGGGAGTGCATGGGAATGGGGAGGGCATCCTGGGAGAATGCGCAGGAGCAGCTGGCCCTGTTAGAAGGAAGCAGAAGGCAGAGGGAGAAAATGAGAGACAGTCAGAAATAAACTGAGAGGCAGCGATGGGGAGCGAGCGACAGAGGGCCAGTCTGGGAGGAAAGCTGCTGCTGTCATTTGGGATGTCATGAAGGATGTTCACCGTGAAATGCACATGTGCGGATTCCCATCTGGGGAGGAGGGTCAATACCCTTCGCGTCCCGCTCTCTTTGGAAGAGAGGCCTTCGTTAGCCGCAGAGTTATTCATCAAGCTGCCATCTCCCGGAGCAGGTCTGTCCCAGAGACATCTGGCGTGCTGGTTTCATCCTGCGTCCCAAAAGCAGTGAGTCCAGTTTATGAAGGACTGCAGCTCCCTGGCCCTCAATATCCTCCGTCTGGTGGAAAAATCCAGAGTGCAGCATGCATCGCATGCCAAGCCAATATGGCTTTTTTCCCTTTTCTTTTTTTTAACGAAGCAGAAAAAGTTACTCTCTCCTCTCCCTCTCTCAGATCTGGAACTATGCTGTCTGTATGCCATGGATAAGAAATCTCAGGTCTGGAGGCTGAATGCAGCCTGCCACATCCCTATAGCCAGCAGTCAGAATTCTCCCCAGGCCACGCCTCCTTCTAAGGCCACACCCCTCTCCCCAGGCCAAATCCTCCACTGGACCTGCTCTGTGCCCTCCTAAAGTGCTGTTGCCTGGCTAAAATGTGTCCACGAACTGTGGTGATGCCTGGATGGAGGAGTATCTGTGTCTGTCTGTGTAGGAACCTTTGCCTTTTATGTGGCCTCCATTGCTTTGCCCAGTTCTGCCTGTGCCCCCTCCCACCTTGACCATGCGGCCCCTGGGAGGCTGCCCAGAAGGAAATGCTGCAACACCCTTAATTTCTCAGGATTCTTGAGGGGAGAGAAACATGTGCTTTAAATGTACAGGGGCATATGCAGCTCTACTGCATCGACTTCCCCTGACCAGGAAGGTGTACCATTTGATCTCAGAGGATGGGAAAGGTGGCTGCTGCTGTCCATTACTTGGGGAACCAGGAAAGGCACTTTGCACATGCCCAGAGATTTTATAGAACACTAGTAGAATGGCCATCATGATGAGAGATTGGGGGGTGGGAAGGACCTATATATCGCAGGGATCTCTGGGGTGCGCACACAACCCTCTTCTCCAATGTGAAAGGGGCCTGATTATCCACTCTCAGTATAGGTCTTGGTTGCAATAGTCTGCTCAAGTGCCTGGACCATATGATGCAGGAGATTTGTAGCTACATTTAATTGCACTTAAGAGTGTCAAGCGACCAGCAAATGGAAGGGGCAGAGCATCTATAATGGAGAAATGGCACGAGGGGAAGGGTTAAGCATCCTCTCCCCTAGAGAGCTGCTTATCAAATGTATTCATTTATTTATTGTTAGATTTATATTCTGCCCTTCCTCCCAGTAGGTGGGAGATGACACAAAGCTGAGGGGAACAGCCAATACCTTAGAAGACAGAACCGAGATTCAAAATGCTCTCAGCAGGTTGGAATATCGAGCTGAAGCCAACAAGATGGATTACAACGGAGATACACGTAAAATCATGCAATTGGGTGCCAAAAATAAAATAAAAAACAAAGGCACAAGTATAGGATGGGGTAGACCTGGCTCAGCAGCAGTGCAGGTGGAAAGATCTAGGTGTTGTCACTAGTTCTGAAAACAGCAGTTAAAATCAGTTTCAAAAGGTTCAGTCCCTCATCTTGACCCAAAATGGTATCCAAACATAGGCAACCTGCTCCTTGATTTCAGGAGCCTGTAAAAACTGGTTACCACATCTTAAGATATGTCCAAATGTGCAGCAAACTGACAAACAACTTTCCAAACTGTAGAGCAGATTTTATCTTAACAGTATCATGTTGCTGCTTTGTTGTTTGCTGCTCTGGGAGGAAGGACAGGACAGAATTATTATTATTATTATTGATGGTGATGATGATGATGATGATGATAATTTTCATCAGCGCCATCATCATTTGTCAGAGGTGCTATAGGTGCATCTTTTATTGATCTCTAAGATCCCTTCCAACTCTATGATTCTAAGGCTGTGTGATCGCACTAGTCGCCTACAGCGAAGCATTTCACCACACAAGGAGGGGCAACAGGGTGATCTGCAGATCAGTTGAGAAACCTCTTTGAAGTTTTTTTTCTTTAAAGAGCACTCAAGCTGCTCCCTTTTACAGTAAAAAGGGGTGGGTTTGACTAGCTTCATGTGCCCCCATTTTCAGAAAAAGAGGTGGAAACGCACTGGAACTGGCAGAACAGTGAGTGTGTCTCCCCTCTAAGTTGGGACAGGGGAGAAATTCAATTTAGTTTGCATTTAAAGCTGAATTTATAAAATTCACACTTTCAAAAAAAAGAAAGAAAAAGAGAACCAAAACAGCCATCCTTCAAAATTTGCACTTATCCAAACTTTGCGATGCAGTTCTCCAACCAAACAATGTTTTAAAAAAATACACGGGGGAAGTGTATATAAAAATGAATTTATTAGTGAAAATAATATACAAAAATCCGTGATATTAGGATAAATTGCTTGCAAAAATGTGTAACTAGTCAAAATTGCTGACAAAAATATGTTAATTAGGAGCATGTTGCACTAAAATGCTGAAGAATAAGAATATTTATGAGGATTTTTTAAAAGAAATTGCACAAATCTGTAGAAATGTGGAGAACTGCCTTCAAGTTTGGAAAAATAAGCAAGCCAGAGAACTGAAACTGACAGTTCCTTCCATCCCTAATTAATCCCTAATAAAGTATGCTAGCTCTGCCCACTTTTAAAACCAGGTCTGTCCAAATCTCTCTCTCTCTCTTTCCCCCCAAATCCTCTTACATGTAAGAGTTTGTTCACCTTTGCTTTTTGGATGCAGGCCTAGCATTTACAGACATGGAGACCAAATATGAGGGGTGGGGGGAGAACAGACAGATCAGCGGACGATTTTGCTCCTGTACTCTTATCAGTAACCATGGGAAGCTCATGGAAACCAGAAGAGCAAATATGCTGAGCTTATAGACGCTGCTTGCCTCTCTAGTGGAGGAGAGGGAATTTCTTTCTCTTTCAAACAACAATGAGACAACCAGCTGTTCAAACCTTTCTAACCCAGCTCCCGACCAAGTCCTAACTCGCCTTGGCAAGGCTCCACAAGCTACCAGAAGATATAAAGGCTTACCGATCTGCAATAAGTCTTGGCTTCCATTCCCAATGCAATTCAAATTGGTGGGGGATTTTGCACAGGATTCAGAATGATGGGGCACACTGCTCTATGCTCAGGTTGGAAGCATCCCAGTATTGACAAGCTTCCTTGGCGAGTGTTTGTGGGGAAAAGCTTGTCTGGTTTATTATGGGAAAGAACAGTGGTGAAGCATCTGCTTTGCATGCCGAAGGTCCCAAGTTCAATCCCTGGCATCTCCATGAAAGTCTGGGAGTAGGGGTGGACATTTCTGTCAGTTTCAGTTCTCCCTGTTTCTTATTTTTTACACTTTTAAATTCCGTTTGTTTCCCCCTGTTTTACTTAAAATCTATTAACTTAAAGTGTTAACCAATGATTACTTTTTAGTTTTGAGACAAGGCGATTAAGAAGAGACACGACAGAGGAATTCGCTCCCTCAGGAGGTAGTGATGGCCAGCAACTTGGACGGCTTTAAAAGAGAATTAGACAAATTCCTGCTATTAGCCACAATGGCTTCATTCTACCTCCACTGCCAGAGACAGTATGCACTTGAATACCTGTTGCTGGCAAACCAGAGGAGGGGAGAGTGCTCTTGGGCTCAGGTTCTGCTTGCAGGCTTCCCATTGGCATCTGGTTGATCACTAGCAGAATACTAGAACTTGAGGCCATCCTATGAAGGTGAATGTTGGAAGGTTCAGGGCAGACAAAAGAAAGTCCTTCTTCACGCAGCGCATAGTTAAACTATGGAATTCGCTCTCACAGGAAGCAGTGACGGCCACCAACTTGGATGGATTTAAAAGTGGTTTAGATAAATTCATGGAGGATCTGGCTATGAATGGCTACTAGATACGATGCCTATGTTCTCCTTCCAATGTTGGAGGACAAGAGAATATGACTGCACTCAGTTTCTGCTTGTGAGCTTCCCATGGGCAGCTGGTTCACCATTATGAGAACAGGAAGTTGGACTAGATGGGCCTTTGGTCAGATCAAGAAGCCAGGGTCTTATGATATTCTTATGTTCTTAATTTTGTCCTGCCATCAAAATTACCATTTTTTAAACTGATAGTGTAGACTCTTATAGATCACGTGTTATTTCCTACCCAAATATATCTGTTTAATAATCCAGTTGGCCAAGGACCCTGTTTCTAATTAGCTTAAAAGAATAGAGTCTTGCAGCGCTGTGTCTAGACAGAATTAAGCTCCACTGAGCTCAGTGATGTGCATCATTGCAGTGCACCCTGGGAATTGTAGTTTGGTTTGGTACCACATCCATGACTGAAGTTGTAGCAAATGCGGGATATTGACCTTTGTGGATTAGTTGCTGTCTGCTATCTCACAATTTGTTATCTTTTGAGATTGTTTTAAATAACAATAAGGAGACATTTTGAACGTGAGAGCCACATTCCCTTCCGGGCAACCTTCTGGGGTCCGCATGCCATGGTGTGGATGGCCAGAGTGATTAATGTGAATTTTACCTTTGTAAAGTAGGCTAGTTTCTACACACACAAACACACCCCTCTCTGTTCTCCATCCAGTTCTGGGACACATTTCAGCCAAACAAAAATATTTCTTCAGCCTTGCAACTGTGCTTTTCAGAAAGAAAAGAAACACTTCAAAGAATAAGAAAAGGCTATCAGCTTGGACCCCCTTGTGGATTAGTGAATAGCTGAGTTTTAATACTGTATGTTTTTGTGCCAGGCGTGTGTTGTAAGTGTCACGGTGACCTCCCCTTCTGTAGTCTCACAAGAATTCCCAAGATCACTCTTCTTTGAAGGCCCCATTAATGAAGTCTTTAATTGCACAGAGTCTTTGATCATGACAAAAAGGCTTCTTGGTGTGTTGGCACTACTTTTTTCATGGATGTTTCTCAAAAACACAATCTGTCCTGTTCCAGTTGTGAAGGCTCAAGATGAATATAATAAATGCTTAACCAGAAGGGCCACTTTAGACTTTCACAGCTGACTCAAGCGCCAGGCCACTTCACACTGCAACTAGCCCCCAAAGCAACAAAGAGGTTTGTAGCACCTTAAAGACTCAGGGCGCTTCCAGACTGTTGCTATTTTCGGGTGGGGTTCAATTACATGCTGGCAAATTCAGGGTTGCACAGTTAAAGTTGATTAATGCTCTTGCACAACAAACCCACTTTCCTCCAAACCTGGCGCACTTCCAGATGATCTGCTTATTGAGCATTCATCCAGATTTCTTTGCAGGGAGAATAGACAAGGTTGGCTATTTAATGGGCATTTATTCTGATTTATTTTGCAGAGAGGTTAGATGACTGCATCAAAACAAGTGTTATCTCATAGTTTTCCCAGTGACTTTCCTTATCGCAGTCCGATTTTGCAGGAGTGGGGGAAGCAGGTTTTTTGCACAACTGTACATACATGTACTGCCTTCAAGCTGACTCTGATTTATGGAGACCTTATGAAGAGGGTTTTCGTGGTAAGCATTATTCAGAGGGGGTTTACCATTGCCTTCCTCTGAGAGGCAGTGACTAGCCCAAGGTCACCCAGGGAGCTTCATGGCTGTGTGGGGATTCGAACCTTAGTCTCCCAGGTCGTAGTCCAATAGTCTAACCACTACACCACACTGACTATCATGCACAACTATAATAATCTATAATTGCACAACCTGAATTTGCTGGTATGTGATTGAACCCCGTCCAAAAATAGTAAAAGTCTGGAAGTACCTTTGGACTTTTTTCCAATAAGGGAAATATGAGATAACAATTAATTGACTCAGTGTTGTCTAATCTCCCAGCAAACAAATCAGAATATGAATGCTCAATAAAATAGCCAGGGTTGTCTAACCTCCCTCCGAACTTTCTGCAAAGAAATCAAAATGAATGCTCAATAAACAGGTCATCTGGAAGCAGCTTAACAAATTTATTGTGCCATGCTCTTGAAGTCGATTCTGGTCCAGAGAAACATATGCCATGCTCAATCTGTTAAGTCCTTAAGCTGCCACAAGACCTTTGTGTTGGTTATAATGGATGATGCTATAATGATACAATGATCAACTGGAATGACCACTGATCCTATCAGGTCAATAACAGCACAAGCTGATGCATATTCTTTTGGAAGATTCAGGACAGACAAAATAAATTACTTCTTCACGCACTTTAAAAGAAGATTAGACAAACTGCTGCAGAGACAAAGAGAACCAAATTTAAGGCAGTAAAAATGAGAAATAGAAATGAAACTGACAGATCCTTCCATCCCTTCCTGCATAGGATTGCAGTCTTAGTTACCAATCAATGGAAGACCTGGACCACGCTTAAAGTTACTTAAAGCTAATACTACACTAAGGCTGCAATCCAATGCGTACTTACATGGGAGTAGGTACCATTGAACCCAATGGAGCTTACTTTTAAGTAGACATGTATTGGATTGCAACAATCCTTACCCCAGTTACCTGACAGTAAGCTCCACTGATTTCATTAGAACTTACTTCTGTGTGGACATGGTCAGGACTGCTGTGTTGAGCCTGCACAGATAATGAGACAAATCAGTCAAAGGAATTCCATTTTCCCAAAGGTATAATTATTACAAACATCAGACGAGATGGTCAGCCTATGCATGGACCGTATCACTTCAGAGTGTGGATGGGGGCTGACATGACTGAATGCTGCTATCTATGAAACATAAAATGTTAGGTACAGGAGTGGTGGTTCCCGCCTATCCTTCTCCTTGACATGCTAATTTTCTATGTGCAGGAATTTATTTATTTTTTACTTTGAGGAGCATTCAGTCATGTCAGACCTCTGCAGGTGGCAATGATACAGCCTACATACGGGCTTCGCTCTTTAATCTGCTGCTTGGGAGAACCAGGCCTGCATCAAAAGAAGAGATTGCTGTGAAGAAGGGTGGTATACCAGAGTTTTAATAAATAAACACAAGAAGAGGCAGGAAGCAACAGTGACTTAAAAAACTGGTTTAATAACAAATCAGCTAGACCACAGCAAAGCAGTCACTTGGGTGATCTGTAAAATTCAACTAGTTTTTGACACCTGCAGTTTGGTTCAGCTGAAGAATTTGGCCGTGAGCTTGGCTGAAAGAGGGGGGTCTCAACCCCCTCCTCAGGTCTTTGAAAAGATGAAACTCTTGACACCAACTGCTTTGGATAGGCACCTCCTATGTACTACATCCCAATGACTTTTCTTAACGAAGGCAGAAAACAATCAGGAAAGAAAACCAAGGGGCCTTTTAAAGTCCACTTCAACTTTTTGTTTGTGTTTAATTTTTTTTTTTTTTTACATCAGCCACATTACATCTTCTTGAGGCCCTGGTATTTTCTCTTCCTGCAGAAATAATAATTAGCCCAACCATCCCGTCTCCAACGATCTTCTGCTTGCCTTTCTCAAGCAACGCTTTGGAAATCCATTGCACGTTTTCTGAAACCAAAGGGCGCCATTGTTTAAGGAAACAGTTGCTGTTGGGAGGGGTAAAACTCAGACGACGCCTCTGGGACGGATGCCCCTGGAGAACTAACAGCAGCTGCTGCATCTTCCTCCCCTCCCTTCTTTGTTTTTTAGGAAGATCTAAGGATTAACCCCCACCCCAAAGTCCCCCTCAAGAACACAACACGAGCCGAAAGGCCAGCTTCTTGGCCAAACAGGCCCTATCTACCAATTCTAGACCACTCACGACACTTGGCCTAACATTTAGTTGTCACACTAAAGACCCATACAAACCACAGCAGCTTCCCAAACTTGTGGAGGGAGGGAAGGCTGCCATAAAACACCAACCCCCTTCTGCACCCAGCCAGTTCTCCCTGCCTTGGGCTGCACCTCTCCTCAGTTCTGTTCCTCCTGTTCCATCCATGAACACCAAACAGCAGCACCGCTCAGACACAGAGCACAACCTGCGCCCCGGATACATCTCTCGTGCATCCCCATTCTGGACGTTAACAACGAAAACCAATTCCACCAGCACCACCACCTGCTGCTCCTCCCCCTCCCCCATCCTCCCATGGTGCATTGCCTCTAGGAAAGTGGGTTGCCCAGAAGCCCATCCTACGTGGCCCCCTCACATTCCCCCACGGTGAGTTTCAAGGCTCCCTGCTGGTGAAGGGCCTTCAGGGCTTTGAATTCCAAGGGCATGGTGTGCGGGCTGGTCTGGGAGGTGTAGCCATATTTCAGAGTGTCGTAGTAGTGATATTTCACGGGGTTCTGGTCTTGATCCCGAGGAAAGGGCCAGAAGCCGTAGAGGTGAATCCGGTTGCAGAAGCGGGTCGCCAGGGTGTACATGAGGAGGCCAGTGGTTGGACGTTTTATGTACACTTTGTTTGTCAGCCAGTACCTAGGAGGGAAGAGAAAACAATATTGGAATGCATCATTCAAGGGCAGCAGATCAAAGGCAGACAAAAGAAAATACTGCATCACCCATAAGAACATAAGAACATAAGAAGAGCCTGCTGGATCAGGCCAGTGGCCCATCTAGTCCAGCATCCTGTTCTCACAGTGGCCAACCAGGTGCCTGGGGGAAGCCCGCAAGCAGGACCCAAGTGCAAGAACACTCTCCCCTCCTGAGGCTTCCGGCAACTTGTTTTCAGAAGCATGCTGCCTCTGACTAGGGTGGCAGAGCACAGCCATCATGGCTAGTAGCCATTGATAGCCCTGTCCTCCATGAATTTGTCTAATCTTCTTTTAAAGCCATCCAAGCTGGTGGCCATTACTGCATCTTGTGGGAGCAAATTCCATAGTTTAACTATGCGCTGAGTAAAGAAGTACTTCCTTTTGTCTGTCCTGAATCTTCCAACATTCAGCTTCTTTGAATGTCCACGAGTTCTAGTATTATGAGAGAGGGAGAAGAACTTTTCTCTATCCACTTTCTCAATGCCATGCATAATTTTATACACTTCTATCATGTCTCCTCTGACCCGCCTTTTCTCTAAACTAAAAAGCCCCAAATGCTGCAACCTTTCCTCGTAAGGGAGTCACTCCATCCCCTTGATCATTCTGGTTGCCCTCTTCTGAACCTTTTCCAACTCTAGAATATCCTTTTTGAGATGAGGCGACCAGAACTGTACACAGTATTCCAAATGCGGCCGCACCATAGATTTATACAACGGCATTATGATATCGGCTGTTTTATTTTCAATACCTTTCCTAATTATTGCTAGCATGGAATTTGCCTTTTTCACAGCTGCCGCACACTGGGTCGACATTTTCATCGTGCTGTCCACTACAACCCCGAGGTCTCTCTCCTGGTCGGTGACCGCCAGTTCAGACCCCATGAGCGTATATGTGAAATTCAGATTTTTTGCTCCAATATGCATAATTTTACACTTGTTTATATTGAATTGCATTTGCCATTTTTCCGCCCATTCACTCAGTTTGGAGAGGTCTTTTTGGAGCTCTTCGCAATCCCTTTTTGTTTTAACAACCCTGAACAATTTAGTGTCGTCAGCAAACTTGGCCACTTCACTGCTCACTCCTAATTCTAGGTCATTAATGAACAAGTTGAAAAGTACAGGTCCCAATACTGATCCTTGAGGGACTCCACTTTCTACAGCCCTCCATTGGGAGAACTGTCCGTTTATTCCTACTCTCTGCTTTCTGCTTCTTAACCAATTCCTTATCCACAAGAGGACCTCTCTTATTCCATGACTGCTAAGCTTCCTCAGAAGCCTTTGGTGAGGTACCTTGTCAAACGCTTTTTGAAAGTCTAAGTACACTATGCAATCCCAATGCAGGATTAACTTATGACAGAGCAGTGGTGACTGGTAAATCCATTTCGGTGGGGCAGTGGAATCCGCTCTGAGTTTTAGTCTGAACTTTCAAGGAGCCGGCCAAAATGCTGAAGCTGAAGCCATTTGGCCAGCTCCTTGAAAGTTAAGACTAAAATCCGGAGCGGATTCAACTGCCTCACTCACATGGTGCCATCAGCTGCCATTGCAACAGAGGAAGCCAACATTGTGCCCTCCTGATGTGGAGCAACAGACTTCCAAAAGTATTGGTCCCACCTGAGAAGGCCTGGAGAAAAGAGCCAGGGCAGACTTACTGTAGGCTAGATCAAGGGTGGGGAATCTCTTTCAGCCTGAGGGCCACATCTGCTCACAGGGAACTTTCTGGGGGCCACGTGTTAATGGTGGGAAGGGCCACAGGAAAAACTGGGTGGGGTATAGGGATGGAAAGATCTGTCTGCTTCCATTCCCTCTGTTTCTCATTTTTCCAATGTTAAATTCAGTTCTCTACATTTCTACAGTGATCTGCGAATTTTTTTTAAAAATCCTCATGAAAATTGTCCACTTTTAGTGTGAATTTCTCCAAATAAACACATTTTTGTAGGCAGTTTTGACAAAGGGACACATTTTTGCAAGCCATTTCTCATCATTTCATGCCTTTTTGCATCTTATTTTCACTCATGTATTCATTTTTATGCATACCTTTTTGTAAATGTTGTTTAGCTGGGGAACTGCATCCCAAATGCGACCTGAATCAAAATTCTCACCCATCCCTAGTAGGGTATGAGGCAAAAGCCCCCCTGGGCTCCTGCTGGGAGGAAGGACGGGATATAAATCAAATAATAAATAAATAAAAAGTGGATGGACCACTAGATGAGACTCTTTAGTTTTGCTCAGGAGGCCTCATTCCAGCCATGCAAAACTCTGAGGTTTCTACACAGCCACCCACTCACATCTCTCTAACCTCCAGCCAGGAAAGCATCGTCACAAGAGGCATCACCCCAGTTCAAGGACGCGTTCTGGACCGGCCAAATATCTCAAAGAGTGGGTGGAGCCAGTGAGGGTGTGGCCTTGGGAGAGGGGGTGTGGCCTGGAGAAGCCTGTTGTCACTGTTCATTTGATTTCTGACCCACCTTTCACCACAAGGTCCCAGGGCAGGTTACAGCAATGGCAAGACCTGGTGAGAGTCCTGAGGACCAGACAGAGAGGTCTGGAGGGCTATATTTGGCCCCTGGACCTGAGATTCCCTGCTCCTGGTCTAGACAAACATGAAAACACTGTTCCTGGAATGTACCACTAGAGGATTCTATGGGTGGTAGTTAATGTTAATCCTTAAAGTAGACCCATTGAACTTAATAGATATCTCTAACTTAAGTGCATTGATTTCAATGGGTCTCTGCTGCGAGTCGTACTTAGTTGAATACAATATGTTTAAATACTCTTTGGTAAACACACACACACACACACACACACACACACACACACACACACACACAGAGTTTATTAAATCAGGCAGAAAGCTAAGGTAAAATAACCTTAGCTATAAATAAAATAAAATAAGCTTTAAATAAAATAACTGGTACCCAGTTTCGCATGTGCAAGGATCTTGCAAATATCAACATATACCATGCCAGCATATACACCATACATTTAAAGCATCTATAAAGCACACACATACACCCCCAAAATCTTGGGAACTGTAGTTTGTTAAGGGTGCTAGGAATTGTAGCTCTTTGAGGAGGGCAAACTACAGTTCCCAGGATTTTTGGGGAGGAATGTGTTTTAAATATATTGCATCTGTATGCAGCCAATGATGTGACCCCTCCCCCAATGAAAGAGACATCTACATGTTGCCAAGCCAAGGCAGCCAAGAGCTCTTCAGGACTTGCTCCTGAGAGAGACAGGGCAATGAGCTCACTGCCCGAGTCCTGCCCAGAGCACCCAAAAAGCCAGTGAGTTGTTGCAGGGTTGCAGTGTGCACACCCTGCTTTTTCCAAGGTAAGGCAGCCAACTGACTCTGCTGCTCTGCTCAAAGCCCCCCCTCCAATTAAGCAGCCAATGTGCTGTTCCATTAGCACCCAGAGGAAGCTGTTGAATGACACCATTATGAAGGCAAATATGAAGTAGGCCAAAGAACTGAGCTGATTGCAGAAGCAGCTCCCATGTGCAAAAAGTTGTCATATAGGGGAAATTGCTTTACAAAAATGTACATATTAGGCAAAATTGCATGCAAAAAAATGTGTATATGAGAAATTCACACTAAAATGCTGATGAATTTTCATGAGCCTTTTTTTTAAAAAAATTACAGACTGATGTGGAAATGCTGAGAAAAGAACTTAGGTTTGGAAAAATGAGACACAGAGACCACACAAAATTGACAGATTCACCTACCACTGGTTGCATCACAATCAGAAAAGGGGGGGTGGCACATCCCTTGCCAAAAAAAAGTGTACTTATACATTTTGCAATGCAGTTTTCTAGCCAAATAATGTGTAAAAACAACATTATAGGGCAAAGTATGTATATACATAGTGAAAATTGCATACAAAAATGTGTGTTGTTGTTATGTGCCTTCGAGTCAAGTTTTTTAAAGTCCTTATGAAAATCCTTATGAAAATCCTTATGAATATTCACCAGCATTTTAATGCAAATTTCTCCTCATATACACAATTTTTTATATACACAAAAATGTGTATATGAGGAGAAATTTGCATTAAAATGCTGGTGAATTTTCATAAGGACTTCAAAAAAAAAATCTCCAAACTGATGTGGAGAACTGAACTTAAGGTTTGAAAAATGAGAAATGGACATTTCTCATCCCTCTGCCGGCTTCAGGATCTCTTCAGGCTGATGCATCAGGGATGATTAGGGAAGAATGATTGAATTGGGGAGGGAAAATGCCCCCGCCGAGCTTGTAAATGGGAAGCAAACGGCTGACTTTCTCCATGCTCAGGCCAGCTTTGACCATGTCCACGTAGGCGCCAGGCGCAGATCTCCTGTTTTGCAAAACAGCTGGGGACCATAACAAAAACTAATTAATTTTGCAAACCCAAATGAGGTTACCTCGCGTGCATATGAGATGCCACATCAACGGCACACCTTTTACTGCAGGGGACTCCAGGTTTTAATTAGGAAGCGAGGCAATCTTGAGAAAGGCTATAATTGTTTCCCCACCGCCACCAAATTGGCCACACCAATCTGCATTGCTATTAAAGCCTGCAATTTGTGTCGACTCGGGAAGCTGGAAAAGGGCTGAGGCCCAAGCCTGTCATTTGACACCGCTTTTCACCAAGCCATTGTGGTGGTGGGGGCGGCGGTGGGGGGGCTTTCTTCCTATGCCAGCAGAAGAGAATTTGTGTAAATAAATATAGGGGGAGGATTTAACAGCTCCTCCAGATGTCCTTTGTATTGTGCCTTCATGATGATTTGTGTTCATGATGGTATTCAGGGGATTAACATAAAAAAACGTAAGCAGAGCCCTACAGGGGATCAGCCAGAGGCCCATCTAGTTCAGTATCCTGTTCTCGCAATGGCCAACCAGATGCCCATTATGGGAAGCCCACAAGGAGAACCTGCACACAACAGCAACTCTCCCCACTTTTGTTTTCCAGTGACCGACCTTCAGAGGACTGCCTCTAACAGTGGCCATAGAACATAGCTGTTGCTACATGCAATCCCACTTCCAATACTGTTTGTCCTTGGAAACGTTTTCGGGCGGACACATTGCTTCATTTCCAATTGGTGCATGTCCTGCAACTTCCTGCTGAAATCCTGTTAACATTTCATACCGGACATGGTCTAGGTTCTGCTATTGTTGCACTGGAGCGTGAGAATGTCCCTGTAGTTGCAGAATAAACCCACCAACCCACACAATTTGGAGGGGGCCCTAAATCATTGTGATGCCAGGGGTCTCACTTCCGCTGTCGGAGGCAATATGCCTCTCAGGACCAGTTGCTGCGAAGTGCACTTGGGAAGAGGGTTCAGACCGCCAGTTTTGCAGGTGTCATTTGAGCCAAAGACTGGAGAGGCGGCCATCATTTCAAAGGACCTGAAAGTGGGATTGGGAAGCTGTCCTTGTCCATTTGCTTTCAAAATGGCTGTTTCTCTTTTCTTCTAGATCACAGGTGCAAATTCCCTGGCTCACTCTAGTGTAGCATTCTGCAACCTCCAGATGTTTTGGGATACAAGTAGAGAGGTTGGAAAATTCCATCAGAAATGGGAGCAGAAATTGCCACAATTTGCATGTTTGTCAGAGGTCAGGGATGGAAATCACGCAAGCAAGTGCAGGCGGTATTCACTATCGTCTTCTTTTTTTCAGTCTGCAAATGTTAGGAAAATTGTTTTCTGCATTGTTTTTGCTGTTTCCCTTCCATTGAATTGCACAGAAATTAATTACATGATTAATTACGTTGGTTTCAGCCCCAGCAGATAGCGAGACCAACTTTGGAGGGCTTTAAAAGAGGAATAGACAAATACATAGAGGAGAAGGCTGTCCGTGGCTACTAGCCACGATGGCTGTGCTCTCCGTTATCTGTCAGCGGCAGCATGCTTTGGAATACCAGTTGATGGAAAACGCAGGAGGGGGGAGTGCTGTTGCACTCAGGTCCTGCTTGTGGGCTTCCTGTAGATATCTGGCTGGCCACTGCGAGAAGAGGATGCTGGACTAGATGGGCCACTGGCCTGATCCAGCAGGCTCTTCTTATGAGACAACTAACTCGGGTTTTCGCGGAAGCCAAACTGCAGCAGAACGGAGTCCGCACTGATTGTAATGAGGGCAGGATAGAATGGAAATAGCTGCCTCCTTACATCCCTAGCTGCAACTCCCATCAGCCCCAGCCTGCACTCCAAAACATCTGAACGGCACCAGGTTCGGGAAGGCCTGGTTCTTGCCATGGTTTGGCAGGGCTCCTTTTTCTGAAACAGGCTGAAATGCCCAGCTTTTCCCAGGCCTGCTTCTTCAGGGCCCGTGCTAGGTTTCTGTTATCTGGGCATGAGAATGGAATGGCGTCTTGGTGGCAAAAGAACGGCACTGTGTAGCCATTAATTAACCATCCATTTGAATCTTCATTGCCCTCCCTCCCCATCGGGGAAGAGTGATATGCACGTACACTAAGCACCTGGTTGTCTTGTCGCCTTTCAGGCTGCAAATCTGTGGGCCTCTCCGTGGCTGGGAGCTGTAATTGAATTAGCTCTGTTCAGCGCCAGCTGTTGGCTCTCCTCACCCCTCCCTTTTCCTGTCTCATTCATTACCGCACAATGGGTCTTTGCAACAGACAAGGCCTCTGCTCAACTCATTCCTCTTGCCATCTGACCCGCCAGCCTGCGGCACATTTTGCGGGCAGAAAAGCAAATAAGCCCTGTGGATCTCAATGGAAAATGTGCATGGAGGGTTTGTCAGCTGGACAGCTGGTTCCTGTGCTCTCAGTTTTAGATGCAGGATTCTTTTCTGCTATAACTAAGTCCCTACCCCACCCCTGGCATAGCCTTTGTGTCATTCACAGTTCCAGAAACCCAACAGCAGGTGCTGTTAGTCCTTATACATTTCAAACTGCAATAGGCAGGGAACTTCATGCTCACACATTCTACCTCTAAACCAATAAACAGACCTCCCTGCACATAGAAAGCTAGCTCATGAAGGAGAATTGTCCTTGCCCTGATGCACTAGTTTTCAGTGTGTTTTAAAGAAGAAGAAGAAGAAGCATGGCATTTCCACATGAAACAAACAATGCTCTATATGACACAGTTATGCTGAACATGTTGAATGGCTTTCTGTCTTTAAAAGCCATCTCTCAGATTGAATCTCTGAGGGCCATTCTAGATGTGACATGAGAGTCAGGCTTTGTTTTAACTGTATTGCATCTGATGAGGGCTCCATATTTGATCAGAGCTGTCAGAGGGTGGGAAGGGAAGAGGGGCTTAACTTGTCCTTGCAGGCTGTTTGTTTGCTAAATAAATAACAGTAACTCTCTCCAAACGGCTTCTCTTTCTGCAGGGGAAAAGATATGTGGATCTAGTATGCAGTCCCCCACAAGTATGCATGTATTTTGATCAGAAAACCAGCCCACAAGGAAAGTTATGCATCCCTTTTCTCTTTGCATCTCTGCTCTGATCAAATTCACACCCTCAGGCCAAAGCAGGGGGAAGGACCCCTTCCAGCCCGAGAGCTGCATTCTCTTCGGAGGGCCAGATGCTAGTGGTGGATAGGTCCAAAGGAAAAAGTGGATGAGGCAACACATGTGGATTTGTACAGCAGGCTAGTTTCTACAGACGGTCACACACCCCTCTCTATTTACCACTCAAGAGGCATGATTGCAGTCTAGGGGCCCATTCCAGCCAGGCACAAACACGCAAGGAGGGTGCAGAGCAGGGCTGGAGAGGGGTGCGGTCTGAGGAGAGGGGGTGTGGCTAGGGAGGGGTGTGTCCTGAGCAGAGCCACCAGGGCCAGTTAGAGAGACCCAGAGGGCTGCATTGGGGCCCAGGGCCTGGGGTCCCCCACCCCTGCGTGAAATCATTAAGACGAAGACCATCACTGTTGGGAAACACATGCTGCGTCTCCCAAGTGCCACATTTTGTGGGTCTTTTTGGCCTCTGCTCTCCGCCAGACCTGGAGCTGCTCACCCTCGGACAGCATGCAGCAGGCGCAAGGAAGGGTAGGCGGTGTGGACGCTGATGCGGTGCTTGAGGATGAGTTCGTTGACCCACTCCACACGCTCCTTGCCGCCCTTGGCCATGAACGCCGGGATCCAAAGGATGCTGCCATTCAGGCTGTGCAGGCGCTGCAGGAGCTTTTCCCGCCAGGTGTCATTCATCAGGTCCTCGAAGGCACGCTGGATGACGGACGGGTTCATTGTGACCAGGTCCGTCTTGATCCCAACATCCCGGACGTACTCTTGGACCGGGGCTAGATTGCACCTGGAAGGAGAAATGCCAAGGAGCGCTTTAGAGTACAGATCCCGGCAGGAGACATTACTGTTAGAGAAGGCACCCAAAAGGGTGTCTGCAATGATCAGGGGGTGGGCCGAGTTTGAAGAAGCAAGCAATCATTCAGGGCTGGGGAACCTTTTTAAGCCTGAGGGCCGCACTGCCTTATGGGAAGCCTTCTGCGGGCTGCATGCCAGCAGTGGGCGGGCCCAGAGACAAAAATGGGTGGAGCAAAAAGTGTAAATGTTACCTTTCTACAGTGGGCTAGTTTCTGCACACCCCCAACATATTCAGGCAAGCGAGAAGCTGGGTGGGATTCATCACAAAGTGGCAAATTCAGGTTGCGCCGTGACAGTTGATTTGGAGGTCTTGTGCAGCAAACCCACTTCCCCTGAACCGTGGATTTTTTGCAGTGAGGAAAGTGACAGGGAAATGCATGGGAAAGTGTGGGCCAACGCTTGCTTTGATGCAACGTCACCTCACCTCCCTGCAAACAACTCAGGATGAATGCTCAATTAACAGGGCATCTGGCATCGCCTTTAGCTACTCCTTTCTGGGGTTCTCTGGAGACCTGGCTCCGAAATCTAACTCCTTCCTGCCATCCCTGTGATGTCTCATTGCACTTGCGCTAGACAGCCTGTCTCTGTGTGCTTGGTCATTCAATCCTGAAGCATTGTCTCAGCGACAATTGGACTCTCTGTGTGATTCTGCAGTCTTGGCAAGGAGAAAGGGAAGAGGAGGGCATTCTGTTCTCTGCCTTTAATTAATGTCGGGCACAGTTCACTGGGAATGTCTCTTGCATAAACTTCATGGGCATGAGCCCATTTCAATGGGATTTGCACAGGAGGTCCTCTGACTGGGTTGCACCCTCTGGGCTGCTGGGTCTTCCAAGGGAGCTCAGGTGTTGCCCATCTGTGATGACTACAGTCTTCTCTTTAACCATTCACCTCCTGGCCAAAGGTGACAAGGAATTGTGGGCAGGTGAGTGCAGTGGAGACTGCTGGCTCCAATGTCAGCTGGGCAGTGAATCCACTCCAGGGTTTAGTCCAAACTGTCAAGGAACTGTCCAAGGTGCCACATCTATTTTGGGAATAGGTTTCAGGCCTTGGACAGCTCCTTGGAAGTTTGGACTAAACCCTGGAGCAGATTCACTGCCCTGCTGACATTGGAGACACCAGTCTCTAGTGTGATAAACACACTTTTGTATTCAGTTTTGACTATTATTCACATTTGGGCAAGCAGTTTCCCCTAATATAATACATTGTGTGTTATTTTCACCAATCTGTGCAATTTTATGCACTAAAATACGAATTTTGTCTATATTGTTTGGTTGGAGAAGTGCATCGCAAAATTCAGAGACGTGTGAATTTTGAAGGATGGCTGCATTTTGTGTATTGGTTCGAGAAGTGCAAGTTTGGTAGTTTCTAATAAAAAAGCAAACAAAACTGAATTTTTCCTCCATTCCTTATGACGATACAAAAGCTGGCTTTGGGTTATTTTAAAGAAAAAGGGCCTCCTTCATAGCTGAGTTTCAAAGGAAGCATAGTCTGAAAAAGGCCTTCAACTGAGCCCTGCTCCCTGAAGCCCACCGTTACCTGATCACGAAGCTGTGAGCATCAATTTCCTCTCCACAGCTGCTATTCAGCAGGATGCCTGAGTTGCCCACAATGGCGCATGTCCGAAAGTGTTTGCCTTTCAGTGGTGAAGTCCTGGGCAAGAGGGCGTAGAGGTTTTGAGAAACATTCATGGTGCTATCCCTGTCGAACACATAGTGGATAATATCCCCAGGCTTCAGAGTTCCTTTGAGCACCGAGATGTCTTTTTCAGCATCCAAAAACTTCAAGATGTGTTTTCTTTAAAAAAAAGAAAGGACAAAAGAGGAAGGCAGAAAATGTTTTTAATACTGAATTTTAAACTCTTGTAACCCACCCTGGGACCAGCAGGTAAGGAGCAGGTAATAAAATTAATCATCATCATGATCCTAGGAAGCTGCCTTATACTGAATCAGAGCAATGGTCCATCTAGGTCATAGAATCATAAAACAATAAGAGTTGGAAGGGGCTTGTAAGGCCATCAAGTCCAACCCCCTACTTAATGCAGGAATCCAGGTTAAAGCATACCAAACAGGTGGCTGTCCAGCTGCCTCTTGAAGGCCTCCAGTGTTGGAGAGCCCACCACCTCCCTAGGTCAGCATTGTCTACACTGCTTGGCAATGGCTGTCCAGGATTTCAGACATGGGGGGAGTCCCAGCTCTACCTGGAGATGCCGGGGATTGAACCTGGGACCCTCTGCATGCAAAGCATATTCTTCACCACTGAGCTATGGCATGGCCCTTTCAAAGTCATGCACCTAGTTACCTAACTCACTGGCTCCATCAGACAGAAGGGTCGTTGCACTTGCGTAATGCTGTTACTTGCCATGTTGCTGCAGAATACATGTGATTATGTATGCCAGGGGTAGCCAACGCAGTCCCCTCCAGATGTTGCTGGACTACTGTACCCATCATTCCTGAGCGTTGGTTGAGGAAGCGAGAGTTCAACAACCTCTAGAAGACACAGCACTGCTTACCCCTCAATGCAAGCGATATGTCAGTGCTACTGTTAGTGCTGGCTGCAGGGTTTTGATGGCTCTGTCATGAAGCCATCAGTAGAGTGTATCTGGAAGGGCACAGGTTTCTCATCCCAGCCTTAGATTTTTGCAAGCCTTCTGGGTTCAATGGCAGGCTATTAATGCCATCAACCATCAAACAAATTCGGTATTTTCACATATAACTAAATGGCAGTCACATACGCAACACAAAGATGTATTCTGCCTTGGAGGCTCTCTTTACACACACAAACATGCACACACACTTCATGATGATGACAGGCATTTCACTGGTAATAATAGTAATAATGATGCTTGGAATTTTTAATGCAAGGGCTCCAGGCACTTCACATACGAATTATCTCAGCAATGCTGACATCAGCCACTCTGGCGACTGCATTATCTCCAGTTAGGGGTTCTGAGATCAAGTGGTTTAATGAAGGCGACCCACTGAGTTTGTAGCACTGGCAAGATTTGAACTGGGGGCTTCGTGAATGAGATGTTTAGCCTCTATGCTACCCAAGCTCTCCTGTCTTTCCCACTGTACTCCTTTCCAGGTTTGCGCTTTTTGTGAATCCCAAGTGGGCTGGGAATTCATTTTTGAATTATCATTCAGGGCACGGATGGGAAACCTCCAGCCCAGGCGTCAAATGTGGCCCTCCAGAACTCGTCGTCTGGCCCTGGGACTCTCCCCAGGCAACACACTCTCCCAAGCCATATGGCACCCTCCTGGAGTGTTTTTGTTGGCTGAAATGTGCCCTTGGACTCTAATTATGCCCCCCTATTGCTCGGATGGAGAATGAAGAGAGGGGTGTGTGAGTGTGTGCAGAAACTAGCCTAGGGTAGAAAGGTCAAATTCACATGTATTACTCTGCCCACTTTTGTGACTGCCCTGACCACCGCTGATATGTGACCCTCAGTGCCAGCCCTTATTTAGGGCTATGAAGTTGTGCTGTCTGGATTTCTTTAAGAGAACTTGGGATTTGCTGGTCTCTGTCTGTGGGACTCACCACACATTGAAAGCACACTGGAAGTGCATGATTTTCCCCAAAGGATCCCGGGATCTGTGGTTTACCTCTCACAGAGCTACAATCCCAAGCGCCCTTAACCAACTACAGTTCCTGAAAATCTTTATTTATGATTATTATTGTTGTTGTTTATTTCTATCCCGCCTTTTGGCCAAAAGGCCCTCAAGGGCCTTTAGCGGAAGTAATGTGCTTTCAATGTATGGTGTGTATGCAGTCTCAGATTTGCCTCTGTAGCAGGGATGGGGAATCTTTTTCAGCCCTAGTGGGTAACCTCTGGGGCCAGAAGCCAAAGTGGGTGCAGTAACGGATGTGATTCTTACCTTTGTACAATAGGCTACATTTCAGCCCGTGCCATTGGTCAGAAGTATCCACATGCGCCCATCCACACCTCTCCATTCAGGCAAGGAAGAGGCATGCTCACAGTTCAAGGACACAGTCAGCCAGGCAAAAGCACTCAGGGAGAGTGTAAAGCAGGCCTAGTGAAGGGTGTGGACAGGCAGGGGTGTGTGTCCTAGAAGAGTCCCAAAGCCTGGACTGCATTTGGTCTCCTAAGCCTCAGTTTCCTCACTGGTGCTCTATAAGTATTTACTTTATTTAATTTAATGGAATTTATATACCGCTTGAATGTAAAGACCTCTGAGTGGTATACAAATCATTAAAATTACCAACAAATTATGCTTTCCTCTTACTGAATTATGCTTTCAGTAGACAGTCACCTACTGAAGACCCTTGTCTCTCAACAAGCCTTTTAAGCAGAGACCTTATCAGAGTCTGCATCTGTGTTGGAAATGCTTTTGAAGACGTTTTCCAAGCTGTTTTTTTAAAGCTGTTCCCCCCCCCATTTTTATATGCTTTTAAAGATGTTCTGATTTAATATGTTTTAAAGTCTTACGTTTTTAAGATGTTTTAGAACTCCTTTAGTGTTTTTGTTAGCTGCCCATGGCTCCTTCTGGGAGGACCATATGCTCAGAGGCACATGTTACCAAATTCTTCCAAGCTACACAGGAGTGAATTGGACTGTGAAAGACCAACCCGACATTATAATTGAGTTCAAGCCAAAATTCCTTAAATTAATTAAAAATCAGCCAGGCATTTTTTTAAACTTTTCAACTGAAGAAGATGAAGGTCAGAGTATGGGGCAAGGTCAGTAATAGGATTACAGGTACTCTGTGAACATGGCTGATTTTTAATTGATTTCAACAGATTATGAGAACTCTGACAAAAAAAAGTCCAAAAGTGGTCTGGTTTTTCTCTCTTTGTACACTTTGAACTCTCGATTCTCTCTGACTGTTGTGTATTGCCATGAAAATTTAGAGGGTTGTTAAGCAAGTGTTTCTGAAATCAGGACTACAAGTTTTGTAAGGTTTTGTTTTTATGGGAAGGGTGAGAATGGCATGGGGGGTATTTTCAATTTAACATTGTGGAATGCAAAAATCCATGCTGGCTATAGTATACAGCCACTCTTGCGGCTGTATAATATAAACTGAAATAGATTATGGGTTAATATACATTTTCTGTGTCTGTGCAATCTGCATGACCCAGCATCCAGACTCTGCTATTTTCATGCATGCTCAGATGCACACATGTTCAGGCTGGCCTTTGAGAGGAGCTGGACCATGAGTCCTGCTATTCTGAACAGGCCTTGTCTGTTGTGGCGGCTTCTGCTCTTCGTGTTCATGCCGGTGACTCCGCCACCATGCTGATCAACTAAAGTAAGCAACAGCCAATCAGAGAAGGGTGTGTTGTGGCGCATTGGGGGAAATTGACATATGACACACACTGCAATCTCTAGTGATACTGCTGTCCACAGATTGTTAATGGTCTGGTTGTTAGTTCTTGGCGTTCATTCTTATCTGGGTGGGATGCTTCTTTTAATGTTGTTGGGTAACATTTGTGGATGAATGCTGTTAATGCACTTTTATTGTTTAAAAACATAAGGACATAAGAAGAGCCTGCTGGATCAGGCCAGTGGCTCATCCAGTCCAGCATCCTGTTCTCACAGTGGCCATCCAGATGCCTCTGGGAAGCCCAAAAGCAGCACCTAAGCCCAAGAGCAGTCTCCCCTCCTGTGGCTTCCAGCAACTGGTATTCAGAAACAGACTGCCTCCAGAGGCGGAGGCAGAACATAGCCAGTGTGACTAGTAGCCACTGATAGCCTTATCCTCCATTTATTTGTCTAATCCTCTTACAAAGCCATCATAAGTGTTATATTTTGCGTTATCGTCTCTGCAGATTGCTTCGAGAGTTCTATCAAGTGTGTGAAGCAATGCACTGATTGAATAAACTGAACTAAGCATGTGCATTTACTTCAAAATCTCAAAATAATGATGAACTTTTGTCCAAGCTCACGACGCTGGATTCTGATGGGGTGACTCTGCCCATCGCTAAAATTACCCACTACCTGATCTTCAAAGAGAGGGTCTGGTTGTGCCTCCATTTGGATGGGGCCGGCTCATCATGGTGCTTAGTGCTTTCATTACTTCTGTCAGCAACAACTGGAGATAAGGAGCCATTTACTGCCACTTCAGCTCTGGGGGTGGGGGGAGAGAGAGGGGGGGGGTTCATTAGCATAGACTCCGGCAACATCTCTCAGCAAAGCCAGATTGCTAGCAGTCTAGAGTAGCAAATTTGCTGATTCCTAAGGTTATAAAAAGACCCAGAAGGATCTCCCATGTATGTTCATCATGCCATAAGTGCAGCATCAAGCAGTCACTTGCATGTATGAATGCACCTCAAACACCAGTCACCACAACTAGAACTTTCCAATTGCTTCCAAGATGCCTTGAATTGCAGTTAGAGATGAGGGAGAAATTTTATTCAGTTTGCCTTTCAAGCAGAATTTATGAAACACCCATCCTTTGAAATTCACACATCCAAATGTTGTGACGCAGTTCTCCAACTGACTAATGTCTACAAAAGTGCACATATTAGGAGAAAAGGTGCATAACAATGCATACATTAATGAAAGTAACATACAAAAATGCATTATATTAGGAGAAACTGATTGCACAAATGTGTACCTTTGTCAACACTACAAATAAAATGTGTTTATTAGGACAAGAGAATTTTCATGAGGATTTTTTCATTTAAAAAAATCACAAATCACTTCATGAAATGTGGGCAACTGAATTTAAGGTTGGAAAAATGAAAAACAGAGAACCAAAACTGACCCATCCTTCCACCCCTAGTTGCAATAGCATCATTTCATCTGTTTGCCCGCTGTTCATCAAGGGCTGAGCAATAAAGCAATATGCCACATGCAGAGCTTGGAAAAGTTACTTTTTTGAACTACAACTCCCATCAGCCCCAGCCAGCATGGTGCTGGATGGGGCTGATGGGAGTTGTAGTTCAAAAAAGTAACTTTTCCAAGCTCTGGCATGTGAGAATTAGCCCTGACAGTTGAACTGTTCAAACAAAAGGGAGACCTCTGCAAACATGCACAGGGACACATTTGTAAATACAGGGACATGTGGGTGTCAGGCAGCGATGGGGAACCTACCACCCTCCAGATGTTGCTGAACTCCAGCTCCCATGAGCCCCTGCTAGCATGGCCAAAGGCCAGTGAAGATGGGAGTTTAATTCAGCAACATCTGGATTGTCACAAGATAGCCAACCCTAGTGCAGCGTCTCCATACCTTAGAGCCACCGTTGCCGACTTGGGGCTGTCCAGATGTTTTGGAATACAACTCCCATCTGCCCCAGCTAGCACAGTCACACTGGCTCAGGCTGATGGGAGCGGCAGTCCAAAACATCTTGAGAGCACTTAGTTGGCAAAGGCTGCCTTCAAGACTGCTGCTTCTGTGAGGGGCACTTCTTTGGGGCATGCCTCCTGGTCATCAGATGGAAAGAAACAGATCTATGAGATGCGTCAAAACACCGCCATCCCACAAAATGACAGAAAAGAGAAAGAGGACGCAGCTTAATAGCCCCCTTACAGCAAAGCACAAATGAATACAACATCTAATTTACGAACCTATTAGATTTGCTGTGTAAGCCGTTCAGTGCTGATCTGATCGCACCCCTGCTTTCAGAATTCCTGCAAGACAAAGGAAATGCATTATTCATAAACCTGGTGCCTTTTTGCAAAGCTTTGCTCAACAGTCCGCACAATCTCCTCTTCGCTGCAGGCTAGAGGGCTTCGAACTGAGGACCTTCCCCGACGTAGACAGCCTTTAGGTTCCAAGGCATAAGATATAAGCACGGTTTGCGTTGTGAGACATCTTTGCAATTAAATATCAGCAGGTATTTTTCATATCATCAGAACAATCTACAGGCTTGGGTACCATAAAAGATTTACCCTAGATCAGCTCCCCCCAGTCCATTGCCCCTCAGATGTTTTGTATGGCAACTCCCATCAGCCCCAGCCAGACTTGCTGCCTTTCCCACTAGGGTGAGATAAATTGCATTTCTATTCAAATTATAGTAATTATTTCTATGCTTGTATACTTGCATACTGTGTCCTTTTTTTCCGTGACACTCTACCAAGGGTCCCTTTACTCCATTAGCCAACAGTGGACAACCAGAAGCTTCTGAAAAGCTCACTGCACATCATGGGGGCCATAGCCATCCCCCTGTTGTTTAATCACCACTAGTGCTGTCTTGGATGCTGCAGGGAATACATTGCTATTGTAATGAGTAGCCATTGATAGCTGTATCCTCCATGACTTTGCCACATCCCATTTTGAGGCCATCGAAGTTGGTGGCCATCGCCCCATTGGTAGCAAATTCCACAGTTTGGCTATGACTATACCAATGAATGCTTATGTAAATTTGTATAATTTTCTGAATAATGTTATTTGTTATTTCGTTTAATTTTTGTAAAGTGTATTGCTTTCATTGATGTATTTTTATATTTGTGTCAATTTTTTTTTTTGGTAAGCCGCCTTGAGGGGCTTTGGCCAAAAGGCGGGGTATAAATAAATTTAATAATAAATAAATTAAGAAATATGTGCAGTGCAAAGAAGCGGTTCCTTTTTCTGTCCTGAATCTGATGGAAGTTCCCTGAGGTTGTTGCTCTGAGGCTCTTTCCCTGTGAGCATGTGGATGTTATGCACGGTGTGGAGAAAGTGGATGGAGAGAAGTTTTTCTCCCTCTCTCAGTATACTAGAACTTGGGGCCATCCAATGAAGTTGAACGTTGGAGGATTCGGGACACACAAAAGAAAGTCCTTTTTCACACAGTGCAGAGTTAAAACTGTGGAATTTGCTCCCACAAGAGGCAGTGATGGCCACCAACTTAAAAGAGGATTAGGAAAATTCATGGAGGATAAGGCTATCAGTGGCTACTAGCCACGATGGATACGCTTGCCTTCCAATGTTGGAGGCAGTATGCCTTTGGATACCAGTTGCTGGAAAATGAGAGGACAGGAGAATGTGATTTCCTTCAGTTTCTTCTTGTGAGCTTCCCATGAGCATCTGGTTGGCCACTGTGAGACTAGGATGCTGGACTAGATGGGCCTTTGAACTGATCCTGTAGAATCAGTTATGGACTGAATTAGAACAACTCTCAGACGAAGCCTGATTTAGGACATAAGAAATTGCCTTATGATGAATTTGCCCTATGATGAATCAGCTTAGGAT
The DNA here is from genome assembly GCF_030035675.1 of Rhineura floridana. Lineage (NCBI taxonomy): Eukaryota > Metazoa > Chordata > Lepidosauria > Squamata > Rhineuridae > Rhineura > Rhineura floridana. The sequence goes on along the minus strand of NC_084493.1, from coordinate 4,462,982 downwards.
TGCCTCTGAATACGTTGCACTCAGGTCCTGCTTGTGGGCTTCTGGTTGGCCACTGTGAGCATGGGATGCTGGACTAGATGGGCTCTTTTTATTTTCTTACAAATGTATATTACGTGCAACAATCATGGTTCCCTTTTTGTCTGGGGACTCTGCTTTTGGGGCTGAGAATAAAAAAAGTAAAGACATTCCATTTATACTGGTTTGCAGTATTGCTCAACATCGCGACAAGAGCAGGGAACGTCTCCTGGGTGGTGGTTAAAGCACAGAACCATTTTCCGAGCGAGATGAACAATGCAAGCCAATTGGGAAAATACATTCTGTTCACAAATTGTCCATGATTTTGCTCCAATTAACCAATTTGTTGAAGCGATTCACTGCATGGTTACCTACATTGTACCTTTAGGATTTCCAAAGACTAATTTATTCGATTTCATAATCCCTGCCATCCTAGGCCGCCTGCTCCCTTCACACCCGTTCAAGAGAAAGATTTTGTTGCCCACGTCATGGGGACTGAAAAGTAAGTAGCTTGCCAAAGTCTGGGTGAAGCGCAGGAGCTGAAAACAAGATGCCATTTTGGCCTTCTGAAGTTCTTATGAAGTTGCTTCAGACAGAACCTTGTTCCACCCCACTCATCCTTTTCCAACAGCGGCAGCTCGAGACAAGAGTCTGTCCCAGCTCTACATGGAGATGCAAAAGACTGAAGCAGGCCCCTCTGCATGGAGAGCAGGCGTATGCTTCAGGCCATGGCCTGCTCTTCACGGGTGACGGCGGCTGGTGCCCATTGGCACTGGTGGGGCAGAAGGCAAGGAGAATAGGCGGAGTAGAAGAGTAGGCAGAGCAGAAGCAGCAACAGGCAGGGCAGGTTAGTTTTGCCCCATCTTCCTCCTCCCTGCTAAGTTTGACAAGGGGCAACACTGAGGAAGAAGCTGGCAAGCAGTGCCACCCCCTAGACCCGTCGTAAATAAGAAGGCAGGCAGGTGGGGGCTGGCTGAGGTTGGCAGGGCAGTGCTGCCTTTGCCCTAATAGTCCAGCTCCCACAGTTCACAGGCTTATGCCTGTCTGCCATTTTTATCTGTTTCTTTGCTCATTACATTTATATCCCATGTTTGCTCCAAGGAGCTCAAGATAGCATACATAGTTCTCCCCCTCCCAATGTTACCCTCTCAGCAACCCCACGAGGTCAATTAGGCAGAAAGAGATGGTGACTGGGCCAACGTCACCCATGGAGCTTCCTGGCTGAACGGGGATTCGAGCCCTGGCCTTCCAGGTCCTAGTCCAACATCCTAATCATTACACCACACTGGCTCACCACATGACAAAGAGCAGCCTTACCAGCTTCATCTTTCTTAAAAAGCCCCAAAACCCAGTCTTTGATTGACCGTCCATATTAGAAAAGCCAGCCCTTGTGTTGAAATGGAAGCTGGTGTTCCTCAGGGTTCAGGAACCAATGGGTGATAGGAGTTGTAGTTCACCAACATGTGGAGGGACTTTCACCAGTCCTTGATCTTTGGCCACGCTGTCTGGGCCCCAATGGGATTTGGAGCCAAACACCATCTGCGGGGCCACAGACACCCCATCCCTGGTTGGTGTCAACACCTGCAGGAAGCTCTTTTTTCTGCAAGCTTGAAACCTCAGGCCATTTTCAACCTCTGCCAGGGAGTTAAGAGTTTGATGAGCACTCTGATGGCACAGCCAGACACCCATCTTCCTGAGGCTACAGGTGATAGACAACTTTGCTTCAGTGATTTATGTGTATCTTTTTCCTCTGTGGGTTCTTCTTTCCCCCCTTGTCCCCCCTCCCTTCATCTCTTTCATCTCTAAGTAGAATTAATTTGCTCAGCCACTCAGTCCCCTCTGGAAGAGGGCGCTTGCTTTCATGGGATTCTGTTTGTTCGCCGACTCCAGAGATAGGAAATCCCAGGGAACGGAGGCAAGATGAATGACTTCTTCATTCTCTAACGGAGGAGCAAGGTGGGAGAGCAACCTCCTTGGCTTTCAGGATGGCCTAGGGCAGCCTTCCCCAACCTGGTGCCCTCCAGATGTTTGGGAAGGCAACTCCCATCAGCCCCGGCCAGCAGGGATATTTGATCCAAGTCTTGCTTCATGAAAAGGAACTGCTATGAAAGGAGAGCAAACAGAAGTCCACCAGCAATTAGGAGCATCTGGACAACAGACTGAGCAGGCACATGATGTCACCTGGTCACAGTCTGCCCTAGTGTTGTATTTCTGTTTAAATTATATTATTTCCATGCTTGCATTGATACATATGGGATTTTGATGACCATTTGAGGCAGGCTGGGATATTTACAGAGAGAATTACATGTTGGGACCTTGGGTTGAATCTAACATGACTCCTGCTCAGAGCAGACCCACTCAGATTAATGTGCATGACCAATGTAGGTCTATTCATTTCAATGGGTCTGAGTAGGACTAGCACAGGGTACAACCCTTTACGCCTCCTTGGCAGCTTCACACTTCGATGAGTTCTATCCTCACTTCAAGCCCCTGACCTTGAAGTTTCCTCGTCCAATGGCTGTGCTCCTTACAGGCTATCAGAAAGCATGTTGCACTAAATTTTTAACAGCCGTTTAGCAGCTGTATAAAACTGCTATGGAAGGGATTGTGGTGGTGGACATAAACGAAATTCGGACTTGTGGAAGACACGAGCGTCCCTTTGGGGATTAATTTCTGAAGGACTCCACGCCAACTAATTTCCCTGCCAGGGACGTGGGGGTCTCATATTCTTGTCTCAATGAGACAATTTGAGATCTCACACCTAAATGTTTCAAAATCTCACCCGCTCACATTGTCACAGCTTGGCAACGAGGTGTCTAAAAAGCTTTTCTCGTAAGTTGCAGGTGCTATCTTGGGAGCTGAATCACTCTTCAAAGCCGTGGCAGTGAAACTGAGCAACGTCTCTGCCGATAATGTCAAGGAATGCCTTTTGCTAGAGCTAGAGGGGGAGGGCAGGGCAGGGGAATGCTCCTGTTGTTCAAATGACGCCCTGCCATCAGGTTGACACTTGTAGCTTTCAGGTGAAGACGTAAGAACAGAAGAAGAGCCTGGCTGCTGGATCAAGCCAATATCCCATCTAGTCCAGCATCCTCCCAGTGGACAACCAGATGCCCCAATGGGACACCCACAAGCAGGACCTGAGCTGAGCACAGGAGGGCTCTCCCCTCCTGTGGCTTCTGGCAACTGGGTTTCAGAAGCTTGCTGCCTTCAACCATGGAGGCAAAGCATAGCCATCATGGCTAGTAGCCACTGATAGCCTTAACCTACAAGAATTTGTGCAATCCTCTTTTAAAGCCATCCTTTACAACAACTCCAGTGGTTGGTTTGACCGCACAATAATGCATGTCTACAGGGTGATTCAGAATTATATGTTTGTTTTATGCTTTTATTCATTTAGGTTTTACTTCATTGTATTCAGATTTGCATACATTAATTTTATTCCATCCCATTTTAGTTTTTAATTTTAGTATTTATTAAAAGAGGAGGATGACAACATTTTCCTTTTAAAAGGGGCATGTTTGTGATCTGCCAGGAAAATTTGGCATGTTACATTTGCTTGTGTCCGGATCTGAGTTAACTTCTACTGATGTTATTTTCATACTGTTAAACTTTTGTTCTGTGAAGCTTGGATACTTAGATCTAATACTACTACTCAGAAGTAAGGATAGGGGAGAAATTTGGTTTATGGAAATCCACATTTTAATGTGACTCTTCTTCATTTGCAGTCCATGAAACACTAAGTGAACCGAAACACAACTGTCCTTCAAAATTCACACTCCTTTGAATTTTGCAGTGCAGATCCCCAGCCAAGCGATGTGTACAAAATGCATATACTAAAGAGTGCATATAAATGCATATATTAGTGAAAACGTACAAAACTGTTTTATATCAGGGAACATTGCTTTGCAGAAATGTGTATATTAGTCAAAATTGCTTACAAAAATGTGTTAATCAGGAAAAATATGCACTAAAATGCTGATGAATTTTCATGAGGACTTTAGAAAACAACAACCACAAGCTGATGTGGAAAAATGTGGCAAACTAAATTTAAGATTAAAAACATCAGAAACTGAAACTGGCAGTTTTGCCCATTCCTAGACTTAATATAAATCAGCTTCCTTTGTTCCTATAACAGCCCCCCCCCCAAAAAAAAACTCCACTTAAAAGCTTATTGGGAAAATAAAAGTAACAAACCATACTCTGCTTCCCCCCTATATCTTCTGTTTCTCACACACACACACACACACACACACACACACACACAGAGGGAGAGAAGATTACTGTTTCAGATGCCGGCACACTGGCCAAGGTGATGGTGGGTGGGGTGGAAGAATGCTGTGGGGAGGGGAGTCCAAATTGTGTTCTTGCAATTATCTGCTTGAACCTCAGAAGTGAACTTGGCTCATAACTGTATTTGGGGAATGCCGAGGTGCACACATGCAAAATGAAATCCCTCCAAAAGAAGCAACACTTTCAGTAGGTCCAGAATCACATGGCATTTGGAGAACAAAGAATAACGGAGCATTCGATTGGCACATCATAAAGGCAGAGCTTCAGGTGTGTGTGGGGCAACTAGTCTGAGCGTAGTACTAGGAGCCAAGAAGCCCTATTTCAGTCTGACTTTTGCTCCTAGACATTTAGATGTGGTGGTACTACCTTATTAATGTTTATTCTATCTGTATGCTTATTTTGTACGTCGCCCAGAGTGGCTGGATAGCCAGCCAGATGGGCGACTAAGAAATTCAATCAATCAATCAATCAATCAATGATGGGTGGCCACTTTGTACATTGCCCAAAAAGAGGATGGACATCACCAAAACAGAGGACAAAGAAGGAGACAGATTTATATACCGTATGCATACGATAATTCATAGGCTTAGATGCACATTTAGAAATGGCTCCTATCATTTCCATAGAAATGCATCTCTTCATCACTCCATAAAGCTGTCAACTTGGATGGCTTTAAAAGAGGGTTAGACAAATTTGTGGCTACTAGCCACGAGGGCTATGTTCTGCCTCCACTGTTGGAAGTGGCATGCCTCTGAATTCCAGTTGCCGGGAGTCACAAGGGGGGGAGAGTGCTCTTGCGCTCGGGTCCTGCTTGTGGGCTTCCCATTGGGGCATCTGGTTGGCCACTGTGAGAACAGGATGCTGGACTAGACGGGACCCATTTGACCTGATCCAGCAGCCAGGCTCTCCTTAGGGGAAGGCGGGTGGTGTTCCTGCTCAGCCTGTTGTCGCTGTCCAGGTGCTGCTAACTGTTGACGGACAACTTCAAGCCGCCGCCTCTCTCTTCTTATTGGCTTTCTCCTTCTTTAAACTGGACTTGAACCAGACAGCACTTCTTGAAAGAGAGGATGCCTTCAGGTAAAGCATCGCCCTCTGGCAGCCTCCCAAATAGAGGACTGCCTTTTGTACAGTAGGACATGTGCCCACCTTAGTTGCAGTTCAGAATGCAGCTTCAAATGTTGTGCATTTCTACAGCTTCCAAATGAGTCTCACGATGAACACTAACACTGCAAAATTAATGTGAGACTGGACTACAAGCAATGCTCCCCCTCCCTCAGATGACAAGATCTGAAATAAAAACTGCCAAGGCCCATTTCTTGGATTCCCCTGCATTCATTTTCTCTGATGGAGACATATGAAGAGGCGAGCAAACTCTCTAGCAACTACAACATTCATTTAAAGCACACACCCCCTCCCAAGAATCCTGGGAACTGTAGTTTGTTAAGGATGCTGGGCACTGTAGCTCTGTGAGGGGTAAACTACAGTTCCCAGGATTCTTTGGGGGAAAGCATGAGCTTTAAGCATGAGCATTGGTTTTGTGTGCCCACGACCACAGTCCTGTATCATAGACTAGGCTGGAAAGATCTTTTAAGGGGGGAGGCAGACATTCCTTCTTACAAAATTATGGAGTGTGTGTATGTGTGTGTGTATGTGAGAGAGAGTGAGAGTGTGTGTATGTGAGTGTGTGTAAGAATCCTGAGAAGCCCTTAATGGAAAAATAAACCTTTGAGTCAAGAACGGGCAGAGCAGGCTTTAAAGCCAGGGTGGGGAACCTTCTTTCAGCTTGAGGGCCACATTTGCTTCTGGGGGCCACATGCCTGTAGTGGGTGGGGCCAGAGGAAAACATGGGCAGATCAATGGGTGTGCCTCTTACCTTTGTACAGAAGGCTACGTTCCAGCTATGTTTCTACATACACATGCCACGTGTTTCCATCCAGGCAAATAAGTAGTTATTACAATCCAAGGATGCGTTCCAGCCATACAAAAGGACTCATGAAGGGTGTGGAGCGGGGGTGGCTGTGGGTATGGCCTGGGGAGAGGGGATGGGGCCTAGTGAGAGTCCCAAGGCCCATCGCCCAGTGGTAGATCACCTGCCTTGAATGCAGAAGGTCCCAGGTTCAGTCTCCTGCAGCATCTTCAGGCAGGTCTGGGAGTGAACACTGTCTGAAGTCCTGGACAGCCTCTGCCAGCCAGTGTCGACAATACTGGGTTAGATGGTGGCTCAGTATAAGGCAGTTTCCAGTGCTCCTCTGTTCCAAGGGCCAGACAGAGAAGCCTGAGATTCCCCTTCTCTGCCTTAAAGGGACAGATCCACAAGAAACATGGAGGGAAGCAGGGATGGATCTGTCAGTGTTGGTCCTCTCCGTTCTCATTTTCCAATATTAAATTCTGTTCTCCACATTTCTGCAGCAATTTGCAGGTTCTTCTTTTTCAAATCATGAAAATTCTTTAGCATTATAGCGCAAACTCCTCCTAATAAATCCATTTTTACCTGCGGTTTTCAGTAAAGAATGCATTTTTGCGAGCATTTTCTCCGGATAGAATGCATTTTGCATGCTATTTTCATGAACATATTCATTTAAAAACATTTTTTCCCCTAATATATGCACTTTTGCACACCATGTTTGGTTAGAGAACCGTATCACAAAATTCAGATAAGTGCGAATTTCAGAGGGCGGCTGCCCTTCGGTTCTCATATTGCTTCGGAAAGTGTGAATTTGATAGATTTGGCTTTAAATGCAACCTGAATTGAATCCCCCCCACCCCGTAATCTGTAGAGGGAAGGGAAGAAAGAGGAAATGAAAATAAAGACAGAATGAGAATGGGGAGATGGATCTGAAAGGGCCGCTTGCTGGGAAGGGGCAGGGGGAGGAGATGAGACCAGCATCTTATACATAAATATATCCTGACTGGGATGTCATTACACAGAGGCTGCCAGACCAGAACAGGGCCGACAGCCCTTTTCATGTCTCATCCCCGTATCTTCTGTTGGTTGCTCCTAGTTAATTCAAAGGAAGGTTATTCTCCCTCTGATAACCTTCCTCACCTGCACATCATCATTCATATTGTATCACTGTGCAGGAGAAGGAGGAAGAGAATGGATTAATTTTTGTTAGTGGTGGTGGTGGTGGAAGAGGACACACCATAATTTGTGTGCCAGGCACAAACTGGGTAACTTTCACTCTGGAATGGGTTCAGAGGAGGGCAATGAGGATGATCAGGGGACTGGAAACAAAGCCCTATGAGGAGAGACTGAAAGAACTGGGCATGTTTAACTTTGAGAAGAGAACACTAAGGGGAGATATGACAGCACTCTTCAAGTACTTGACAGGTTGCCACACAGAGGAGGGCCAGGATCTCTTCTCGGTCATCCCAGAGAGCAGGACATGGAATAATGGGCTCAAGTTGCAGGAAGGAAGCCAGATTTCAGCAGAACATCAGGAAAAATGTTCTAACTGTTAGAGTGGTACAACAATGGAACCAATGACCTAGAGAGTTGGTGGGCTTTCTAACACTGGAGGCATTCAGGAGACAGCTGGGTAGACACCTGTCGGGGCTGCTTTAATTTGGGTTCCTGCATTGAGCAGGGGGTTGGACTGAATGGCCTTATAGACCCCTTCCAACTCTTCTGTTTTATGGTTCTATGATTCCTAAGACACTCTCTAGTGCCCAGCTGATTTCATGATAAAGAAGAACAGACCCTGAAAAAGTTACTTTTTTCAAACTACAACTCCCATCAGCCCCAGCCAGCATGGCCACTGGATTGGGCTGATGGGAGTTGTAGTTTGAAAAAGTAACTTTTCCAAGCTCTGAACATGCTTTTTCTCAGGGTGGGGTGGGGTACAGATGGACAGGAATTTGAATGGGAAAGGAAAGTAATGCTTTGCTTCTCCTTAGATGGCCTAAGTCTCCAGGGATGGGGAATCCTGTGGCCCTCCAGACATTGCTGGATGACAGCCTCCATCATCCCTGGCCTTTGGTTGGGGTGAATGGGAGTTGATGTCCAGCAACATCTGGAGACGTAGAAGGAGAGCCAAGGCATCACCTTCCTTTCCTAAAGTAACCCCTGGCTGATTTAGGGTTAAGAATTTGAAGCACCTTCAGACTGTCACCATTTTGTGGGAGAGATTCAAGGGCATACCAGAAATTTACGTTTGTGCAGTTAAAGTGGATTAAGGGCTATTGGCCCCTCCAAAAGTTCTCATTTTAATGTGCATTCATGTTGATTTGTGCTCATGATAATATCAGGGCAGTTATATGCAATCCCACTTGCAATACTGGCTCCTGCTGGGAGGAAGGGCGGGACAGAAATCAAATAAATAAATAAATAAATAAAATACTGTTTGTGCCTGGAAACTTTTTATATTACAGATAGACCAGTGGGGGGGGTTTGCACTGTAGTGCAAGGGTGCCCCTCCAGAGGGCAACAATGCAAGAACATTGTGGAAGGATCACAGAACTACTAACAAAGCAGAATGATGTGTGGACAGTGCAGTCTGAATCTATAAATCTACCACTAATGCAGTGTGGTGTGCAGAGTCAGTGTGGTGTAGTGGTTAGAGTGTCGGGCTGGGACCTAAAAGACCAGAGTTCAACTCCCCACTTGGCTATGATGTTCCCAAGGAATCTTTGGGCCAGTTACTATATCTCTCAGCCTAACCTACCTCACAGGGTTGTAGAGAGAATAAAAAGAGGAGAGGGAGAAACATGTTTTGACACCGCTTTGAGCTCCTTGGAAGAAAGGTGGAATAGAAGAGTCATGAATAAAATTTAAAAAATCGTTGCACCAATGACATGTGGCTGAATATTCCAGCAGGAACAAAAACAAAAAACCACAACCCAGTCTGGAGGGGCCCTCTGTCACCCCAATGTGACAAATCCACTTAAAAGAATTAACAGGACTTTTTTGCAGTTGGGAAAATGACAGGGAGATGCACTGAAAAGTGTTGGGTGAAGGAATGACTACTGGGAAGACACGTAAAGACCTCACAAGCAAATCAGGATGAACGCAGGGCAAATACTTATTATTATTGTTGTTGTTGTTGGTTGTTGTTGTATTTATATCCCACCTTTTCTCCAAGGAGCTCAAGGTGGCATACAAACATGGTTCTCCCCCTCCTCATTTAATCCCCACAACAACCCTGTGAGGTAAGTTAGGCTGAGAGGCAGTGACTGGCCCAAGGTCACCCAGTGAGCTTTATGGCTGCGTGGAGATTAAAAACTGGATACAATCTAACCTCCATGTAAGCTTTGTGCAAGCGAATCAGGATGAATGTTCACTTTTAGTACAAGGAAAGAAGGAATCCCACGTCTGGTGAGGGGGAAAGCCTTGATAGTGCTTCACCAAAATTAAAAATGACAGGATAACAGCAAGAAACATATAGACATATTGAGGAGGGGGCGGAGGTCCATCCCAACTCTGTCTATCACCTATCCCAACCTTTTCCTGGCCGGCTGGGGCTGATGGAAGCTGTAGCCCCAAACATCTGGAGGGCACCCGGTTGGGAAAGGCTATCCTATCCCTTTTCCATTTCAGCACTGCCTCCTTCTGCATCACTGTCTGACAACTGGGACTTTCTTTGGGAATTATACCTGGAGGGACCTTTGACCCTTGCATTGGAAAGGTGTACCTTGACAGCATGGGAGGGTCACCCACCTGCAGGCGATATACGTCTCCTGTATATCTGCACAAGCCACTGCTCCCGGTCTACTTCCTAACTGGAAGGATTTGACCTTTGAGCATTGTTTCGTGCAGAGGCACAGCAGACACCCCCTGCATCAATGGCTGCTTCAGGCTCACAACAGCCTTGGATCACACGATTGATTTCTCACAGCACAGTCTGAGAGCTACATTTTTACACATTGCTTCATCCCTATCTAGACTTGCAGCTTTCCCTTCAACGGCATCAAGTATGCCTCTCTCCTTAGCCTAATCAGGACCACACATTCCAGCAGAGAATAAAAGGGATGTGGAAGAGCTCTCTTCATCTCACCCTCTGCCCTGCCTAAGACAAGACTAGCAGCAACATTTACGGCAGCCTTTCCCAGCCTTTGGGTCCCCAGATGTTGCTGGACTACAATTCCCATCATTCCTGACCATGGGCCATGCTGGCTCGGGCTGATGGGAGTTGTAGTCCAACAACATCTTGAGACCCAAAGGTTGGAAAAGGCTGCTCTACAAAAGGGATGCAGAGCCCTCCAGTTGTTGCTGGACTCAAGCTCCCCACTTTCATGACCATCGGCCAAATTGTCTGGGGCTGATGGGAGGGGGTGTCCATCAGCATCTGGAAGGCCACAGACTCCCTATTCCTGACCTAAGGTGTCCATGTTACATATCCATCCAACCTTTTTCTTCAGAAAAGAACAACGTAAGGAAAGCTTTGTTGGTTCAGGCCAAAAGCCCATCTAGTCCAGCATCCTGTTCTCAGAGCGGCCAACCAAATGGCTCTGGGAAGCCCACAAGCAGGAGCTGAGGGCAACAGCGCTCTCTGCTTGCGATTCCCAGCAACTGGTATTCAGAGGCAAACTGCCTCTGATGGTGGAGGGAGGACCTAATAGCCATTGTGGCTAATAACCATTGATAGTTATTCTCTATGAATCTGTCTAATTCAATGGCAGCTGATGGCTCCATGTCAGTGGGGCAGTGGAATCCACTCTGGGTTTTAGATGAAGCACCTTGGCCAACTCCTTGAATGTTCGGAATAAAACCTGGACTGCCCCACTGACATGGGGCTACCAGCTGACACTGTTCTAATCCCCTATTAAAGCAATGGGTATCACTTGTGGGAGCAAATGCCATAGTTTAACTACAGAGCTCCAAGAGTTCCAAAAAGAGATCTCAGAACCTCCCTGGAGTAGGCTGGGATGTTTTTCACAACCGGGCAGGGAGCCTCAAGGGTCCTGCTTGCCTCATGTATCAAAAGCTATGGCTGCTTCTGTTCCACCACCACCATAAGCCGGACCAATGGCAAGCAACCTGAATGCTACCTACTTTCACTGGGTGTGAGGCACACGGTTGCTGGCAAGGGGCTGCCATTGAAGACAGATCAGACACTGCAGCCAGTGCAGAATTCAGACTGACTGGGAGCAGAAGGTCTGAGCATATTACACCTATTCTGGCCTGACTGCATTGGCTACCGATTCGTTTCCAGGCTCAGTTCAAAGTGCTGGTTTTGACCTATAAAGCCTTGTGTAGCTCAGGTTCCAAATACCTCGAGGGCTGCCTCTCTCCATATAAACCAGCCCAGACACTGCGGACTTCATCAGAGGCCCTTTCTGCATGCCTCATCCAAGGGAGGTACAGAGGGTGGCCACACGAGAACGGACCTTTTCAGTGGTGGCCCCCCATTTGTGGAATGCTCATTGTGAAATGCATTTGGTGCCAGACTAAAGTCACTTCTATTTACCCAGTTATTTCTACGTTATTTCTTAACTGGTAGTTAAGCTTGCCTTTGCTGAGGTGTTCATCTTTTAGTTGGGTGGGCTAAGACTAGTCTTTCTTGTGTTGTTGAGCATTCTAAGATTTTTGTATTGTTCATTGTTTATAATCCTTCTGGCTTTTAACTGATTTTATCAGTTTGCATTTTATCTTGATAAGTCACTTTGAGACAAATAATGACAACAACAACAACAACAACAACAACAATAATAATAATAGCCGCTTTCATATGAAAAGAACTGGACCAGCACCTTGCTAGATCAGACTAGGGTGTGGCCAGCTTCTCCAAGTCCTGTCACCCACACATTGACCAGTCAAACTTCTCAGGGAAGCCCCCAAACAGGACAGGGGGGCAACACCCCCAGCTGTGCTTTCGCCTCCAGCAACTGAAATTCAGAACCACAAAAATGAAACAGAATCATACAGCACAATGCAATAGTTGCTTAGGCTGCAGCAGCTCCAATAAACTGCTTCGAGTCTTTAAGGGGCCACAAGACTCTTTGCCACATCCACACCATAAACTTAAAGCACCTGGATTCCCATAAAGAATCCTGGGAACTGTAGCTTAGGGGTGCTGGGACTTGTAGCTCTTTGTCACAGATTTCCCGACTGACTCACTGGAAACGAGTCTCTAAAATGATTATTCATTTGTGAGGAAATGGCAGCCTGCACTGGGCTCTCCTCTTACTTTGTATATTCCCTGACCTTCAAAACAAAACCAAGGCCCTGTGTGGGTGGTAGGCAGTAGTGTAGGGGCAAATTCAGAAATGCAGGGTTGCTTCATGATAGTCACGGCCATGCCCCCCCTTTTTTTGCTGTGGCTTGAGCATGAGATCCTTGTTTATGCCTTCTCCCCCAACAACAGATGCCCCTAGGGGTCAATCTGCATGAAAGGAGAGAGTGTTAGCTACTGAAGGGAGTCTTCTCAGCAGCTGACTCACCTCCTTTCACTCTGATTGGCTCCAATCAGCAGGAAAGGACAAGGAAGCATGTTAGAAGACTCTTATCAGCAGCTAACACACTCCCCTTTCATGATGATTAAAACATAGGATGCTGAAGACATAGGGACCCTGCTGGGATCAGGCTCCCAAAAAAGTAAGGGGTCTAAGACCTTCCTGAGACCCCAGATGACCATATTTCACCGGGGCTAGGTACACTGAAAAGGTGGGATCTCTACCCTCCCACCACAACAAGGGCTGGGGGGGGGCTGAGCACGGGGAACTGATGTGGTTGCTCACCTGGATACCTGAGCGGGATTCCTAACAGCCTCTAGCTTTGCCAACAACAACAACAACACCAATTGTCAGTAGAGTGGTGTGGACCCATGACCCTCCCCGTCTAACATTTCAAGTCCTAATGCTGGAGCTGCTCCGGACTTCTTGCATGAAACCAGCCTCTCCTCAACTCCTCATCTCAAGCTGCAGGGACTGCAAACAGCCAGAGCTCCGTGGCAGAGCACCCACTTTGCTTGCAGAAGGCCCTGGGTTCAGCTCCCAGCGTCTCCAGGGAGGGCTGTGAAAGACCGCCTGTCTGAAGGCCCGGGGAGCTGCTGCCAATCAGTGTAGACAATACTGAGCTAGATACTTTGCACAGAGAAGGTCCCAGGTTCAACCCCCAGCATTTCCAGGAGAGGGCTGGGAGAGAGCCCTGTTTGAAGCCCAGGAGAGACGCTGCCAGTCAGTGCAGACAGTGCTGAGTTAGATGGACCCACGGGTAGGGCACTTCCTATGTTCCAGGGAAGAGATCATGTCGCAGCGGCAGAGCATCCACCTGGCATGGAGAAGGTCACGGCTTCAATCCCTGACATCTCTGGGAGGCAGCCCTGTCTGAAGCCGCGGAGAGCCTCTGCCAGTTAGTGCAGGCAGTACTGAGCCAGCTCAACCAACGGCTCCGAGTCGGGATAAGGCAGCTTCCCGTGGCTCGTCTCTCTCCAGCACTTCCAGCCCAGGCAGGTCCACGCCCCCTCTCCCCCCCCACTTTCCAGACCCTCATCAATGGATTTCCTAACACCCCCAACCCACTCAGCTGCCCCTGATCGGCTCTACCCCACCCTCGACCCTCGCAGGCAGGGGTATGTGTGACGGCGAAAGGCTCGAAAGACACCCCCCCGCCCCGGCGCCGCCGCCACCAGCCCTGCGCTTCTCCCTCGCCGGCTGCGCTCGGAGACAAAGAAACTCCGGAGCCCCCTCCCATCCCCCTTCCCTTGCAACCCCCCTTTCCACCAGTGGCCCCCTCCATCATCCTCCTTCCCCAACAAGCCCCATCCCTTTGTAACCCCCTCCAACAAGCAGAGATTTCAGTCTCCCTCCTTTGTAAGCCCCCCAAGCCCCCTTTGGCATTCATCCCTCTCTTTGGAAAATCCACCCCACCCCAGGCAAAGTGACCCCCACCTGGCGACCCCCTCTTCCCCCCTCCCCGCCTTTCTGCCATGCCCCCCGTCAGAGGCTTCTCCCCCCCATCCAAGCTATCTCAAAGACCCCCCGGCCCATCCTTCAGCAGACCCCCCGACACCCCCCGCAAGAGCCCCCTGGATTTGGGGTGCAGGGAGGTGCGGGCGGTGGGGCTGGAACGCGCGCCCCTTTGCGTTGCGCGGCCTTTCTCTCTCCCCCCCTTTCTTTTACCCGATTTCCAGCTCGATCTCGGAGATGTCGGCAAAGAGGAGGATCCCCACCAACAGGATCAGCAGCGCCAGCGTCCAGCTCCGGCAGGGCAGCGGCGGCGGCGGCATGACTCCGGGGCGCAGCCGGGCCGAGGCGGGAGAGCGAGCGGGAGACCCCCGCCGGGGCCAGGCTGGGCTGCCGGCTGTCTGCCTGGGCGCCGCCTACGCCTCCTCCTCTCCCGGTCCAGAGGGGAAGAGTCCCGAGCGCAGGAGTTTGGAGATCTCCCGAAAGGGGCAGGGACAAGGGGCCACAGGTCCCAGCCAGCCAGCCCCAGAGCTGCCTCCAAGTTGGGGGGTCTCTTGGACCAGGCCCTCCTCCTCTTTTACTGCTGGTCTCCTCCTTGCAAGGGGGGGACGGACAAAGCAGGACAGAGCCGCCGCCGCCGCCGCCGCCTCTCCAAGATTTCTTGAGACTGAGAGGGACGAGCGGGAAGGAAAGAAAGAAGGAAAGAAAGGATAACCCTCCCTCCCTCTCTCTCTCCCTTCCTCCCTCTCCAACCCTCCCTTCTCATTAACAGCCTTCTCAAAGTTTCATTCTCTCTCACACACACGAACACATCTCAGAAGCTTTTGCAGAGCACCTGCCAGCCTCCCACCTACGTTTTGTGGGAACCCTCTGGATCAGCGTGGGGGACCTTTGGCCCTCCAGATGTTGCAGAAGGGCAGCGCCCACCCTTCCTGGCCATGCTTGCTGGGGCTGATGGGAGTTGTCATTCAGGAACATCTGGAGGGCCAAAGGTTTCTCCACCCCTGCCTTACAGCCTTGTTATTCCCCCTTCTCCTTTGAAGTCTGGAGTGGGGAGGGGAAGCTGAGGCGTTGAAGAGAAACACACCCCAGCGGTTCAAGAGTGTCCCCACTTCTCTCTTCTGAAAATGGGGACACACTGTGGGCGCTAGTCAAACCCCGCCCCTTTAATTACTGTAAACCGCCCAGAGAGCTTTGGCTATGGGGTGGTATACAAATGTAATAAATAAATGAATAAATAAATATACTGTAAAACCTGCTGGGAACAGCTTGAGGGCGTTTTTCTTTTTAAAAAATCAGCTTCAAAGAAATTGCACAACTGATTGGCAGATTGACCAGTTGCCCCTCCAGGGGTGGCTAATGGAAACGCTTTGAGCTGGCAACTAGTGTGTTCATAGCCGTTGAGTGTGTGACTTGTGTGAGGGCAACTAAGTGACCTTCTGCGGGCGGGGGTGATGCCATTTTGGATAGCACCAGAGGTAGCCATCATGGCGCCTTCCAGATGTTGTTGGACTACAACTCCTGTTACCCATCCTGGCTGGAGCCAGTGGGAATTGTAGTCCAATATTTGTTTTTATTTTATTGTATTTATGCCTTACATTTATAGCCCACCTTTCCTCCAAGGAGCTCAAGATGGTGTATGTGTTTCTTCCCTCCCTGTTTAACCTCACCACAATCCTGTGAGGTAGACTAGGCTGAAAGACAGCGACTGGCCCAAAGTCACCCAGCAAGTTTCATGGCTGAGTGAGGATTCGAACCCTGGCCTCCTGGGTCATAGTCCAGCCCTCTAACCATTACATCACCCGGCTCACAATAGTGTCTGTAGAGCACCACATTGGCTACTTCCAGATGACATGTTTATTGAGCATTCATCCTGACTTTTTTGCAAGGAGATCAGACAACACACCTCTTTACCCTGGCCTTTGACACCTGACAAGTACATTTTCTGGACTCACCCTTTTCTTGTAAGTGCAATTTGTGGCAAACTGTTTTAAATATTGAATTTGAAATTGCTGTAACCCACCCTGGGAACTTATGGCGAAGGGCCAGTAGGAAATCTGAACAACAATAGTAGTAATGATGATTATGATGATATGCATTCATTCTGATTAGTTTGCCAGGAGATTAGATGACGTTGCATGAAAGCAAATGCTATCCTAGACTTTGCAGAGCTTTTCTCCATCCTTCCTTATGGCAAATAGTCTGATCTTTTGGGGAAATGGGTTTATTGGGCAAAGGTGCCAAATCCACTTTAATTGCACTAACTGAATTTTCTACAATATGATTGATCAAGCCCTAAAATAGCAACAATCTGGAAGCTCCCTTCGACCAAATGGATACACAGTATGATAGTGAATTTATGGTGGAGGCAAGATTTATGGTGGAGACTAGGGCTTCCTAGTCTCATAGCCATTATGCTACAGTAGTTCTTGCCTTTTCTTTAATCCAAAGTGCTTATTTTATTTAGGTGGCATTGTGTGATTACTTCAGTGGTGCTATATCATATATTAATATCATTTATAAATATCCTTTTTAAAAGAACCAAAAATAAACATTTTTTTAAAAGGGTGCCAACAGAAAAGATGGGAAAGTTAAGAGGGTTTATAATCTCCTTGAAAAATTGCACACACAAAGAACACCTGTTCATACAAGTGCTGTTATGTTTAATAATTAGTTCAAAAAGATAGGTGAAAAAGTGCAAATTAACAAAATGATTCCAACTGGGAAGAAAATAGCGAAGCTGTGCTGAGATGTAAACGTGTGGGTGATGATAAGCTTGCTCATCTGATATTTCATTGCACATGGAAACCACGCTTCTCCAACAAGCTGGAAAAGTAACACAGTGGCCATCTGCACTTGAGGATCAATGCTAGCTACTCTTACATTCTTTCCATGCACAAAAGTCACTTTTTCTGCAGTCTGAAAACAAAAGAGGACAATAGTTTGATGACAATTTTAGGTTTGTTCCCCATAAAAAAGTGCTTGGTACAAATATTTTATTTATTAAAACATTCTGACTAGTGTTGTGCCGAAAATTTGTCCCACAGTTTTTTCCAACCTCCACCAATTAATGAGAAAAGAGATTGCAGTTGAAAATTAACAAAGGGGGGGACATTTTTGGTGAAATTCTCATGGGTGGAATGCTGGCTTTTTATTGAGGTCACCTTATTTTTAAAGGGGCCAAAGGGGCTTTGAGAGTGTCTTCCTTTTCATTCTAGAAATAATCTCACCAAATGACACTTCAGCCTTCCTGGATGCCCACATTTCAATTAAAGCCCAGGGGAAGACATCATGAACGACTCCTCCTAAAGGGCTTTTTTGAGATCAGGAAGTGCGGGCAGCTGGGGCTGAATGCTTCATAGAAAGAAAACACACCCACCACCCTCTAGCACCTCACAATGATGAGGTAAGCTCAAAATCCCACACCCACTGAAATTAAGTGTCTGATGAACAAGGCATAAAAACGAACGCTTTTTTTTTTTGCCAGGGGAAGAAAATTTCCAGGAAATTGGGAAATGGATTCTGGCACAGTGCTAATTCCAACACTGAAATTCCCACCTGATGACAGGCTGAAGACTAACAGTTAAAAAGCAAACATTCAAAACCAAAAATGTGTCCAATTTCTGTTTAAAAAAGGTCTTAAACTCGGGGAAAAAAGAAGTAACAGAAACTCAGTTGTCAAAAGCAACAAGGCTTCCAAAATGTCTTAACCTTCCACAAGGAGGCACACTAGCTAAATGCACTAGCTAAATTCTTGGGGCTATTGTAGAAAGCTGTCTGGTCTCTCCCTCCATAGGGTGTTTCCTAGCATACATACCGTGAGTAATGCAACTGCTGTGGAAGAGCGCACACTACATTTTGCTCACTTGCACAATCTTCTCTCAAGGATCAAGTTTGAGGACAACCAGCCTGCATGTTTGATCAGGAAGATGGCTGCACGCTGTGCTGATTGGCTGGGGTTTGTGATATCACAGAACAGTTCTGCGGGACCAGGCCCATGGCTCATCAAGTCCAACATCCTGTGCTCACAGTAGCCAACCAGCTGCTTATTAGGAAGATTAGGCAAATTCATGGAGGACATGGAGATTAGACAAATTCATGGAGGGCAGGGCTATCAATGGCTACCAGCCATGATGGCTGTGCTCTGCCACCCTAGTCAGAGGCAGAATGCTTCTGAAAACCAGTTGCCGGAAGCCTCAGGAGGGGAGAGTGTTCTTGCACTTGGGTCCTGCTTGCGGGCTTTCCCCAGGCACCTGGTTGGCCACTGTGAGAACAGGGTGCTGGACTAGATGGGCCACTGGCCTGATCCAGCAGGCTCTTATGTTCTTATGTTCTTAAGCCTGCAAGCAGGATGCGAGTATTCAGAAGCATACTGCCTCTCACACAAACAGCCCTTTCCTTCACAGGAATAGTTTCAACTCTTTGATTCCAGATCTGTGTTTATTGTGGGAAGGGTATTCTTCATGCATGCATTTTTTTTTTGGCAGGATCCACATATCATTGGCATCAAAATGCCAGTCTGTACCCCTCCCCCCCCCAACTGAATCTGGATTTTCCCTTTCTGGGGAAAATCTGATAAGCAAAAACAGCCTGTTGGTATTTTTACAGAATCAAAGATACCATTTGCAGTATCTCAGCAGCCTGTGTGCAAATAAAGAAGGTGGGACAAGCATTAAAACATTAAACAAACATTAAACTGGTTAAACTTGCAAGCAACACTTTGATCCTTTATTTTTTATTGAAAAGAAAGGCAAAGAATTGACCTAAAGCCTGGGATGAGGTTCATGACATGTGACTCAATGTTAACTTGAGGTCAAATCCCCGCTCGTGTCTCCTGGGTGTCAAGGGCCAGCTAAAGATCACCCCACAGTGAGTGGCTCAGGGGTTACGTGCCCTGCCACCTGTGCAGCCATGGGCAAGCTGCAGAGTCCCAAGGAGCCCAGTTGCCCCCCAGCTGGCAGTTGAGGACAAGGAAGGGGCTGGCTTGTGCAGCTGTGGCAAGCTGGGGAGGACAAGCCTCAGAGGGAGGCAATGGGAACCCCCCTCTCACCATGAAATCCCTGTTCAGAGGGTCACCATAAGTCGGGATCGACTTGAAGGCAGCCCATTTCCATTTTTTCAAAGTGTTGGAAAGGCAGAGAAAACTAAGCCTCTTAGATTAAAGTGGAACTTACTGTTTTAAGATAAAGGAACATGGGCAGCTGCCATGCACCAGGTCAGGCCAGTAGTCCATCCAGCTCAGTATTGTCAGCACTGACTGGCAGCAGCTTTCCAGGGTTTCAGGCAGGAGCCTCTCCCAGCCTTACCTGAAGATGCCGTGGATTGAACCTGGGACCTTCTGCAGGAAAAGCAGCTTGCTCTACCCCTGGGCTCCGGCCCTTTTCCAGCGCTGGCTCTGCAAACACCAGCCTCGCTGCAGAGCAATGCAACACCCGTGGGGGAAAGATCCAGGAGGAGTCCCGCAGGATGCGGTCTTATCCTGAGTCAAACCATTGGTCCATCTAGTTCAGTACAGTTGGCACATACTGGCAGTGGCTCTCCAGGATTTCAGGTAGGTCTCCCGGCCCTACCTGGAGGTGCCGTGGATTAAACCTGGGACCTTCTGGATGCAAAGCAGACACTCTGCCCCTGAGCTATGGCCCCTGCCCATTGGAGGATGCCAGGGACTGAACCTGGGACCTTCTGCATGCAGAGCAGGGCTTCTACTCTTCCCCACCCATTATCACGCACAGGCGTCTTCCAACCAACCTTATTTTGGAAGACAATCTTACTTGGTCATGAGTGATGGCCAGTAGCAGTAGTAGGAGTGGGGAACCTGATGCTGTTGGGCTAGAGCTCCCATCATCCCTGGCCATTGACCGTGCTGGCTTGGGCCGATGGGAGATGGAGTCCCAGCAACATTTGGAGGGCCACAGATCCATGCCATAGATCTGGGAAGACCTGGTTTCCTGCTTTTTCAAGACTTGATACAGTCTTCTGAAAACGCTCTTCGAAGACTTGACTCCATCTCCTGAAAGTACAAGGACAGTGGAACGTTCATCCTAGGGTAAGCTTCTACCATCTGTTCCTCTGTGCTTTAATCTACCCATGAACCCAGCCAAGCCCAGAGGAAAGTTCCTCTGGGAACTTTCTCGCTGTTTTCAGCATGCAAATATTTTAGGTCGCCTCTTAGGGCTGTCACTGGGGTGAGGTGCCCCTCCTCCTTGTTTCTGGCCTAGCATATGGGGTGCTGGTGAGAAACTGGAGCTTCTGAGAGTTAGATTTGGGTTTGACTGGAGTGCCTCATCAGGGCCAGCTCAAGACATTCTGTTGCCTGAGGCAAAGGGCAGGATGACTCCTTACTCCATTCCACGTATAGAAGCACACTGGACTGGAAGTTGACTCTTTACCTCTATGCTGACAGAGTTCTCCACCACAACTGAAGGCAGCAGGTTAGCTTAAGGGGCACAACACAGGATATGCAGCACACACAGCTCTGTTCTCCACCATGGGGGGATATCTGGGGGGGCTCAGGAGTGCCAGGGGGCTTCTTCTCCATCCCCACCTTCATACGCCCCAGAATCTCCCATCTGCCTCACTCTGCCTAATGGTAGGAGCAGCCCTATGCCTTCTGTTTACGGGGCATTAGAAAGAGACCCCAATGAGAGAGGGCCTCATCTAGTCATGAATGGGGTCCTTTAGTTGCCGGTACACCGACTGTGCCACTGTGCGTTCAAGGAGCTGATGTGGTTTAAACTTTGGGTTGCATGATGAGGGCTGTTGTTGAGAAGTGTTTACTTAGTTTGGCTTTAGACAAATTTGCTCCTTATTTAGAATGAGTGCCGTTTTTTGTTCAGCTTTTCGAATGTGAACTGTGCAATTTTGAAAGTAATGGTATGAGAGTTTTTTTTTTTATTGGTTTGCTGATAGGTTGATTGCAGGCTTAAGTTCTGAAAAGAATTGTTAATGACTTGTTAGAAATGAGCTCTTACGTTGGCTTTGTATGCTTGGCTTCTTGTTGCTGTAGTTTGGGTTGACATATTACGTAGCTGTTAATTTGGATTCTTAGGATTTTTATTGTGAGGCTTCAGTATGAACTATTGTCCAGTCTCCTGAATGTATCAGTATGAGGTGTTTTAACGGGCCTGTTGAAATGTTGATTCTATGCTTGTATTTTGCTGACATATTCTGAAGTGTTTTGGAATGTTCTCACCAGAGCTTGGAAAAGTTACTTTTTTTGAACTACAACTCCCATCAGCCCAATCCAGTGGCCATGCTGGCTGGGACTGATGGGAGCTGTAGTTTAAAACAGTAACTTTTCCAAGCTCTGGTTCTCACACACACACACACACACAGTTACATGGATATAAGGGGAAGCCATTATCATAAAACGGGATCAACAGAGCAATCTAACTCATGGGGAGCCGGTGGAAGGGGGGCTGGTGGAGGAGGAGCCAGCGGGAAGGTCCTCGGCATCAATTTCGCATTCTCAAGCCACCGGGCCGGCTGAACACAGGCTCAGCTGGCAGCTGCATGCAGGGATCAGAAGGTAAAAGCCAGCTCTCACAAATACCCTTCCTGGGGAGTACGCACTCTCCACAAACATCTATTGTAATTATTTTCTTAGTCCGACCTTTTCCCTGGTGTAAATTTGGCCTGGATGAGGACCTGCAGGGTGCTCCGAACCTGAGTTGGATGTTGCCTAAGTCCTCTCCCAGTGCCTCCTCTGGTACACCCCGGAATGCCCTTTCTCAGGCCTTCTGCTGGTTTCCTCTGGCACCTCTTCTGCTGGGCTGGGCTTCCCCGATGGATCCCTGGCTGAGCCGACGGGGTCCCAGCTCTGCTGTGACTGAGTCAGGGCAAGGGTCTTCTGCCAATGAAGCCTGGCAGAGCCAGGACCCTGCTGGCTCAGCCAGGAGTCTGTCATATCCCCCTCCACTCAGCCCAGCATAAATACAAGTTGGATTGTGCCCCAAATGTAGGCAATTAATGTCACAATAATAATCCTTAATTGTGGCGCTTCCCCCCCCCCCCGCAAACTTGAGGTGCTAACTAAGCAATCTGTAACTGAAATAATAATCACATGTTCTTTCCTTTTTCACGTTGCCTCCACTTCTCCACCCTGCTGCTCGTATTTCCCCTGTGTTGAAGCTTAGATGGTGAGGCCCTTGAGGGCAGGGACCTCTCCTCTTTTACTCTGTAATGTTTTGTACATTATTGTTCTTGTTCTATTGTTGTTGCTGTTGTGATTATTAATATTATTCCTCTGTTGTTCCTTTTACTATCTTATACATAGTACTTGGATGGACTGCCTTCAAGTCAATTCCGACTTATGGCAACCCTATGAACAGGGTTTCCATGGTAAGCGGTATTCAGAGGGGGTTTACCATTCCTCTGAGGGTGAGAGGCTGTGACTGGCCCAAGGTCACCCAGTGAGCTTCGTGGCTGTGTGGGGATTCGAACCCTGGTCTCCCAGGTTGTAGTCCAACACTCTAATCACTACGCCACACTGGCTCTCACATAGTACTGAGCAACTGCATTATCCTAGCTGAATGCCTTTGCACCTCCCAAGACATTTTGTTGCCCCAGGGCAAAGGACAAGCTAGCATCTCATCCTGTTCCACATACAGAAGCCAGCTAGACTGGGGAGTTGAATCCTATTTCGATGCTGGCAAGAGGACGGCATCCTTCAACACGGTCATGGGCAGCAGGCTCTCTTAGGAGTTGCAGGACAGGCCACATGATTGAGACACAGAGCCCTGTTCTCCAACCCTTTCCCATCATTTCTCGGCTCCTTCCAGCATATGCCACCCAAGGCAACTGCCTCACTCTGCCCACTGGTAGGGCAGGCCCTGTTTTGCACAATGCAATAATATAAAATGTCACATTGGAGACAATAGCGTGGCTGTCTCAGCTCCCCTCCCCGTGACTTACACACACATACATGCAGTCTAGTGACCTGCTGTAGGCTAGAAGAGAGCAAAACAGGCAAGTCTTAAAGTGATACCGGAAAATATGTCTTCCTCTGGGCCACAAAAGAAAAAAGTTTATTGAGTACTTCTTGAAAGGCGACATCTCTTAAGGCAAAATGAATCTAATAACTAACTAAATAATAGATGCATATTATTCTTTTTTGCAGTGTGAGAGAATGGAGGGAGGGAATGCAAAAGAGGAGGAGGAGGAGGAAGGGGAGGAGGAAGGGGGAAAGATTCAGCTGGATGATCACATGGGAGGTCCATTTCTTCCAGTCCTGTCCTCTGTGAACTGATCATCAAACATTCAAAGCAAGAGAAGGATGCGGTGAGGTTAGCTGCGGCCAAGCTCTCCTGCTGTGTCCAGTCCCAGCCTCCGTCCAAATGAGCTAAAGGTTGTCAAAGGTAAGAGCAACACCATGTGCTCTCCCCACAAAGTGGAAAGTGTTAGTCCTACTAGGGAGTGAGGATGCCACCGTACTTAACTACTTGCTAAGATAATGCATTTTAACTTAAGCGGGAGGCATCATTAAGCAAACTGCAGCCAAACGAGTGTTGGTGTGGTCTGTATTTGCCTAAATTAGAGGCTCCTCTCTTTTGCATTAGTGAAGGAGATTAAATTTGTTGAAACAATTTCCCCTTTCTTTCTTCCTCCCTTGGGAGATGGATGCACGATGTTCAGAACTGTTACAAACAGGGCAGAATATGTCCCCTCCCCAATCTGAGAGTTTGGATTGGTCCCAGTCTAGGCTGATCTGGGGCCAGCCTGACTCAACTCCAGGCTCCAAACAGATTTGGGAAGCAGACCTAATGTCTAATTAGGACTTTAAGCCCCTTAAACAGGATATAAAAACCCACATCGAACAGGCAGTCAGGAAGGGGGTGGGGGATGAAGGAGACATTTCATCTCCCCCCCACTGCACTGCAGCCATCAGGATTGAACCCTCTGCTCGTCACTGATCATCCATATGTGTAGATGCAAATTTATAGGTTTCAAATGTCACAGAAAGGAAGCCAACTAATTTCCCACTCAAATAACCCTGCATAAGGTCTTCAATTAATTTGCACCTCCGACCAGTTCTTCAGTCTGTTTGCCCCTATTTAATTTCCCAACTGATCCTGCTCCAAAACAATTCAATTCACTCATCTCTGGATAAAGTCATCTGAAATCAAGTTATTTCCCCAAATTAGCATCCTCCCCAGGAACCGAGATCTCTCCCCCTGCCCCCCAATTCAATTTCCCTCCAATGTAAACCACCCAGCAATACTCAGGGCGCTCATAAAAAAGATCTGAGCTCCATGCCCTGTGGACCCAACTCTGGCAACACTCCCGGGAAATGCATGCTTACCCTGAAACAAGCTCTTACTAAATGCAATGGAATTTGCTCCCGCGTCAGCGTGTGGCATGCTGTCAGGGCAGAAGGCAGGAAGGCCCCAACTGTAGGTGGACTCCAGTCATGTCGTGGCAAATTCAGACATGCAGGGTAACTCATGATAGTCACAGCTACACCCCCTCCCGGCCACACCCCTGCTAAGATTATACAACCTAGTATTATAGAATAACCTGGCCAAGTTTGAATACTGCTTTCTGCTTCTCTATCCTTGCTAGTGCCTTCTCTCGCAACAACAGACATCTCTAGGAGCCAATCAGCATGAACGGGGAGTGTGATAGTTACTGAGAAGAGTGGCTTCTCAGTGGCTGACTCACTTCCTTTCACTCTGATGTTCTTTCCTGCTGATTGGAGCCCAAGGAAGCATGCTAGAAGACTCTTCTCAGTGGCTAACACATTCCCCTTTCATGCTAATTGGGTCGTAGACATAGGGACCCTGCTGGGACCCCACTCCCAAAAATGTAAAAGTTCTAAGACCCCCCAAGACCCTGGACAACTACACCCCTGGTGGACCCAGAGCCAATGAGACCCAGCGCCAATTCACTCTAGTTTTGGCCACCTCCACCTCCCTGCTGAGTTCTACAAAAAGCAACACTGAGATTAAGAAGTCAGAAGGTGACAGCTGGTGCCACTCCCTGGACTGGTGGTAAATAACAAGGCAAGGAAGTGGGGGGCTGGCTGGGGACAGGCTGGTGGATCAGCCTCCACTGTCCTGGACAGCTCTCAGTGGGCCCTTCTGGGTGAGCTATGAAAGAGGTTGTCTCAGCAAGGTTGAGGCATCTGAGAGTTTATGAAGGGCCTTACAGTGGCTCAGCCCCCTTCAGAGAGCTGTCTGCAGTCCTGCAAGACCCCAGTGCTGCTTCTGAAGGGGCATGCTCCTGCATGCCTGTAGAACAGAAGGAGGTCCAGGGCTTCTGAAGGGGCATGCTCCTGCATGCCTGTAGAACAGAAGGAGGTCCAGGGCAGTCATCCTCACGAGTCTGAGGATTAGAGGAGACCCATGTCCTCAGGTTAGAGAGATGTAGAAGGAGGCATTGAAGGCTCCCCTCCTCTGAGTCCTCCTCAGGTTGCCCTGAGTCAGGGTACATGATGTTAGGTAAATCTTGACTTCCCCCAACCATGGTGGAATCAGGCCAGGATTTTGCAGCAGAGGCCCAGGGCCCCACTCAACAGAATGAGCAGTAGGTCCCCCCAAACACAGCAGGGCTGGTTTGTTGTATTTTGAAGTAACACACATTATCATCTAAATGGGTGTGTGTGACCATTACATCCTGAGTCTAACATTACCTAATTGCTTCCTCCCAGATCCAACAAAGTCCAGTGCCAAGTAGTGACAAGACTATGCAATGACACTATTCGAACGGGAGGAATGTTCTGCATTTTAGCACCTTCACTTTAAAGCAGGCAGTGCTGTTAAGGAGCAAAGTAGCAGCTCTCTGAAGAGGCAAGGTGGCCAAGATTTCCCTTGGCATAACAAGCATTTGTATGTAGTAATGGGTCTTGTCAGGTCCACCCCCCTTTGAATTTGTAAAGCCATAAAGTGGACATCACTTTTAATACATCTGTCAATCTTGGCAAATACAAAGCCACTTTCCGGTGTGGTTTTATACAGCAGACGTGTCAAGTGTGATATGATAAACAGGCTGACGGACAGTGGTAGCGGTCAGGTTCTCTTGAAGCAGTGACACTTTCAGGACCACCCAGGATCAGTTTCTGGGGACATCTTTCAGTCAAACCTTCAAGCCTTTTTGCAAATCCCCAGAAATCTCTCTCGGGGCAGAATGGAACTTCTCTCTTAGCGAAATTAGTTAGGAGGATTCAGTAATGCACATCTTCTGCTGGGAACATTCTTGACAATAAGAGAGCCCCCATCGGGGAATTTGACCAATGCAGCAACTCTTGTAGAGCTCACCTCCTGTCTCCTTTATGCCCCGTTGCGTGGATACCTCCTAAACAATTGCAAAGAGAGCCTGCCAGTCGGCAATGTAAAAGATCAGGAATCACAAGACTTTTACCATTAATCTGTTTCCACAAAGGACAGACCTCTGTCTAAAAGGAGTGTGGTTTTAGCCCATATTTAGCAAGGCTTGTGAGGAAACAGGCAGCTGATACAGACTGTTGAATTTAAACACACCATTAATCCTTCCATCTGGGGTGAAGGATGTCTTGGACAATTACGTACCGAAGGGCAAATGATAAAAATAGCTAATTATACTTAATGGAACCTAAAACCTGAATATCAACTTGTCCTCTGTTAGCTCATACCCTACCCCTGCCATTTGACCTCACCATGTTTTCAATCCTGTTTCTTCGGGAACATCACAAAATGTCAGCCGGTCCTCTGAGAATTCAAGGTCATGTTCAGTGAGCAAACCCTCCCCCTCTGTATTCCATTATGCAATGTTGGCACCTAGGAAACTGCTTTATACTGAGTCAAATCATTGGTCCATCTAGCTCAGTACTGTCTACATTGACTGGCAGCAACTCTTTGGGGCATGAGGCAGGAGACCTTCCCAGCTCTACCTGAAGATACCAGGGAATAAAGCCAGGACCTTCAGCATGCCATGTAAATGTGCTCTACCACTGAGCTATGATCTGTGTCATGGAACATAGGAATCTGTGTAGTAAGACCATTGGTCCACCTAGCTCAGTATTGCCCACACTGACTGGCAGCCATTCTCCAAGGCTTCAGACAGGGCTCTCATCCCCACCCTATCTGGAGATGCTGAAGGATTGAACCTGGGACCTTCTGCAGGCAAAGTATCTAACTCAGTATTGTCTACATGGACTGGCAGCAGCTCTTGAGGGCTTCAGGCAGGGGACCTTCCCAGCTCTACCTGGAGATGCCGGAATTGAAGCTGGGACCTTCTGCATGCAATGCAGATGTTCTGCCAGTGAGCTACAGCCTTTTTCCGGTAATGTTTCATGATAATATATGCCAATGATGCAAAATCACTGACTGTGAGGAAACAATTCTATGCCACATTGTCAACAGAGTGAAGCATTGTAATGACATATGATGCATTGACTGCATGACATGATTCAAATATTTGACTGAAAATGAACAACAAGATATAGATGGATGCTGGCAGGGAGGGAAGCTTGATTGTGTGGGAGTTGCACATTTCAAGGAAAGTTACTATCATTACACTTACCATTAGATACAGAATCATAGAGTTGGTACATTGCAAGCCATCTAGACCAACCCCAAGGCAGGATCTGCAAGGCAGGATGCAACTACAATATATTTGACCGCTGGCTGCTTAGCTTCTCCTTAAACACCTCCACTGAAGGAGAGTTCACCATCTCCTGAGGCCAACTGTCCCAAGGCCAAGTAGCTCATACCATGAGGCTGTTTCTTTGGGGGGATCCTCCAGAGGACCTATTGATTCAGCATTCTTCCAATTGACCTGTTGCAGGGCCTTGTTAGTGGTGCTTCCCTGTATGTGGAATGCCCTCCCTGACAAGGTGTGTCTGTCTCCCTCATTAATGACTTTCAGGAGAAATATGAAGACATGCCTGTTTACCCAGGCATGTGATAGCTGAGAGGTACTGGCCATGGCAACCCTGAAATTAGTAACTGTGAGAGTATGCTTTTAGACATTTTTAGATGTTCTAAATGTTATTACCAGTTAGTGTCACCAATATTGAGCTAGAGGGACGAAAGGCCTGACTCACTGTAAGGTAGTTGCCTATGTTCCTAACTATATTGTATATTTGACCCACCCTAGGGCCTTGTGGTGAAAGGCAGGTAAGAAATCCAAATGCGCACACATACACACACACACACAGAGCCTGGATTTTTCATATCCACTGTGCAGCACCAGAGCTTGGAAAAGTTACTTTTTTGAACTACAACTCCCACCAGCCCATTCCAATGGCCATGCTGGCTGGGGCTGATGGGAGTTGTAGTTTTAAAAAGTAACTTTTCCAAGCTCTGTGCAGCACATCCTCTAGGATGAATTTGTTTACAAAAAAGGTAGAATGAAATTGAATTATGGGGGGGGGAGTGTAAGAATCAGTAGAGAATACATTTCTCAGGCACTAGGAGAGAATTGCAAATAAGAGAGAGTGCAAAATATATCTGATTATTTTAGAAAATGGACCAATTTTCCTTTTGTGGGGAAAAAAGGAGAAATTAAGCAGGCTGTAAACAGCCAATTGACTGTCATTTGGGATGAACACACAATGAAGATAATCTCCTGCTTTCCCTCCTCCTACCTGTCTTCAGCATCTTTGCAAAATAGGATGCACCACTCTGGAGCCTTCCAGACTGGTGTTTCTTTGTGGGTCTATTTTGCAGCACACCATGGAGGTAATCGTAGCGCATTAGTTGTGGATTTATACTGGACCATCCACACATCATTCTCCTTCGTTAGTTGTTCCGCGAAGCTTCTCCGATGTTATTGCATTATTGCCACGTGGAGGGGCACTCTTGTGTTATAGCACAACAAAAGCAGGACACACAGACCCTGAATGTTTATGGTATAAAAAGTTACAGGATGTCAGCAGGAAGGTATGGGGTGTGTATCAATTGGAAATGAAGCAGTATGTTTGCCCCAAAACCTTTGCGAGAGCAAACAATTTTGAAAGCGGGATCACATATAACCACCATGAGCATAAATCACTAGGAATGCACAATTTTTTTAAAAAAAAGATGTCTGGAGAGATCCTTTGTTGTAAAGGGTGCTATTGTTGGAGTAAAATGTTTGCTCTAAAACAACAATCTCTTCTCTCTTCCTCCCCTTCAACCCCCCCCCCTTTTGCTCAGATCACATGCCTGGATGAATAGGAATCCTGCTTTACATAGATATTAATAATTTCCATGTGAAAAGATCCTACCTGGTTTAAAATATTAACATCACCCCCGCCCACCCCATATTGGCACGTTTTGCCCTGAGAGATAACGGGGATTTGCCTCTTCTTTGACAATTAGCCAGGCCCAGACAAAATTAGAGAAGCAGGAGGAAAGGACTCAGAATTGAACCACCTGTTATCTAGGATTAGATGCAAATGCATTGGCATTGCTGTTCATTTGGCTGGCACCAGGCCAGGGTGATTATGGCTTGGGCACTATAACTGGGCACCTCCAATTTAGGAAGGTGGGATTTATTTCAGTGAGGTGAGGATTGTAGGATTGCATTCTGCCACAGGCAGGGATGGATGAATCCGTCCATTTCTGTTTCTCAGAAAACTCAGTCTTGAATTGAGTTTGCCCACACTTCCAAACCAGCTTGCAATTAAAAAAAAAAGATTTTTTAAAAGTCCTCATGAAAATTCATCACCATTTTAGTGTACATTTCTCTTAATCTACTTTTGTGTGTAAGCTTACCTAATAGACACGTATGCGCAAGCAATTTCCCCTAACATAATGTGCATTACTTTCACTACATTTCTATGCATACTTTCCCTAATACGCTCATCGTTGTGCACATTTTTCCCCTGGAGAACTGATTCACAAAATTCAGAGAAGTGTGAATTTCAAAGGCTAGGTGGGTTTTGGGCCATTTATTGTTTTGGAAACTATGAATTACCAAACCAAATTTCTCCCTGCTCCATTGATGCTTTGATGCTGTACCTCGGGGTGGGGAGCATATTCTGGCTGGCGGGCCAGATCCTTTTCTCCCTACCCTTCAGTGGAGACTGGTGGCTCTATGTCAATGGGGCAGTGAATCGGCTCCAGGTTTTAGTCTTAGGGAGCTGTCCAAGGTGCTTTCCCTGGAGGGACAAATTTGCTGCCCACTTGTCAGTCAGGTGACATCACAGGGACATCTGGTGATGCTCCCCCTTGAAACCCCAGTTGTTGGGGTTTGGGGGAAATGGCTTGGCGGGCCATCTTGGACTCCCTGATGGGCCAAGATTGCCCCATGTGCAAATGGGCCAGAGGTTCTCCAGCCCGGCTGTAGTTGTATGCGAATGTCAGGGTTTGTGAAGTACATGCTCTATTTGAATGCTTCTCAACAGCTGGGCTTGTTTCCAATAGTGAAATAACCACCATTTTTAAACCTCCCACACTTCTGATTCTGCTTTAGAATACTAGGTCCTCCTTACACATAAGAACATAAGAAGAGCCGGCCAGATCAGGCCAGTGGCCCACCTTCAATAACTGACCCATAAACACCAGCAAAATGCTTCCTTCTTCTAGTCAGTGGCAGGTGTAAACATACAAATGGCCCCACGTGCTGGCTTGAATCCCAGGAAATGCACTTTTACTCCGCCAGATCACATTCAGGCAAGAAATGTGTGGATGCTGAGACCTTTCCCATCCTGGAAGCAAGTCTGATCCTCTGGTGCTTCCATGGGCTCTTGAATAAAATGTTTTTCTAGCATCTTGGGGTTCCCCCCTTTTTTCTTCTGTTTTCTGGTTTTGGATGCTATCCACTTTCATGTGTTGGGGAGACGTGGAGGCAAAAGTATGCTGGGCAACACCTGTGCAGTCAGGCAAGTTCCAACCAGACTAAAGTCAGAGATTTCTACATAAACTCCTCTTTCCATCTAGGCAAGCAAGAGGCGTTATCACAGTACAAGGGTGAATTCCAGCCAGACACTTGAGGAGTGGGTGGAGCAGGGCCAGGGAGGGGTGTGGCCTGGAAAGAGGAGGCATGGCCTGGGAAGGGGCATGGACTGAGGAGGTTCCCAAGAGCAAGACAGAGGGGCCTGGAGAGTTGCCTTCAGCCCTGGGGTTCCCCTTGCTTCATCTAGGCAATATTGAGTTAGATCAGGGGTAGCCAACATGGTGACCTCCAGATGTTTTGAACTATAGCTCTCCATCAAACCTGATCATTAGCCATGCTGGCCGGGGCTGATGGGAGATGGAGACCACAGCATTCAAAGGGCACCCTGTTGGCTGTCCCTGAGCTAGATGGACCTTGTTTGACTTGGCATAATACACCTCCTATTTTCTGTATTCCTCCTCTTCTGATCTCTGTGGACTGGATGCATTTTGCCTCTAGGGCACACACGTGTGCTTGCATATGGGCTCAAAATGCTTCCCTTCTGTCACTTCACAACCATCTGTCCAGATCCCAAATGTGGATGTGTCTGAGCCACAGCTATTGTCAAACAAAAACAAGCCCTCTCTTAGTGAGATTTAACATTCTTAAGCTGCTGTTTGCTCCTTTCAGGAAACTGTTGTGGTCAGGTTACTAACATGCTTTGCTCCAGAAGTCAGGACCAGACAGGGGACTGCAGATGGATAAAAGCCTTTAGCAAAATGTAATAGGGTGGGGTGCTCAGACAGTGATCCTTGGGGTGTCATGAGTATGCAAGTGTTCGTGTTTTCATGTGTGCCTTTGTTGGAGGGTTAAGGGTCAGCTTCCTTTTTTAGGTCCTGAGGGGGGAGTCTTTTCATCTAATGCTCAGTGTGGGAAATGAAAGTTTTAACAAGCTTGTATTTGTCGCTAGCTTAATAGCCAAGGTGCTGGCTTTATATGGCAAACCTAGTTTGCTTCCAGATGCTCTGTTTACTGTGCAGTCATCCTGATTTGTTTTCAGGTGGTTACACAACATCCCAGGAACATCAGGAGAGCTTTCTGAATCAGGCCAATGGCCCATTTAGTGCAGTATCCTTTTCTCACAGTGGCCAAATGTCAATGTTACGTCCAACAATTGTTATCCGATTCTTTCCAGAGCATTTTTCTGTCACTTTGGTGTGGGAAAATCACTTTAATTGTACAACCTGACTTTGTGAGTAAGCGGTTGAGTCCAACCTGATGAAATAGTTTGAACAACCTCTGACTTGCTCACACACAGATTCAAGGGTTCCTCACTTGTCCCTTAAGCCTAATGCTATATAGAGTCCTTGTAGGGAGCAACTGCACTTGCCTAGACTTGTGCTGAGCCTCAGCAATAAATCTAATACAGACAGACTTGAAGAGGAAACTCCCACCAGAAATCTCTCAGGACTAGGGAGAGATCAGGATGAAAAAGAATGGAGTTCTGCAGCAGAAGGAGTTTATGCTTTTTATTAACTACACATTGCTATATGAGTATTCATGAGCATACATCAGTACATGAACAAACCAGAATTAATAATACAACCAAAGATTATTGAGTAATATAACATAAACTTTAAGGATCACATGATATGCATATACAGCCTAGAAACCTTGCAGGAAAAGAATATCAGTTTAAATCTCACCCACGGGGCTCAAAGCCTCATGTTAAGACTCAGCAATCAGGCAACTTAACAGTAGCGTGACCAGTCCATGAGGACTGATAAAGCATTGTGTTTGTGATCTCTTTTTATAGTGTCTCTGATCTGATCTGAATTTACATCATCTGATCTGAATTTGCATCTTTCTGTTCTCACAGTTTTTTTCCCATGAACAAATTCATAACCGTTCTCACAGATACTCAGTTTCATAAACATTCTCATGGGACGGTCTTACAAGCAAACAATCCCTCACACACGGGATCTTCCCAGAGATCTTATCTCCTTCTCAGCTTATTTACTTCTGATCATCCTGAAAGTCCTATCCAGATATCCAAATAAGGTCTGTCTGTTCCATTATTTCTTTAATCTCAGACTTCTTGACTTGAAACACTACAAATTGGTTATACGCCCAGACTTCCTGCAGGGGGAGAGTGAGTAGACAAGCCGCTTGCTTTTTAGAACACAATACATTTTATCACATTCTGAGGGGGAGCAACTTCAACAACACTCTCTAGCATACTCTAACATATAATTATGTAGACTATATAGGACATACATTATTTGTAGGGGCCTACCACACTGCAAAATAGTCACAGTCTGGAAGCGGTTTTAGTCTTGAGCCTGCAATCACTTATACCAGTGTTGGGGTTAAATTGAAATCCCCAGTGCTTGTAAAACTATAGTTCACTTGTCCTATCTAAACCAGCTTGGGCTTTATGGGAAATAGAACCAAAGTGGCCTTTATTTGACTTTTGATATAAAATGTCGGTTTATTTCCTGGTGACCTGACCCTTACCTACATTCCAGTGGCTCGCATAATAAAAGCCGGTTTAAGCTGGACACGTCCCTACTATGCATTTCTGTATCACATTTATGCTTATAACCTTGCTTATTGTTACTAATGTGCCTTGCATAGGAATGTCAAACGCTGTTCCAATGTCCCACAAACCTTGACTTGTAAAACTCCTTTGATATGTAAGCAAAGTAATATCATGTCTGTCTCCAGTTTAGGGGGCGCCCAGTTGCAGCTGGGCCTCCCCTCAATAGTTGCCTTTGTCTGCTCCTGCATAGTGCTTATCTCAAGGACATGCGAAATATGCAGACATAGAGTCTAAGAGATAGTCTTGATGTTTCCACTTTGTCCTTCCCCCTGTACCCCTTTACCTCCTTACATATGCCCCAAAGCTATGACAGTTAGCAATTGCTTCTTTTGTATTTTATGACGTGAACCCGATATTGTAAACTTCGGGGTAAGCCTATATAAACCCTTGAACACCAATAAACGAGGTTCCCATGCTGGCCTGCTTCGGCTTGTAAGTATTGGGTCCCCTTTGCAAACGTTTTTGTCTCGTGTTACTTGATCTCTGATAGTGGGTTCATTTGCACTCAACTCCGCACTCTTCCCGGGTGTAATAAGCGAGTTGGGGTTGACAGGGCGACTTGCGTGTTGGGTTTGGACCTAACACCAGTAAAAAGAAAAAATAACAAATACAAGCTTTTCTAAGCTTTCATTTCCTATACTGAGCATTAGATGAAAAGACTCTCCCTAAAAAGGCTTCTGAGGATGTGCAAAGTGTCTTGCAGCTTACCAGTAAGGAACCACAGCTGCCTCCTCCCAAACATCTGAGATCAGATTGCTGAGATAACTGGTGAAAGAGATTTGGACTCTAGCCACTTTGAATCACAGCCTCTATCTAAAAGCCAGCATGCATCATTGCAAAGAGTTTTGGTTAAAAAACCAAATCTGTTACTTTCCGTTTAGGCCTGGATTCTATCAGTGAAAGTCAAAAGAGTTATCCCTGTTTACTGCAGGTGCAATACATTTTCTATACTTCTTTAATCTACCAAAAAGTTTAATTGCCATGTAATGCAATAACTATAGCAAGCCACTTAGCTCACAGTTAAGTTGTGTTTAATATACATGCTGAACATCTTCATGGCAATTAAGGACACCTAATGAACTTGCTGCAGTGATTGGATTTACACAGATAAGTTATAAGAAAACTTTTCATACAACTCCAGAGCACATTAAAATCAACCCATGCTCTGATGAGCATTTAGTTAGATTTCCAGGACAGTTCTTATTTCAGAGGCTGAGTGTAGAGGGCTTTCCTCTGAAGAAGAACATACACACATTCTAAAACACAGACGGCACAAAATTTGCAATAGGATGAATTGACACCTTTTGGAGTCTCCTCTTCTATAGAAATTCTTTGCATCTGATCACTTGACCTGCTCAAAGGCCCAGAATGTTTTTTTAGCCTCCAAACAACAGCAGAAAACTGCCAGTCTAGGACTCCCACTCTATGTAGGATAGGTCTATCAATGGTTTGGAACCTCCCATGTTCAAAGGCAGTATACCTCTGATTGTTGAGTTAGGGCCAGCCATTATTAGCCTTTGGGCTTCCAAGAGGCATTTGGTTGGTCATTCTTGGAAGTGGACTGATCCAAGCAAGGCAATTCATATGATCTTAGATTTCTAGAGCATATGCAGTATGCATCATGCTCCTGAAACTAATGTGATTAGATGTCAAAGAGCTAGATCCTGTTCCTTTAAGACTTGTACAGAAGAGGTATTTTTTGTTGGGTGCAACTTTTCATGCAGGGATGAGAAAAGCTCCCAAGTACTTGAAGCTTCTGTTTGGTCTTAGCGCTGCATGCTCCAGGCAGAGAAAAAGTAGATCTGTTTACTGGTTTAGAGAGAGCTGTTTTTCTAACAGTTCAAAGTGGAAACCACAAAATCAGACCACTAAGCAAAAACAATAATTTTACTTAACTTAAAAACCAACAGTGTCAGATAACAATTGCTTGACAGGAATAGCTCCTGGGCTTAGGATGGGGTGGCCTACCCTGCCTTCCTGAAAGAGCATCACCAGCCAGTTGTTTCTATAGCGACACATCTTGACAAAGTCTTTAGACATGTACATTGGGTACTTGCCAGACTTGGCCAGACCCATTACCCTAACAAAGAGTCTGGTGTGACCAGCAGGTTGTTTTGACTACAAATGCCACCCTTTCAGCTACAGAATCACAGGTTTGGAGGGGACCAATCCTATAACTATGTAACTATAACTATGAATATCCTAATGGAGGCCCATGAGGTGAGTAGGCAGGGATTCTGGGCTGCCCTAGGCTCCTGCTGGGAGGAAGGGCAGGATACAAATCAAATAATAAATAAAATAAACTAAAAAATATTCTCCTTGTCAATTGCAGGGATGAGGAAGGAACTTGTGGCCTTCCAGATGCTGCTGGACTACAACTCCCATCATCCCTGACCAATAGCCGTGTTGGCTGGGGCTGATGGGTCCTGAAGTCCCCCAATATCTGGAGGGCCACAGGTTCCCTACCCCAGTCTAGATGAAGACCATCCCCAGAGACTATGAAGGTAATTTCTGCCCCTTAACCAGGTAGAAGCCAGAATTAAAAGGGTCAGGGGAAAGATTTAGAATTCAGGAATGCATGGAGTTATTCAGCCACCATATTTGCCACCACCTTTTCCAAAAAAGGGGGAGTTTAGAGAATGGTTAAACGTTAGTGGATTTTGAGAGCCTTATGGTTGCTAAGAGACTTATACTTCAAGGGTGGAAGGATAAACACACACTGTCTATTACACAATGGTGTGAAGACCTCACAGCCCTTGCTACATTTGAACACATTTCTTACAAGTGCCAGTCTCATTGTATGAGGTCTCTAAGCCAACCTGAAGCTGATGGCACTGAAGCACAGAGGTCGGCAGAGGAGTTGGCAACCCTAGCACTAATCAGCTGCAAAATAATGGCAGATGGGTGGAAGGAAAAGGTTAATCTGTATTTCAAATATGTCTTTAGCGGGTTCTTGTTTATACATGGAAACAAGGCGAAGTTCCCCCCACTGCCCCCATTTCCTTGGTGTGATGAGTTTGCCTCTTACTCCCATCTGTGATTAAAAATGCCACACTGAGGCAGGCATCCAAAGGGGAGGGGAGATTGCAAGCTGATTTGCATTTTAATGAATTTTTAATTGAACCCAAATCTGTTGTTTCTCTTTAAAAGATGTGCTGTTGGCTTGGCCTGCCATGCTGCCCAGAGCCAAGTGGGATCTTAATGCGATTGAAACAGTGATAACGTCAAGCTTAATTAGGCTGGAAAGCATGTCTGGCACAGCAGCAGCAGTGAAGAATGACGGGGTGAAAAGGATTCTTTTGGATCAGAGAGCTAACACAGATGTGGGGACATCCCTTGATTTCTACACACAATAGCTGCACATTTATTATTATGATTTTATTTATGATTTGATTTATGTCCTGCCCTTCCTCCCAGCAGGAGCCCAGGGCGGCAAGCAAAAGCACTAAAAACACTTTAAAACATCATAAAAACAGACATTAAAATACATTAAAACAAAACAGCGTTAAAAACATTTTTTAAAAAAAGCTTTGAAGATATTTGTTTAAAAAAGGTTAAACAACATATTGTTTTTTAAAAAAAGGTTTAAAAGCATATTAAAAAGCAATTCCAACACAAAAGCAGACTGGGATAAGGTTTCAACTTAAAAGGCTTGTTGAAAGAGGAAGGTCTTCAACAGGAGCCGAAAAGATAACAGAGATGGTGCCTGTCTAATATTTAAGGGGAGGGAGTTCCACAGGGTAGGTGCCGCCACACTAAAGGTCCGCTTCCTATGTTGTGCAGAACAGACCTCCTGATAAGATGGTATCTGCAGGAGGACCTCACCTGCAGAGCGCAGTGATCGACTGGGTATGTAAGGGTTAAGACGGTCTTTCAGGTATCCTGATCCCAAGCTGTATAGGACTTTGTAAACCAAAACTAGAACCTTGAGCGTAGCCCGGTAGCAAATGGGCAACCAGTGCAATTCTTTCAGCAGCAGGGTGACATGTTGGTGATATCCTGACCCAGCTGCAGCTTCTGGATCAACCTCAAAGGTAGCCCCGCACAGAGCGTAATACAGTAATCCGGCCTGGAGGTTACATTTGGGTATTGAATGTGTGAACTGACTCCATTTGACAGAGATTATTATGAATGGTGTAAGAGCCCCATTCACACACGCACAAAAGAGCCAGTTTGGCATAGTGGTTAGTTGG
The DNA here is from genome assembly GCF_030035675.1 of Rhineura floridana. Taxonomy (NCBI): domain Eukaryota; kingdom Metazoa; phylum Chordata; class Lepidosauria; order Squamata; family Rhineuridae; genus Rhineura; species Rhineura floridana. Next base: position 4,425,263 of record NC_084493.1, on the reverse strand, counting down.
GACTAGGATCCCAGAGGAGACCAGAATTCAAATCCCTACTCAGCCATGATGTTCACTGGGTGACCTTGGGCTAGCCATCAACTCTCAGCCTAACTTACCTCGCAGGGTTGTTGTGTGGATAACATGGGGAAGGGGAAAGACATGTGCACCACTTGCTTCTTGGAGGAAGAGTGAGATACAAATGCAATAATAAATGAGTGAAACAAATAAACATGCCAGTCTTATCCAAATTCATTATTTATGCAGTGCCCTCAGCAGACAATCATAGAGTCACCTGTGCTTACCATCAAAAACTGTCAAGGGAAGGATAAATGAACATGAGGGGAACAAGGATACTGCTATGGGTTTTGGGGATGAGGTAGATAATTTCTATGTGTCCAGCCTCTGGTTTGGAACCCTGCACCTGGAGGTGGGCTCTGCAGCTGAGAAACCTGCTCTGCCGCTCAGTTGAGTCTCCGTTGTTAATCTAATAGAGTGGCCAGGCGGGCTAATGAGTCTGTCAAGTGCCCATTAACTGGCGAATGGGCTAGGGAGATCCTATTGTTATTGAAACTCTTCAGAAGAGCCCCCCCCCATCCTGGGGCCAAAGAGAAGTTTGAGCAAAGGTGGGGAACTAGAGACAGGCAGAGAGGCTGGTTCCCTGCACCATGGCTTTAGGATGCCTCCTGTAAGCCTGATGGAAAAGCAAGATCTACTGGACTGCTGATGCTTTGAGCCCCTCCATCTTATGCTCAGGCCACAGAGTGCATGTAAATAAACCATATTTCATAAAGACACAATAGACTCCACTGACCTACTTTCCAAGGAAACCAAACCCTGAGCAAGCGCAGGGACCCCTGGAGATCTCTCACTGCTTGGAGATTGGGGAGGTGCTCAACAATACAGTTATGTGTACTTCAAACTTGGTCATAGTTGGGGAGGATGAGGTATAAGGAACTGTGTTCTGGAATGTGACTGGGTGGGAGGGAATGTCAGATGGAGGATTTTGGAGGGCAGAGGCATTGGAAATGTGTGATTCAACTTGAACTGGTGGTTTGGGTCTGCATGGGGTTAAAAAGGGTAGACATAGAGACCTCCTGGTGCCTAGGTTGCATCTGGCCTTTGATCTCCTGCTAATTCTTTCTTCCTCTGTAAACTGATATTTGTAGGCTGCTGACCATATCTTCCACCTTCTTCTTTGTTCTCTTGAGGGAGAGAGAGAAGGCATCTTTGTGTCTGTCTTTCTCCTCCCAGCATGAGGGCAAACACTGGACTCGGTGTTTGCATTTCCAATATAGCTAGCTAGCTAGATGCTGAACTCTTTCCTATCCAAGTATGTATTTCCCGAATAAAGTAGTTTTTTTCATTTTGACACTTGAAGCTTGAGTGCGACTAATTCTAGGGAAGGTGTGCCATTCAGCATGGATTCAAACAAGCACAAAACTCACCCAATTATTTCTGTTCTACTCTGCAATAAGAGGGAGGAAGACAGAATTTGAGGAGAAGGAACAGTTGGGATTTGGCAGCTTAAGAGGAGGTCAAAGGCAGGGATGGGGGGAGAAATTTGATTCAATTTGCATTTAAAGAGGAACTTACTGAATCCACACTTTCTGAAAGAATAGGCGAACTGAAACACAGCCATCCTTTGGAATGTGCCCTCCTCTGCATTTTGCAAAGCAGTTCTCCAGCCACATAATTTATACAAAAATGCACATATTGGGGTATGGTGTGAATGTAAATACATAGTAAAGATAACATACAAAAACAATATATTAGGGGAAATCGTTCTGCAAAAGTGTGTACAGTAGGCAAAATTGCATACAAAATGTGTATATTAGGAGAAATTCACACTAAAATGCTGGTGAATTTTCATGAGGATTTCACACACACACATATTTTGCTTCAAAAATGTGGAGAACTGAATTTAAGATTGGTAACATGAAAAACTGACAGGACCAACACTGACAGATCCTTCCATCCCCAGTTAGTAAGACAGCACATGAGGTCTCCTGGTTTGAAGGGTTCTACATACCACCAAGTTCATAGCATAAGTAACACCACACTCACTAGTAATGCTGATCATAAATTAGTGTTTTTGGCACTTTTGTATAGGCGCAAATTTAGCAATTATTATAATTTAAATAGAAATACAATTGCATCTCACCATAGCGAGGAAGATACTAGGTGATTTGTGCTACTGTGAGCCCCTCCTGCTCTTCCATCTTGTGGTTCCTGCGGTGTAGTGGTTAAGGTGTTGGACTACGACCTGGGAGACTCAGGGTTCGAATCCCCACACAGCCATGAAGCTCACTGGGTGACCTTGGGCCAGTCACTGCCTCTCAGCCTCAGAGGAAGGCAATGGGAAACCCCCTCTGAATACCGCTTACCATGAAAACCCTATTCATAGGGTCACCATAAGTCGGGAGTGACTTGAAGGCAGTACATTTACATTATTGTTAAACCAGATGTGGACTGGATAGCCCTCAAAGAGAAGACTGTCCTCTGTAAAGTAGGACACATGGTCACCCTACATTTCTGACACTCTAACCACTGTACCACCCTGGCTCTAGGAAGATAGGAAGCTGCCTCATACCAAATCAGACCATTGGTCCATCAAGCTCAATACTGTCTACACTGACTGGCAATGGTTCTGCACAGGATTTCAGACAGGACTCTCTCTTAGCCTTACCCAGAGATGCTGGGGATTGGAGCTGGGACCTTCTGCATGCAAAGCAGATGCCTTGCCACTGAGGTACAGCCTTTCCTTTCTCCATGCATGCTGCTAAGATGCTTCTCAACCAACTGGCATCTTTCCAGAAGCTTTGGACTACCACTCCCATCAGTCCCATGCCAGCTCAGCCATGCTGGCAGGGGCTGATGGGAGCTTTTGTCCAAATTATCTGGAGGGCACCAGAATGGGGAAGGCTGCTTTACAGGCTTTGAGGGGGTCTGAAGAAACCGATGGTTTGGAGAGGGAGTTCCAGGAAAAAATGGACTGTGTGGATCCAAGTCTGTATGCAAAGTGCTTTGATACCAAAGACTCAAAATGCGCGATTTGGATGCTAAGCCTCATTATTGTTAAGCATTCAGCTTCTGCAGAGGCTCATGTCAATCAAAATATTTCAAATGGAATTGATGAGGAGGACTGTTCCGCTCGGCTCTCTTGCTTCACCTTCACGTCCTACTCAATCACAGCATCTGTTAAAAGGGGGGGGGGAGAGAGAGACTAAACTGGAACAACTCATTCTTTTCAAATAACATTTTCCTTTGCCCCCCAGCTGCCCGGCTGTATAAACAGTGAAGTGGACAAGCAAAAACTGGCCAAGATCTATATCTTCTCAACCCTCTAAATGAAATGTGCCACTGCCGAGACAGGGCATGTTATATATGTGGAGAGATCGGCTCCATCAAGGAGAGAACAGCACCAAATTATCCTTCGGAGGTATTTGAAAGCTCCTTCCGTTCAAGAAGGGGAGGCGTCCATTTGCAAAACATTTATCCCACGCTTAATTGCACATAAATCTGCACATTTGAGCCTCTCTCTGTGGAGAGATGGCTCAATGCTGAGGAGGAGGGATGGGGTGGGGGGGGGACATTTGAAGCATCAGGCCATTTGCAAATTAATCAGCAGGCAATACAAAGGGGGGGGATTGGTAGGCATTGCAAACATCCACGGCTGGCAGGTCAACCTGCTCCTGTATGTCTCATATCCCCCTCTTCCTCTTTTCCTGCTGATGAGATGCTCAGATCCAATTACTATCCATATCAGTTGCCCAGAGAGAGAGAGAGAGAGAGACCTACTCAGTGTCCTGAGTGGTTGGGGAGATGCCCCATGACCTGCCCTGGCTTATCGCAGCTCAAGAGAGGCCGCTGCATGAGTCTAAAATGCAGGAAGCTCCCTTATACCGAGTCAGGCCACTGGTCCATCCAGCTCAGTGCTTGCTGACACTAACTGGCAGTGGCTGTCCAGCCTTTCAGACTGGGAATATCTCCAGCCCGATTTGGAGATCGCTGGGATTCAACTTGGGATGTTCGGTATTCAGAGCAGATGGTCTGCCACTGAGCCACGGCCCTGTTGACTAGTTCCCTTCTCTGGCCAGTGCACGACCAGGGTGGGGAGCCTTTGTCAGCCCAAGGGCCACATGCCCATCTGGGTAACCTTCTGGTGGCCATGTGACACAGATGCACAGGGCCAGAGGCAAAAATGGGCAGAACAACCAATGTATATTTTACTCTGCTGCAGTAGGCTTACTCCTACATTCCTCCCCTTCCTGTCCTTCACCCAGCAAGGAAGAGGCACTGTCAGAGTTCAAGGACACAGGCCAAGCAGGGCAGCATACTAGAGGAGGGGGCAAGCAGTGATAGCAATGGACGTGGCCTGGAGGGAGGGGGATGGTTGTGGTTGGGGAGGGGATGTGGCCTGGAGAGAGGCCTGGAGGGTTGCTTTCCCCCCTCCCTAGGCCTGAAGTTCTGCATACCTGGTATCTCCTGGGCTGGTCCTACCATTAGGCTGTTGCCTCAGGGGGGGCAGATACTGTGTGGTGATGGTGGTGGTGGTAGGTGGGAGTACACCCCCAGCCATGCCTCTTGAGCCCCCTGGCCGTTCTGCATTGCTGGAACTTAAGACTGCTAGACTCGGGTGCAATGGCAGTTGCTGTCCCACAATATTGCTCACCTGCCTTCTGAACACTGAGCATCACTACTGGCGGTGGTGGCTGGTAGCTCTGTGCCAGTGAGGCAGTGGAATCCACTCCGGATTGTAGCCCAGACTTTGAAGGAGCTCTCCAAAGTGCTGCAAGTTGTGCCGACAGCCTTGTGCAGCTGTTTGTGCAATGTTTCTTGTGCAATGTTTCTTGAGTCACCGTTCCTGTTAATGATGGTTGTAGTACTGCTTTTATAGATGAGTGCGTGAGTTGTACATTGCTATGATGTTTTGGGAGAGGGGGGTATAGAAATGCATGCATGCATGAGTGTCCTTCAGGATGGTCCCTGTGGTGGCAACTGAGGGAAAGGGGATAGACAGGTTGCTTGCTTTTATTTTCTAAAAAGGGAAAGTTCTGATTAGAGAAGCGTTTGAAAATATTTCCCCCCTGTGCTCCTCTTCCATTTCTATCCTGGAAAAGTAGATACTGTAGACGTACAGTAAAGGGGCGATTTTCCCTTTATTATCATTTATTTTTGGAGGGGGAGGGTTGGTTGTGTTTTAATACAAAGGGTAGACATACAAGCATCTTTGGACCCATCTTCTTGTGAGGTCACTTATGATCTGGGCCTCAGCAGAAGGTGCCTGAATTGCACACAGAAACCTTTGTACACCCACATCTCAGGGTGGGAAGCAACATGGCACATTCTTCTGTCTATTCCTCTGGCATGAAACAAAGCCAGGATGGCATCTGATGGAACAAAGCTGTTGTGGAAGATTTGGAACTGAGCACTCCAGACCGGGCCAAGTGGAGCTGGCAAGGCCTTTAAATGCCCAGGATGACTTAATTAGAGAAGACATTTGTGCAGAGGAGGAGGTTGCATTTTGTACAGATGTCAGAGCATGTTTCTGTTGTCATGTTGGGGCCCACCTACGTGCACAGGAAGGGCTGCAGAGCATCTGCTTTGCATGCACAAGGCCACAGGTTCAATTCCCACTGGCATCTCCAGGTAGGGCTAGGAGAAGACCCTGCCTGAAGCCCTGAAGAGCTGCTGCCAGTCAGTGTTGACAGTGCTGAGTGAGATGGACCAATGATCTGACTCAGTATAAGAAAGCTCCCTAGGCTCCTGTGTCTCCTCTTTCACAATTCCTCCCCAATTTATGCTGTGCTTTAAGTTGGATTCCTGCATTGAGCAGGAGGTTGGACTTGATGGCCTTATAGGTCCCTTCCAGCTCTACTGTTCTATGATTCTGTCCTAGGAAAGAAACACCTGCGAGCTGCTGACTCAGCACCATCAGCAGCAGCGCCAATCACAGTGAGCCAGAGAGGCCTAGAGCCGATAAAGAGAGTCCCGGATGGTGGGGAAACCGAGGCCAGGGCTCACGAGCAGAGAGAGAGAGAGAGACTCCACACCACTGATTCCCCCCTCCCTGTTGCAACACCTGGGCTGAAACTTGTCTTTTTGTTCCATCTTTCTCTGTGAAGCTAAATATATGTACTCCAGTACTAATGTGTGTGTTTCTATTAGTAGTGTAGTGGCAAATTTAGAAGCGTAGGATCCCTTCATGTTAGTCATAGCCATGCCTCCCCTTTTTTGTTGCTGGGAAGAGATCCTTGTTAATGCCTTTTCCCACATCAACAGATAAATGTAGGAGCCAATAAGCATAAAAGGGGAGTGTGTTAACTACTGAGAAGAGTCTTCTCAGTGGCTGACTCCAATCAGCAGGGAAGGACAAATAAGCATGTGAGAAGACTGTTCTCAGTGGCTAACACACTCCCCTTCCATGCTGATTGGCTCACAGGATGCTGGAGACATAGGGACCCGGCTAGGACCCTGCACCCAAAAACGTAAGGGGTCTAAGACCCCCTGAGGCCCCGCACGACTACACCCCTGGTTTCTTCAATGGAGATTGCTGTCATTAGTTTTTGTCTGACCAGCTGGAATGCTCCCTGTGAGGTTATGAAAGTCAGGTGTGCTGGTGGCTGTGCCAGACTTCCTACTGGAGGGGAACCTGTGGGAAGGGGTGGGCTCATTCTCCCTTGGCGGGAGAGTGCAAGGTTTCAAGCTTAACTTATCATGGCGAAGTTGTGGTGGACGATGTGTGTATGGTTTTCCCCCTCCCCGGTAAAAAATTATCCAACTTCCCTGCCGGTTGCTCTAGCTTCATTTTGACCCGAGACATGTGAAGAAGGAAAAGATGACAGAATGTCAGAGAACATGCAAAGTGCTCTTGTCCTATCCTTCTCTATCCTACTTGCCCTCCTTAACCACAGCCAGCTCCGGAGAAGGGGCTTCTGGGTCAAAGGCTGTTATTTCTATTGCAGCTTGGCATATATGGCAGCGAAGTGCAGAAATGAGTAGGCTGGTAAGACTGGTGGTTTAAAGAATGAAACATACAGTTAATTACTCCTAGGAAAATACAGGCACATTCCAAGTACATTCAGACTACAGGCATACATGTGGCCATTACAGAGTCATGAGGCTAGCACTCCCACAGTCACTCAGAAGAAAGAGGAAGGAAGTAAAGCCTGAGACAAAACAAACGACAAGTGGAAAGAATCGCCAAGGGAAGAATAGCTTGCCTTTCTGTCTATCGCCTCCCACTGGTTCAGGTTACTTGTTACAAGTATTTGGCGCTTTACTCCCAGCAATTTCCAGATGGCATTTCTAGTTGAATAGATGTATAGAATTTGTGCCTGCAGATGACATCCATCAAAGATCCCTCATGCGACTGTGGATGGCAAAGGAAGGAATCACATGTATCATGCATGTGTATAATACAAGAGAACCTAGAAGTGGGGATTGGTGGCCATGGACTCCTCAGCAGTCTTGAGGTCCCGTCCAATGCTCAACCACTGCGGACAGCAGCTGTTTTGCCATCTATGAAGAAGCTCCATTTGCCCCACAGCGAGGTAGTCAGTTCCTGCTTGGGTGGAGGGGGGGTGCCTCGGTGTGGTGCCTCCATCAACATACAGCCTCCAAGCAATTGCTCATTAAGCAGAATGATTCATGACGGCAGCCCTAGGAAAGGCACAGTACAGCTTCCAACCCAGAATGATCACTGCGGGCTGCTAGCAACAAACTCTGGAGGTGATGCCAAATGCTCCATAAGAAGGGATGCGCGTGATGCTTCCTGGTTGTTAGCATGATGTCATCGTTCTTGACGCCTGGAGTGGAATTGCTTGGATGCTAAAAAGCCAGGGATGGAAAAAGAGAAGATGCTTCCTGTTGAATCTGTGTGTGGGGGGTGGTGTCTCAAACTCTACAACTCCTCGAATTGTTTGATAAAATACCCTGATTGAGGAGGCCATGGGATTCCATATACTTGCATTTCAGAAGTATTTCCGGAAAAGGTACCTCCACTGTTGGAGGTGGTATGCCTCTGGATACCAGTTAAGAACATAAGAAGAGTCTGCTGGATCAGGCCAGTGGCCCATCCAGTCCAGCATCCTGTTCTCACAGTGGCCAGCCAGATGCCCCAATGGGAAGCCCCCAAGCAGGACCTGACTATGAGAGCCTTTTCCCCTCCTGCGGCTTCCAGCTGAGTTATTGTAGAGTTGGAAAAGATTCAGAAAAAGGCAACCAGCATGATCAAGGGGATGGAGCAACTTCCCTATCAGGTAAGGTTGCAGAATTTGGCCTTTTTCGTTTAGAGAAAAGGCGAGTCAGAGGCGACATGATAGAAGTGTAAAAAAAACTAGGCATGGCATGGAAAAAGTAGATAGAGAAAAGGTTTTCTTCCTCTCTCGTAACAGCAGAACTCGTGGCATTCAATGGAGTGGAATGTTGGAAGATTCAGGACAGACAATAGAAAATACTTCTTCACACAGCACATAGGTAAACTATAGAATTCGCTCCCACAAGACGCAGGGATAGCCACCAAGTTGAATGGCTTTAAAAGAAGATTAGACAAATTCAAGGAGGATAAACTACAACTCATTATCTTTGACCATTAGCCACACTGGCCTGGGCTGATGGATTTTGGAGTCCAATAGCATCTGCAGGGCGCCATGTTGGCTACCAGTGATGTAGACAAAACTTGAGCTAGATGGACAAATGAAATAAGACAGCATAAGGGAGCTTCCTCATCTATGTGATCCAGCCTTTTATTCAGAGCCATGAGGACTGGAACCTTATTTCACTTTTAGGAGGAGGGCTATAACTCAATGGTAGAACAGCTGCTTTGCATGCCAACACTGGGAAAGGAGCAGGAAAGGCTCCTTTCTGAAACCCCAGGGAACTGCTGCCAGTCAGTGCAGACAATACTATGCTAAATGGACCTATGGTCTGCCTTGCCATGAGGCAGATTCCTAAAAAGGGCTTGTCAAACTCCTGGCAGGGTGCAATCCCTGTCAACCAACGCAGGCCTACCTCACTGATTTGCTGGAGAGAGCGTTTGGCACTTACCGAGAAGTGTTAGCATTCCTTCTGTGCTGAACTATTTATTAGGGAACATTGCCTAGTGATAGCTGGCTCCTTTTGGATTTACGGATGGGCGAGGACATGGGGAGAAATGCCAGATGCTCATTTATTCCCCCCTCCAAAATCTAACAATATAAATTGGGAAACAGATGCCTATGACATTCGAGGGGCAGCAATCGCTGATGAAAGTCCTTCGCTTGGCTAGGAAAATAACCTAACTGGTGGTGGAGCATAAACAGGAACTTGTAAAGACAGGAAAGGCAACAGATTGTCAGAGGACGCTTTTATGCTTTGCGCTGCAAAAAAGCTTTTGTCGCTGACCACAACGGCATGGTTAGAAAGCTCTCTTTCGCCTGTCCCTCGGCTCTTCTCTTTTGAGACACTTAATGGTGAAATTGGCCAGTTGGCCAACGGTGCGCCCATCTGCACTTTCCATTTAAAGCAGTATCATAACGCTTTAAATGGCTTACCCCAAGGAATCCGGGGAATGGTAGTTTTTTAAGGGGGTCGAGAGTTGTTAGGCGACCGCTTTTCCCCTTTCAGAGCTACAATTCCCAGAGTTTCCTGGGAAGCAGGATTGATTGTTAAGCTACTCTGAGAATTGTAGCTCTTTGGGAGGAATGGCGGGGTGGGACTCTGTGGTGTGGAGAAAGAGGGCGAGTCTTTTCACTTCACTTTCTTTGAGGACATAATGTATGACAGAGATAGCCAACCTGGTGCCCTCCGTATCAGTGGCAGCTGGTGGCTCTTTGTCTGTGGGGCAGTGGAATCTGCTCTGAATTTCAGTCGGAACATCCAAGGAGGTGTCCACGGTGCTTTCCTTCTCTAGGGGAAATAAAGGATGTACGTATGCAGGGGTTTGAGAAATGTCTAATAGAAACAAATAGTCGTTTAACCTCTTTGGGGAGACTTGTTTCCTTCAAACATAAAATGTCTCAGTGAAGCTAGCAATTGCTTTGTGATTTCCCCCCTTTCTTCCCCTGTCTTCTGCTACAGAGGAGAAAGAGAATAATTATTAGATTGCTCTGCTATTCCCTTTGGAGGTGACAGACTGTGCCATCATTGCTCAAGGTGATGCGAAGCAGAGCACAATGTTACAGATGCATGAAGCCCAACTTTATAAAGTCCTCCAGGGTCCTTGGCTCCTGGGGTGTTATCTGAGAACGTGGGAGAATGATGTAGACAAAACTCTGAAGGTGGTTGATGTGGTCTCCGAACTTCTTTCACTCCTCGAGGGCTTGCCCAAGACACTTTGTGATCTGCAGCAGACAAGCTGGGACCACCCTGCTCCACGCTGTGTATCAGCACCCACAGGACCGGCAGCTAAATCTTATTTCAGCACTGGTGATGGGACAGCGACCTCCACAGCTGAAGGCAACTGACTAGCTTAGGGGAAATACAATGCATACAGCTCTGTTCTTCAAGGCCTCACCTGCCTGCTCCTACAGCATCTATTGCCTGAGGCAGCTGCCTCCCTCTGCCTAATGACAGGACCGGCCCTGAACCACTTTATCAGTCAACAGAAATATGCAGGAAGCCCACTATAAAATTCTCAGTAGATGGTACATTATCCTTGGAGGCTTCACAGTATTGTTGGAAGAGGCATGGCTAGGTTGGTTCATACTTGCTCCTTTGGTGGGAATGTTCCACACTGCGGAAGTTCTGGAACACAGTTGCTGTTTACTGTCAGGAATTTCTACACATTAGAATCAAATGACTCCGGAGATTCCTGTGCAGCAATCTTTTTTTTGCAATTATGTGAAGCAGCAGAGTTGTGTGGAGTATGCTTGCAGGAAATCTCCCCAACACAGAGTGGAGTGAGAAGCATGGGAGCCCAGGATTACGAACAAGGAAGTGAAGTGAAACCAGGAATTCCAACTTCAGGAGAGATGCGATGGGATGCATAGGTTCTGCTTATTTCCAGTGTAGGAGCCCTTTGAATCTCTGATCACATTCTGATGAAAAACAGAGGTGTAAAAAAACAACTGTTCTTCCCAGCGCATTCCTATTAATGTCAACTCAGAAGTAAATTCACTTGAATTCAATGCAACGTTCTCCCAGGCAAGTGAAAACATTATTGCAGTCCCAGAAAAAACATTAAAATACAAACCCATTCAGCAGTTAGCAATCCTCTCCTGAGGCCAGGTAGCTAATGTGGTGCCCTCCAGATGTTTTGGACTATAACCCTCATCAGCCCTAGACAGCATGGCCAATATCCAGGGATGATAGGAGTTGGAACCCAAGAACATCTATTGGGAGAGGTACCACATTGCCTTTATCTGCCTTAGACTATGAGTGGTGACCTTTTGGCCCTCCAGATGATCCAGAACTACAATTCCCATCAGCCCTAGCAGGCATGGCCAATGTTCATGGGGATGATGGGAGTTGTCATTCAGCAAGATCTGAAGGGCCAAAGGTTCCCCACACTTGCTCTGTTCCATAAATCAATTGACTATGCCCAATTTGTTCAATCCTCTTTCTCTATTTTATAATTTGGTTATTGAAGCATTATTCCATCTTCTTGACTGTATTTTCAACAGTACTTCAGAATACAATTTCATGTTAGAAAGAAACCAAGTTCTGACATACAACCCACCAAAACATACGCATTCTTTTAAATGAACTGGAGGACTGACATGTGCAGTCATCACTTGATGTTGCAGACATCACGTGATGAGTACTAACATTTGAGGAGTTGCCCTGCATCCACCCCCTTGCCACATTCCATAGGTTCTAGGGCATACAACTTGCAGAGCGTGCACAACAGAAAGCTCACCCAAGGACACGGCTGATGAATGAAAATAGTGTTTTTAATATCATTTACCGCAAACTTACAGTACATAATTTCACATCATCACATATTTCTAAATTCATCTGGAAAATATAAGCTTGCAAAAATACAGAATGCAGCACTCATAATATACTGAGCACAGCATTTCTCTTTCCCATTTCTCTCCCTGTCAATCAGACGTACAGTGAGATCTTTCTCCTGTTTTAAATAAATCTATTTCCCCGCTCTCCCTCCAAAACAAAAATGAACATGTTAAATTTTGGAAGTGCTGATAAAACTCCATACACATGGCAACCAAAAAAAAAAAATCAGAAAAGATTATCATTAGTTATCTTTGGACAAATCCTCCTTTGGGGCATGATTGATCCAAAAGTATGAGAGTGCTATCAAAACTGAAATGTAGGGGATGTAGATAATTAAGCACCAAACAGAATGAATTTTAGGCCCCGAGAAGCCAAGGGAAGGGAGGCTGTTGGGTCAGACCAAACTTAAGTAGTAGCAAGGAAGAAAAAATATCGCTGAATTTGGAAGTGCCTTCATGTGTGGATTACGGATAAAAATTGATAATGCCAAAGACTATTCACCATCCCATCCCCAAAGGAAAACCTGGGAAATTCCAGAACTTGCATCTACCCATCATGCCATCCACATGAAGAACATAAGAATGTGAGCCCTGCTGGATCAAGCCAGAGGCCCGTCTAGTCCAGCCTCTGGGTAGCTCACAAGTAGGACATGAGCACAACAGCACTCTCCCGTATTTGTGATCCCCAGCGACTGGTATTCGGAAGCAATCCTGAGCTAAATGGACCAATGGCCTCACTCAGCATAGGGCATTTTCCTATGAAGAGCCTGGCTGTTGGCTCAAGCCAAAGGCCCACCTAGTCCAGCATCCTGTTCTCACAGTAGCCAACTAAATGCCCACGGGAAACTCTCTCGGCACTTATGATTCCCAGTAACTGGTATTCAGAGGCAGTCCTAACCTAAATGGGCAGATTGTCTGACTCATCATAGTGCAGTTTCCCATGTCCTAAATTAGCCTTCCCCAAGAGAGTTGATGTAGTCCATAGGAACATAAGGAGAGCCCCATAGCTGGATCAAGCCAACGGTGCATCAAATCTAGCATCCTATCCTCACAGTGGCCAACCAGATCCTTATGGGAAGTCCACAAGCAGACACAACAGCTCTTTTCTCACATGCACTTGTGGGAGACAAGCCCCCCCTTTCTTACTTTGCTTCAGAATGGATCTATTGTGTAAGTTCAGACACATGTCCCCACCCAAGAGTCACAAGAATTCAAACTGCATTTATTTTTTGAGACAGATGTCAATTCAAAGAATTAAAGAGTTTCAGAACTCTGAACAGCTCAGCCCTTAAGCACCCCTTTCTTGTCTCAAGAATTCTATAGGATATAATCAGGGCTGCATGGACTGTGCTGCGTTTTTATTTATTTATTTTGGGGGGGGGCACACTAAAACTCACAGATTTACATCAGATTTGCACATGCTAATTGATATGTATCGATGCAAAGGTAGAATTTATCATTATAATTTAAACAGATGTACAATACATTTCGCCCTTGTTCCTCAACCTTAGTCTGCTGTCCAGATGCTGCTGTTGATGGGTAACTTCAAGTCCACCCCTGACCCTAATTCTCCCTTCTTAGGGTTCTTTGTCTTTATCCTAGACTTGGACTTCTAACAGACAATGCCTTCAAATAGAAGACTGTATTCCCTACCCCTGATGGTGGGAACTTTGGTTCAGTCACCTTGCTGACTTCAGAGATTGCTGTCAGCATTTCCCACACATTTCCAAGCATACCTTTCCAATGAGGACTAGGAACTTGCACTTCAGATAAAAGCTGGATTCTGGGGGTTGTATCCAATGTTAGTCCTATTCAGAGTGGACACATTAAAGTTAATGAACAAGGCTACCTTGGGTCTACTCTGAGTAGGATGAGCACTGGATGCAACTCTGGGTCCCCAACCATATGTTGTGGGTTTTCTCTGCCCCACCCCATGAAATTGCTGCATACACCATGGAGCCAGTTCTGGGGACAACCACAGCCACCAAAAAGCAGAGTGTGGCTGTGGTGGATCTCCTTAAGGCATGGGAATCGGGCTTAGATGTACAGATTACAACACAGACATACTTCATGACTACATTCTCCCCAACCCACGTGGTCCTGTAAACACTGAGGGGTCACTCACCATTAATATGCAATGGTTGCTATGGTAGTGCTGGTGAGGACTGAGCTGGGAGCAAAGCGCCATCAGGAGGCAGCACGGGGGGGGTAGAGTTCATGTAAAATCTTGCCCCTCCCCTGGGGAATCTGGGGCTCTTTTTCACAAACTGCAAGATTTTCCTGGATAGTTCCTGGTTAGCATGCACTCCATCTGCGTACAGAAGCCTGCCTTTACTCACAAAGGAAATAGCATTATGCCAAGCATCAATTGCTTCCTTGAAATGATTCAAAATACCTTTATGTCTTTATTTATGTAGTGCATGACTGTTCCACCTTTCTTCCATCATGGAACTTGAGGCTGTGTACATGGGCCCCCCTAAGTGGCCTCCCATCCAGGAACTAACCAGCCCCAGACCTACTTAGCTTCAGCAAGGTGGAAGCTGCCTATGCCTTCAGATCTTGCCTCGGGATTTCTACATGTACTTCACCTTAGGCTTTGATTCCAAAGGTGCTTTACTCATTTACAGGTGGACATTCTCTCACTTTTCTGGGACTATTCTAGAGACGTCTGTTTTGTTCACAAGCCCTACAGACAAAGAACGATACCAGTGCACACTTTTGAGGAGGACTTGAAATAAGAATTCTCCTGCAAACTGTTGAGGGTGGTTGATGCAACTGTGGATACTTCGGCTGATGAAAACAGTGCAGGATCACTTTGCTGCAAGTGGTACTCCTTTAATGCATTAATGCAGTTATCTCCACATCCTTTTTTTTTTAATTGCACACTCAGCTACAGAACAGCAGCTGTTCCCAATGCACAAACCACATGAATACAGCCTCCTGTTTCAACACAGCAGGGTTCATGAAATATCTGCATGACACCCAACTATGGGTTGCATCCCATGTTCTCTGTCTGCTGGTGCAAGGGCTCTTGCGCTAGCAGACAGGTGACTTCTAATGCTGTTGCGCTAGTGGAAAATCTTTGCACAATAGATTGCACAATTTATTGTGCAACAAGTTTGCCATCAAACTGCTTAATGCATTCTTTTGCCCAATTGATGCAAAACATTTTGCCAGTGGACCTAGTATACCATTAAGAGTCTTTAACTTAGCACCACATTAGATAGAACTCAATATGATGAGGCGCTCCGAGTACATTTTCAAATGATTTCCCCCCCCCCTTTCTGACGGGAAGAGAAGTTCACTATTGAACTTGTTCTTAATAAATTATTTGCTCTAACTTACTGACTGTACCTGATAGATTTCTTACTGCTTACGAGCCATATCATAATGGCACTCAGGATGTATGGATTTTTCCTGCACAAGACATGATTGGAACAAAATGGGTATTAATGTTTTTCACCTTCCTTTATAAACAGCAACACAATGAACAACAAATATGAGCGCGCATGGCATGATGGATAGTCTCAGTCCACAACGCGCCCTGCTCATTTCCCTAGAAATGGATGGCAAGACTGGAACGAATGCAGAGAAGACCTCTCCTATTGCTCTGAAATGCCAACAAATGTGTTACTTATTATAGGATATCCCTACTTTATTTGGCAGCTTATAAATTTTGTGAAACAAAATATGTACAGGCTGTTACAATTTTTCATTATGGGGGTCATTTATGATTTCTTTCTTACTCTAGAAAATGTAGTTTGAAGGTGGCTTAATTGATCTTTGACACTGGATTTCTATTCTGCTGGAAACTTGCATCTGCATGTGACAACCTTTGATCTTCAGCAAGCCACACTGCCTGACTGCAGCACCATGGCCATGCTTAAAAAAAAGAGACCTGGGCAATTACACCCCCAAATTCACCTGCAGTCCCAAGGACATAGTGCTGGACTTGGATCTGGGTCCGAATTGTTGCTGGGCCCTGAAGCTCACAGGGAGACCTGTGGCTGGGGGAGGTTGGTCCATTAGGGCAAGTGGGTCCTTCCTTTCAATGTGCCACAGTCCCCAAAAATGGATCAGGGCCCTGCATAGCCAATGTTAAGTACACTTAACATGCCATTTGACCCTGACATGAAGAGGATTTCTACCAGATCTCCCACATGGAAAACAGAAGCAGTTTGTTTTAAAATGGATTATTCTGGCTGTATGTGGATAAATTGTATGACAATTTGTTTTTAATATTTTATTTTACCGGTATTTTGAATAAAAGGTCTGTATTGCTTTATGTAAATGGCTTAAGACATTTTTGCTGATTATGTGGTATATAAAACTTGTCAGTATAAATAAATGAATATATAAAACTCACACAGTCTTTGCCACTTCAGATATTCACTTCTGCAGCAAATCTCTGTAAATTGGGTCAATATGGTTTAGTATGAAAAACTACTAAAAAAGTTTTAAAAACCCTGTGGGGGCTGGTGGAGAGAAGGTTGTATGCCTTTTAAAAAAGGCAATCTGTAACAAATTATTATTACTTTGAAAATGAGGAAGACTATAGAGGTGTCACACACATCAGTTATATAACTAGTAAGTCAAGACAGTTCCATAGCCAGTACAACGTTTAGTTAATTGGCTTAGGGGGGCAACTACCAGCTGCGATTTGCTAAGCCGATGTCAACATTGCAACATAAAAAGTCACCCTGTGCTTGCCCGAGGGGTAAAAATGGCGCTGCATAATGCGAGGGGTCTTCTGTTCCCCAAGCCCCCATATTCAAAAGATCATGACACCAAACAAAAAAGAAATGCAAGAAGACAATAAGGGATGCTAAAAAAGAATTTGAGGAGCACATTGCTAAGAACATAAAAACCAACAACAAAAAATTCTATAAATACATTCAAAGCAGGAGACCATCTAGGGAGACAATTGGACCCTTGGATGATAAGGGAGTCAAAGGTGTACTAAAGAACGATAAGGAGATTGCAGAGAAGCTAAATAAATTCTTTGCATCTGTCTTCACAGTGGAAGATATAGGGCAGATCCCTGAACCTGAACTAACATTTGCAGGAAGGGATTCTGAGGAACTAAGACAAATAGTGGTAACGAGAGAGGAAGTTCTAAGCTTAATGGACAATATAAAAACTGACAAATCACCGGGCCCGGATGGCATCCACCCGAGAGTTCTCAAAGAACTCAAATGTGAAATTGCTGATCTGCTAACTAAAATATGTAACTTGTCCCTTGGGTCCTCCTCCGTGCCTGAGGACTGGAAAGTGGCAAATGTAACGCCAATCTTCAAAAAGGGATCCAGAGGGGATCCCGGAAATTACAGGCCAGTTAGCTTAACTTCTGTCCCTGGAAAACTGGTAGAAAGTATTATTAAAGCTAGATTAACTAAGCACATAGAAGAACAAGCCTTGCTGAAGCAGAGCCAGCATGGCTTCTGCAAGGGAAAGTCCTGTCTCAGTAACCTATTAGAATTCTTTGAGAGTGTCAACAAGCATATAGATAGAGGTGATCCAGTGGACATAGTGTACTTAGACTTTCAAAAAGCGTTTGACAAGGTACCTCACCAAAGGCTTCTGAGGAAGCTTAGCAGTCATGGAATAAGAGGAGAGGTCCTCTTGTGGATAAGGAATTGGTTAAGAAGCAGAAAGCAGAGAGTAGGAATAAATGGACAGTTCTCCCAATGGAGGGCTGTAGAAAGTGGAGTCCCTCAAGGATCGGTATTGGGACCTGTACTTTTCAACTTGTTCATTAATGACCTAGAATTAGGAGTGAGCAGTGAAGTGGCCAAGTTTGCTGACGACACTAAATTGTTCAGGGTTGTTAAAACAAAAAGGGATTGCGAAGAGCTCCAAAAAGACCTCTCCAAACTGAGTGAATGGGCAGAAAAATGGCAAATGCAATTCAATATAAACAAGTGTAAAATTATGCATATTGGAGCAAACAATCTTAATTTCACATATACGCTCATGGGGTCTGAACTGGCGGTGACCGACCAGGAGAGAGACCTCGGGGTTGTAGTGGACAGCACGATGAAAATGTCGACCCAGTGTGCGGCAGCTGTGAAAAAGGCAAATTCCATGCTAGCAATAATTAGGAAAGGTATTGAAAATAAAACAGCCGATATCATAATGCCGTTGTATAAATCTATGGTGCGGCCGCATTTGGAATACTGTGTACAGTTCTGGTCGCCTCATCTCAAAAAGGATATTCTAGAGTTGGAAAAGGTTCAGAAGAGGGCAACCAGAATGATCAAGGGGATGGAGAGACTCCCTTACGAGGAAAGGTTGCAGCATTTGGGGCTTTTTAGTTTAGAGAAAAGGCGGGTCAGAGGAGACATGATAGAAGTGTATAAAATTATGCATGGCATTGAGAAAGTGGATAGAGAAAAGTTCTTCTCCCTCTCTCATAATACTAGAACTCGTGGACATTCAAAGAAGCTGAATGTTGGAAGATTCAGGACAGACAAAAGGAAGTACTTCTTTACTCAGCGCATAGTTAAACTATGGAATTTGCTCCCACAAGATGCAGTAATGGCCACCAGCTTGGATGGCTTTAAAAGAAGATTAGACAAATTCATGGAGGACAGGGCTATCAATGGCTACTAGCCATGATGGCTGTGCTCTGCCATCCTAGTCAGAGGCAGCATGCTTCTGAAAACCA
Source organism: Rhineura floridana (assembly GCF_030035675.1). Lineage (NCBI taxonomy): Eukaryota > Metazoa > Chordata > Lepidosauria > Squamata > Rhineuridae > Rhineura > Rhineura floridana. The sequence goes on along the minus strand of NC_084493.1, from coordinate 4,406,678 downwards.
GTTGCCGGAAGCTTCAGGAGGGGAGAGTGTTCTTGCACTCGGGTCCTGCTTGCGGGCTTCCCCCAGGCACCTGGTTGGCCACTGTGAGAACAGGATGCTGGACTAGATGGGCCACTGGCCTGATCCAGCAGGCTCTTCTTATGTTCTTATGTTCTTAACAGTGACCAGCCGAGATCCGGGAAGCCAGTTCCATGTGCTCAGGGGGAACCCTTTGCGCTTACTTATTAAGGTGCCTCCAAACGGCCACAATTACACATTTGAATTTTGGGCAACCTGGGGGGGGGGGACATGCCAATGATGGGCGGGGCCAGAGGCAAAAGTGGGTGGAGCAACACATGTACATTTTAACATTGTGCAGTAGGCTGTCGCCTACACACGCCCCTCCTTTGTCCTCAATCCGGGGAAGCGAGAGGCACTATGAAAGTTCAAGGATACATTTTAGCCAGGCAAAAACACTCAAGGAGGGTGAGCGGTGCAGTCTGGGGCAAGTCCCAGAGGCCAGGCAGAGAGGCCTGAAGGGCCACAATTGGACCCATGGGCCTGAGACTCCCCAGCCTTGCCCTACCCAGTTTTGGAGCCGCCTCTCCCTCTACTTCCAGCAAGCTCTGTGGAAGAAGATCTCTTGATGGTGCCTCTGCAGGAAAGCCAGCTGTGACTCAAGCACGTGCTTTGAGCATTGTGGCACCAGTTCTTGGGAATTCTCTTCCCTTACAAAGGAAGTGAGCCCAAAAAACTGTTTTCGAGACCGGTTGAAAGTTTTCCTTTCCTCCCAAGCCTTCCTCCATGAGTCCTGTTGCATTTCTGCAGTGTCCAATTCTTGTTGCTTTTGATGTTTTAGGTCTGCTTTATGATCTGCATTGTGTTTTATATTCCATTCCTTCACTTTTTATGCTGGCTTCTTGGTTGGCTCCTCTGTATTTTTTTATGGTCAGGTGAAGTTGGTCTTTATTGGGGATCGGAAGCTGCTTTGTGGTGGAAGTTACTCAAAAAGCAGGGTATAATTTTTAAAAAATATATAAATACAATAAATAAACTGGCTCTGCAGTGCCAGCATCGTTTTGGATGCATATTCCCCAAAGGGCTGCCTTCCCTCCACTCACAACTCCATCTCCGTCATATGCAGGGGTGTAGTTGTCCAGGGTCTTGGGGGTGTGTGTCTTAGACCCCTTACTATTTTGGGAGCCAGATCTCAGCAGGGTCCTTGCATCTCTAGCATCCTACAAGCCAATCAGCATGAAAGGGGAGTGTTTTAGCTGCTGAGAAGAGTCTTCTAATGTGCTTCCTTGTCCTTACCTGCTGATTGGAGCCAATCAGAGTGAAAGGAGGTGAGTCAGCTACTGAGACTTTTCTCAGTAGTTAATACACTCCCTTTTCATGCTAGTTGGCTCCTAGGAAGATCTGTTGTTGTGGGAGAAGGTGTTAACAAGGATCTCATTCTCAATCCAGCAGCAAAAAAAATATTCTGTAATCTTAGAAGGTTGTACAGTCTTAGAAAGAGGTGTGGCTGTGACTATCATGAAAGGATCCTGCACTTCTGAATTTGCCACTACACTGCTGGTCATATGCAGTGGTGTCTGGTGCCCCTTGCGACTGGCAGGGCGGGAGGCAGGGAGCCCCACAGTAGCTGGTGCCAAAGCCAATGACAGGCAGAGCCAACTGATTCTACCTTTGTCCTTGTCCTCTTTTGCCCTGCTGAGTCCTACAAGGGGCAAAACTGAGACTAAGGAGGAGGAGAAAGGTGGCAGTGATTGTCACCCCCTGGACTAGATGCACGTAAGAAGGCCGGCAGGCGAGAGCTGGCTGTGGGCAGACCGTGGTTGGTGGGGCAGAGCCCCATTCACCCCTAACGGACCAGCCTCCACTGGTCTCACAGCAAGTTACTTTTGGAACTCAAGGTCTTTTTCAAAGCTAGTTTATGAAATGAGGAAAAGCTGCTAGTCAAGGGAGAAATGCCATGAAGCCCACAGAGCAGACCTGAACTCTCAGGATTGTGTCCATAATTTGAAACTGACATATTAGAGCAAAACAAATCAGACAAAGTTAAAGCCATGGAATCCCAAGTAACTACCCATAAAAAACCAAGCTGCAAAATGGTACACAATCCTGCCATTCTTTTAACCCATCTTTTACATGTGTGTCTGTCTGTCTGCTCTCTTTTTTTCTGTGATAGTATCCGCCGGTATGGAGTATCACCATGACACTTTTATCTAGGTAGGAATACTGGAATATCTTTCTTTTAAAAACACCAAAAAAGCACTGTGCATATATGTGTGCATTAGTATACACACGCGTTTGCACACATTCATCCACACTTTTTTGGGGTAAATATATGGTATACTTATATCGCACACACTATATTTATATAGCCTCGTCACATTCACTCCCTTTATAACATCTTTTTAAAAATATTACTTTGAATCAGTTTAGAATCACAATTACTGAAAAGAAAAAATAACAATAAACAAGACCAATATTGGGGGGAAAAACCTGCACGGAACCAACCAATGACGTATGTATGTGTATATATATGTGTGTGTGGCTTACAGCAAAAGCTTGCGTGCTTATGCTTTTCTTTTGCTAAACTGCACATGCCTGTGCAGGGCCACGTTCACCTTTGGACAACCCCCCAAGGGCCACATGCCAGTGGTGGGCATGGCCAAAAGTGGGTGTGGCCACCCCATATTCTTTCATGCATACACACAGGTGCACAGCATCCCCCACATCTCTGCTGATCTGAGCAAGGGGTCATTTCCCCCACCCTGCTCATCAAATCATTGTACTATAGACAGTACTGATGACCCCAGAGGGAGTGATCTGCATTCTTTTTCTCTCTCTTTACGCCACTGCAAAAATTGGCAAGGGGACCTTCTAGAGAACCTCACTCGAGGGCTGGATTTGGGCCCAGGGCCACCTCTGTTCTGGACCAACCCGTAGCGTCCTTTCCTTTCTCGACTGTATCCCTTCCACTCTATCGATTTTAGCCACCTCTACACTGGACACTCCCTCTATTGCAGATAAAAGTTATGGGGCATCCTGATATGAGAAAATGCAAAGTGCATTGAAAAGAATCAATAGAGGCTTGTAGGTTTTGTTTTTGTTTTTTAAAGAAAACTAACCAAACAATTCTGCTTATGGCACCCTGCCAGAAATGTAAGGGTTAACATAGAGGCCCCAAAATGCCTGAAAGTGTGTGATGAGTCTCTGAGGGCAAGGTTGATGGCTAGTGAAGGTAACTAATCACTTAGGGCAAAGAAGAGGCGTTATCAATCATATCCCGAGTGCAATTGCAACAGTTCCCTTGCTTGCAGTGTGATGTTAAGGGCACTTTCAGACTGTTGCTATTTTGCAGGTGGGATTCAGTCGCATACCAGCAAATTCAGGTTGTGCCCTTAAAATGGATGGTGCTCTTGTGCAATTAACCCACTCCCCCCCCCAAAAAAAGAATCAGACTTTTTACAATAAAGAAAGCGATGGGGAAATGCACTGGAAAATGTGAGACATCACTTGCTTGATGTGACAGCGTATAATCTAATCTCCCTGCAAGCAAATCAGAATGAATGTGCAAACAAACAGCTGACATTGCCTAATTTCCCTGCAAACAAATCAAGACAAATGCTCGATAGATAGACAGATTGATAGATAAGACAGATTGATAGACAGATAGACAGATAGATAGATACAGACAGACAGACAGACAGACAGACAGACAGACAGACAGACAGACAGACAGTCAGACAGACAGATTAGATAGATAGATAGATAGATAGATAGATAGATAGATAGATAGATAGATAGATAGATAGATAGATAGATAGATAGATAGATAGATAGATAGATAGATAGATAGATAAAAACAGGTTGTCTAGAAGCGACAAGGGAATTGCTGTTCCAAACTGGTGAGAGAAAAACTATAGTTCAGGCTTCCCCCAACCTGCTGCCCTGCAGGTGTTATGGACTACAACTCCCATCAGCTCCAGCCAGCACAGATGGGAGTTGTAGTCCAAAACACCTGAAGGTCACCAGGTTGTGGAAGGCTACTGCAGTTGGAAAAGGGGTAGTTTACCTTTCAGATATTTCACAACAATGTCACCCACGGGGGTAGGCTGAAGCTCCCTGGGGTGATGGTGGGCTGGTGGCCATTATTTCCCAATGCCACAGGAGACATTCTGGGAGAAAATCATGGCAGCTGGCATACATCTGCCTCTCTCTCTCTCGTTGCTGAAGAGGGAGAGAAATTTTTAAAGGTTTAAGAGACAGGTGGGATGCATGTAGCAAAAGATAAGTGTCCCTGAAACATTTTGATTTCATTGCCCACCCCAACTCTTAAAATTGCCATTTTATCACACATGAAGAGTGCAGCAAATTAAGGGCATTTTGCCCTGGCCCTAATTGGATGAACAAGATGCTTCCCATTCTAAAGTGGGATATCTGCCCCTGAGTATGTTTTTTTTTTTAAACCTAGCACGGAACTTCATTTTCCCCCCCATTTTTCACCATACCCCCAAGAGAAAACAAGAATCCCGAACACAGAAATGGATAAAAACTTGCTATGAGAATAGGTGCTGCCCCCACCCTTTTCCTTGACCAATGTTTTCCCTGACTCAAACTAAATAGTGCTGAAAACCTGTCATTTCCCCCCAGCGCTTACAATCAAGGTAGAAAAATGTACAGAGATGTACAGGCAGGGCAACGATGGCATGACCGTGCCACTTCAGCCATTTTAGATCTGTGACATCTGTCTTCACACTTCATTGCCATCCCTATGCACTTTTTAAAACGGTTACAGCAGCTCCCCAACCGGGGTCCTCCAGATGTATTGAACTACGACTCCCAAAAGCTCCAGCCAATGCTGGGTGGGGCTGATGGGAGATGTAGTCCAAAACATCTGCAGGGCCTCAGGTTGGGGAAAGAAAGATGATGGAATGCTTGGCATGGATCATCCAATGGCTCCCTCCCGTCCTATTCTGGCACAGGTGCTACTCTACCCATGCCCAAATGGAATCAGGGACGCCAACTCAATGATGCTGGTGTGCTTTGAGTGACGACAGGATATGTGCTGGTCAGGGGCATTTCGACAGTTGTCTAGATACTGTATGTCTTCTGGAATTGGGGCTGGGGATGATGAAGTTGGATCATCTGAGGAACTTCAACATGGCTCCCACTTTGATCACAAAGAGAGAGGGAGAGAGAGAGAGGAGAATGCTGGAAGGAACCAGCATCCAAGTTTACATCCTTTTGGCTTTTATTGCAAAGGCTACCCCAGCGGTACCCCAGACTGAAATGGTTCTTATTCTGGAAACAGGCCCTCTCTGATCTTTCTTTCTCTCTGGACTTTCTGCCCTTTCTTTGCCTCTCTGCCTAAGGACAGACAGCTCTCCACTGAAATGCTGGACCCCAAACACTGGGACCTTTGCCTGTCCATAACGTTAGCACTAGCTGACGCGTCTGATACACCAATGTACAACTTCTGATGCAGGTTTTAAGAATATTCCTGCTTCTCCTGGCTCTTGAGAACATCCCTGCTTCTCCTGGCTCTTGTCTAGCTCTGCTTCTGACAAAAGGACAAAGGTCCCCACCTCGCCCGTTCTACTACAAACACTGTCTCCCTAACTATGTACGAGAGTGTTTTTGAAAATCACAGTAGACTTTGAGATATAGTGGTGGCCACCATTTAGCAAAACATCCTTGTATATTATATTACATTTTTCATATATCTTATCTATCTTTTTTAACTTTAAAAAGGAACGTAGGGCTAGCAATCCACCCTTATTGTCGCTATAAAACAGACTCCATGTTTTCGCACCACTCGTGGTCTTCTAGGTTGTAGATAAATTTTGTCCTATGTGAAGGGTCCTGGCCAATGGGGTCTCGGCCCAGGTTGTCCAAGGTCAACGTGGAGGCAAAGAACTCACTAGTGCTCAGCCCGCCTTCATGGTTCTTGATGTACTTCTTGTAGTTCTTCCTTAAGCACTGCCAGGTGGTCGTATACAAGATGAACGCCAATGATTTCAGGGTTATCGCGATGCTCACATACAGGTACCTGTAGACAACATTGTCGTACAGAGCGCACGCTCCTTGCTCGCCACAGAATGTGCTCCAGAACAGGCACGTGGAATCAATTCCCGCTCCAAAGATCAGGGGAGGTGGGATAAAACCTGTGAAAGCAGAGGAACGATAAGAACGTTATTCACTTATTATTTACTTCTTACATTTATATCCCGCCTTTCCTCCAAGGAGCTCGAGGTGGCATGGAAACATGGTTCTCCTTCCTCCCTGTTTATTCTCACAACAACCCAGTGGGGTAGGCTAGGCTGAGAGATAGTGACAGGCCCATGAAGCAGAACCGTAAGACAGAAGATAAAAAGAAACTTACCTAACAATCGGAGGAGGAGAAAGAGAACTCCCAAAGCATAAGACTTCAGCTCTGGGCTCACCGTTCTGTACAGAAGAGAACATATATGTGTCTGTGTGTCTAAAAATGATTCCTATCACCAGCCAGCTTTAATTAATCCCCACCCTTCACCCTTATTGGGATGACAGCTATGCTTTGCTGTCAACCAGGATGACACGGTCCCCTCTTCAGAAAATAAAATAATCAATGGGCTTCCTACCCTGCCTGATAAGTTAAAAAAATTAGCAGCATTATTAATGTCCAACCTTGCAAAAAGGGCATTCCCCCACTCCCACCACCTGCAAATCACAACCCTTGTGAGCCATCACTTAAGGAATCCGCATGGTCTGTGCAGCACCTGTGAGCAGCCTTGCTAGTGACCTGCCTCCAGGAGGGATCAGTGACAGAAGGACTGTTCTGTTTTCAGCAGCCCTCCTTATTTTTTTATTATTTGATTTATATCCCGCCCTTCCTCCCAGCAGGAGCCCAGGGCAGCAAACAAAAGCACTAAAAACACTTTAAAACATCATAAAAACAGACTTTAAAATATGTCAAAATAAAACATCTTTAAAAAACATATTTTAAAAAAGCTTTAAAGCATCTAAAAAAAGGTTTAAAAACATATTTTTTAAAAAAAGGTTTAAAAACATTAAAAAGCAATTCCAACACAGACGCAGACTGTGATAAGGTCGCTGCCTGAAAGGCTTGTTGAAAGAGGAAGGTCTTCAATAGGCACCAAAAAGATAACAGAGATGGTGCCTGTGTAATATTTAAGGGGAGGGAATTCCACAGGGTAGGTGCCACTACGCTAAAGGTCCATTTCCTATGTTGTGTGGAATGGACCTCCTGATGAGATGGTATCTGCAAGAGGCCCTCACCTGCAGAGCGTAATGATCTGCTGCGTATATAAGGGTAAGACGGTCTTTCAGGTATCCTGGTCCTGAGCTGCATAGGGCTTTGTACACCAAAACTAGAACCTTGAATTTAGTCCGGTAGCAAATGGGCAGCCAGTGCAATTCTTTCAGCAGTGGGGTGACATGTTGGTGATACCCTGCTCCAGTGAGCAGTCTCCCCGCCACATATTGCACCAGCTGCAGCTTCTCAACCTCAAGGGCAGCCCCCCACACAGTGCATTTTAGTAATCCAGCCTGGAGGTTACCAGTACATAGACAACAGTGGTCAGGCTATCCTGGTCCAGAAATGGCCTCAGCTGTCTTATCAGCCGAAGTTAGTAAAAGGCACTCCTAGCCACCGAGGTCACCTGGCCTGTAGCGACAAAGATGGATCCATGATCACCCCCAGACTATGGACCTGCTCTTTCAGAGGGAGTATGACCCCATCCAAAGCAGGCAACTGACCAATTTTCTGAACTCGGGAACCACCAACCCACGGTGCCTCCATCTTGCTAGGATTCAGACTCAGTTTATTGGCCCTTATCCAGCCCACCAGTGAGTCCAGGCAGCAGTCCAGGGCTTGCACAGCCTCTCCTGATTCAGATGTTACAGAGGAATAGAGCCCAGAAGGGGACTACATTGGCGACTACAGTAGATGTCGATGGCGCATCAAGTTTGCTACAGAGGTGAGCAACTTTACCCTCAAGGTGTCTTGCAAACAATTCACAGTGGGCCTCTGAAGGGTCTAAAACTCCATTTCCTGGAATTGATGTCAACAGACCCCTGACAAAACAGAAAAGCTCCACTGGACAGCTGCTTGAGGATGTGATGGAGGCGGAGAAGTGGGCTTTCTTTGCCGAACCTCACCACCACACAGTAGGCACGGTTATGATGTTTTACTCGTGCCCGATCAGCCTCACAGCACGTCTTTCACCTCTTGTGCTCTAGTTGTTGTCCAGCCTGTTTCATTGCCCTTAGCTCACTGGCGTACCAAGGTGCAAACTGGGCTCTGCAATGCTGGAGAGGGCACTCGGGGGCAACCATGTCAAGAGCCCAATGCACCTCGCTGTTCCACAGAGTGACAAGGGCTTCAACAGGGTCACCTGCTCTATCTACTGGGAACTTCTCCAACCATCTCACAGCATCTGGTACACGATTTTATGTATTTATTTTATCTATTAAATTTATTAGTCGCCCATCTGGCTGGTTGTCAAAGGTGGGCTGGCTCTGAACAGACAGTGGGCAGGTTAGGGCAGTGGGATAGTGCACTTTAGAAGGGCGGAAAAACTTTTTAAAAGTTAGGACTTCACAAGGAGGACAGATAGAGTGTGTGGGGAAAGGCAATAAAAAACTATCTCTTGGCCTCAGGTCAAAAGTGTGTCCTTAAGAACATAAGAAGAGTCCTGCTGGATCAGGTCAGTGGCCCATCTAGTCCAGTGTCTGGTTCTCACAGCAGCCAACCAGGTGCCTCTTCTGGGAAGCCTGCAAGCAGGCCTAATAGACACTATGCGCAAGCAATTTCCCCTGACATAATGTGCATTACTTTCACTACATTTCTATGCACACTTTCCCTAATACGCTCATCGTTGTGCACATTTTTCCCCTGGAGAACTGATTCACAAAATTCAGAGAAGTGTGAATTTCAAAGGCTAGGTGGGTTTTGGGCCATTTATTGTTTTGGAAAGTATGAATTACCAAACCAAATTTCTCCCTGCTCCATTGATGCTTTGATCCTGTACCTTGGGGTGGGCAGCATATTCTGGCTGGCGGGCCAGATCCTTTTCTCCCTACCCTTCAGTGGAGACTGGTGGCTCCGATGTCAGTGGGGCAGTGAATCCACTCCAGGTTTTAGTCTTAGGGAGCTGTCCAATGTGCTTTCCCTGGAGGGACAAATTTGCTGCCCACTTGTCAGTCAGGTGACATCACAGGGACATCTGGTGATGCTCCCCCTTGAAACCCCAGTTGTTGGGGTTTGGGGGAAATGGCTTGGCGGGCCAACTTGGACTCCCTGATGGGCCAAGACTGACCCATGTGCAAATGGGACAGAGGTTCTCCATTCTGGCTGTAGTTGTATGTGAGCGTCAGGGTCTGTGAAGTACATGCTCTGTTTGAATGCTTCTCAACAGCTGGGCTTGTTTCCAATGGTGAAATAGCCACCATTTTTAAACCTCCCACACTTCTGATTCTGCTTTAGAATACTAGGTCCTCCTTACACACAAGAACATAGGAAGACCCTGTTGGATCATGGCAGTGGCCCTCCTAGTCCAGGATCCTGTGCTCACAGTGGCCAACCAGATACCTATAGAAAGCCTGCAAGCAGGAACTGAACACAGAGCATTCTTCCCTCCTGCGGTTTCCAGCAACTGGTATTCAGAAGTATACTGCCTCCAGTGGAGGTAGAAGCCTCTCACCTGATGAGGATGATGACGGAGGGCGTTTGAGCCATGGCTCCAATCATGCTGCAGACACACATCACACAGAGGAATGTCAGGAAGGCTTCTTGGCATCCTGGGCTGGGGCACTTCCCAGGAACGACCGTGGCATTCTCAGCTGGGACCAAAGTGAGGCATGTGCAGCCAGTGAGATTCTGGAAGAGAAGGCAGGGCGTGGCCTGGTTTAGGATGCTCGGCTCGCAAAATGCAGGGTGGTGGCCTAATGCTGCAGGGTGCGCATGTGCACAACTTGTTCTGGTGTTGGAACCAGGGTGGGGTTAGGGCAAGGGGCCACGTTCAGGCGGCCAGAGCCCTGCCCTTGACTTCTGCAAATGGTATTCAGCCACTGCTCTGGCTTCTGAGAGTCAGTGCCCACACACTGTCAAGTACACCTTTGCAACCCTAAGGGCTAGAAACTTGTTTTTTTATATAATTACCAGAAAGCCAAATTCTGCACCCGTTACACCATAAAGAAATTAATTCTTCACTCCTGCAGGGTCACAGATGGCCCAAGTTTCAACTCTGCCACAGCAATGTTGGACTTTTGCACCTGAAGCAAAAAAAGTCAGACAAGCGGCAGGAAAATGCCCCCCCCCCTTCAGCATCTGCTGCCTGGAGAGAGCAAGGATGGCCAGCTTTGTAATAAGTGGTGCACCTTTCCTCTCCCTTGGCTCTTTCAAGCCTTTAAAATAAGCACAGATGTGAGAAAATTACAATTTTTTAAAAAAATATTACCATGGGTTCAGACCCCTTGTGAATGCAGCGATAAAAGGAAGGCACCACGTCCCTGCATTAGGCTAAAACGTTTTCAAATTAAAGCTTCTAATTACTTTCTGATTTACTCCCCCTTTTCACCCACCTCTCCTAATTACGCCGGAGTACATTAAAAAGAGTAAATTTGCATGGCCCTTTGCAGCCTCCTTTCAGAAGCTCAGAGCACTGACAAGACAAGAGAGCGGCAAGTGATGTTGAATCCATCTCTTGCAGAAAGTCAGGAATCACAGAGGCAGCAGTGATAGCAGAACTTCCTCCACATGCACACACACCCATCCCAGCACATTCAAAGGGCAATGGAGGACATTGGTTTGGAGAAGAATTTGCTCAGGGGCCTGAAAGCTGGAGTTGCACAAGATAAGCTTTATTCACATGCAATCAGAGAGCAACCATATTTCCTTTGATCTTCCAGTCAGTGCACTGAATGTCAGGCAGGGCCTTTGTGTGCATGGATCTCTCTCTCTCTCTCTCTCTCTCTCTCTCTCTCTCTCTCTCACACACACACACACACACACACACACACACACACACACACACACACACACACACCCCTTAGCTTTGCCCTTTTGGAAATTCTGATGGGGACCACATTAAATGTGGAGTTTTGCAATGAAACACACACACACACAAATATAAGCGTCAATGATTCTCTCAGTTGCTGGGTTTGCAGATAGCATCTTTACAGAGCTGTGTCGTGGTCGTTTCCCCAAAGATTCAGGATTCAGGGAATCTTTCCAATGTTGGCTTGTCAGTTGAGGAACCCTGTGGAAGATTCTGAGGAAGGACTACGTTCAGGGCCACATGCGCACTCTACATGTAAAGCACTATGATGCCACTTTAAATAGTCATGGCTTCCCCCAAAGGAATCCTGGGAGCTGTAGGTTGTTAAATGGGGCTGAGAGTTGTCTGGAGACCCCTGTTCCCTTCACAGAGCTACAATTCCCAGAGTGGTTTAACAATCTCCTAACAACTCTCAGCACCTTTGACAAACAGTAGTGTCCAGGATTCTTTGGGGAGAGCCATGACTGCTTGAAGCGGTGCGCAGGGGCCTGGAGGTCAGCGGTAGAGTGTCTGCCTTGCATGCGGAAGGTCCCAGGTTCAATCCCCGGCGTCTCCAGGAAGAGCTGAGAAAGTTTGCTGCCTGAAACCCCAGAGAGCTGCTTCCAGTCACTGCAGAAAATACCGAGTTATTATGTTTGTTTGTTTGTTTGATTTCTATCCCGCCCTTCCTAGATGGGATAGATGGACAATGGTCTGACTCAGTGTACGGCAGCTTCCTGTTTTAAATGTATAGTGCAGATGGGACCTTGTTTGTTATTCTGGGAAGGAGGCTGGCTCCGAGATGCCTTCCACTGCGGTGCTTTGAAGGCTTATCATCTTCTGCTTTTTCCAGAATGTTTGCACGTGATTCCTTCACTCCCCGCACCCTGCAGTGCCTTCTCTTTTCTGGTTCCAACGGCCGTAAAGGGGTGAAAGCCAGCCCCCGGTGGCTGTTATTTGTGCAACAGCAGCAAGGAGAAAAGAGGCATCTGCCCAAATGATGCGGAAAGCGACAATGTTGCTGTTCCCACAGGGGTGTCTTCAGAGGAACTTTGGCTCTCCGTAGACGCCTGTGACACACGCCTACCGGAAAGAAGCGGGGCAAAAAAGGCTTTTGAAGATATTGCTGGACCAGGAAACCGTCATGCAACACCATGCGGCATGATAAAGATGAAGTGGAGGAGAGGAAGTTAATTGGCTCTGGTGAGCTTTGAGCAGCACAGAAAAAGTGCTGGGCTCTTCTTTTATTGCATTTAGTAAGATCCTCACATCCCCAGAAGAACTGAACGACACGGAATTCATTTTCTGATTTGCGCTGCAATCACGGCTGTCGCTCCCAGAAGATGCTGGGAGATGCAGAATCACTTTGAATCCTGCCAGGAGGACTTATTCTAAACGGCTTGCCTTGAACCATTAAGACACTGAAAGACCTAGCTCTACACACAAACACACAGACGTGCGCTTTTCAGTCCTCAGACACCAACTCTGCCTTGTCCATGCACGTTCCGTCGTCTTCTTTCAAGCCAAATATCAGGCTTTTGAGAACAAAGAGAAATTATTCTCTTTGTCAAGTTTTAGGGGTTTGCAGATTTCACCACCTGTCATCGTCTCTCTCCAGAGAGAAGTTGAGAGAGAAGGTAAAAAGGGGGGGGGGAAGGAGGATGTAGATGTTGGTGGGAAAACTATTATATCGGGGCACAATTAGCTTTCAGTAGAAGAACAGGCTCTCTTCACCGGCAATAGGTAGCAAGTGATTTCAAGGACACCTGCTCCCCTCCACCCCCAGGGCCTGACCGGGCGCCTTCTGCAAAGAAGAATTTTCCAGTCCAAGCTCCTAGAAGTAGCCCAGGGAGGCAAACAAAAACACTAAAAATACTCTAAAACATCTTAAAAACAAAAGACGTTGAAACAAATCATTTCTTTAAAAACACCTTTAAAAATAAAGGTTTAAAAACGTCTGAAAAAGCAATTCCAACACAAATACAGACTGGGATAAGGTCTCTACTTAAAAGGCTTGTTGAAAGAGGAAGGTCTTCAGTAGGCACCGAAAAGATAGCGGAGATGGCGCCTGCCTAATATTTAAGGGGAGGGAATTCCACAGGGTAGGTGCCACCACACGAAAGTTCTGCTTCCTCTGTTGTGCAGAATGGACCTCCTGATAAGATGGTATCTGCAGGAGGACCTCGCCTGCAGAGTGCAGTGATCAACTGGGTATATAAGGGGCAAGATATCAGATATCCTGGACCTACGCTGAGATGGGGGGATTTGCAGGCCAGGAGAGGGATTTCTCTGAGGCAGCCCCCAAATTGTGGAACTTCCTCCACATGGAGGTGCATCTAGCATCTTCACTGTACAGTTTTTGCCGTATACTGAAGGCACATCTCTTTACCTTGGCCTCTGTCAGGTAAGATATTTTGCTTTGTGGGAAAAACCTCTTCCTGAAGCTATACTGGAATGGCTTTACTTGTTTTGTAACTCTAATCATTACATTATTTATGTATTTATTTAATTTATATCCTGCCCTTCCTCCCAGTAGGAACCCAGTTATATCTGTTGTTATAACTGTATGCTGTATTGTAGTAACCTTGAGACCTTATAGTGAAGGGGAGGCAAGAAATCCAATCAATCAATCAATCAATCAATCAATCAATCAATCATAGAAAAAATATAGATTACCGTAGCAGTGCATCCAGCAAAGCAGGCAGATAAGTACGTGATCCCGTCTGCCCCACAGACCGGAGTGAAGGAATCAGTTTGGCATTTACAGTTGTTATTGCAGGCAGAGTAGGGGGCTAGACTGGAGGATGATCCTGATCTGGAAGAAAGCGGAGGGTGGGGGCCAGGAAGGTCGGCAGTTAGTAAGAAGGAAACTCGACCCAGAATCAGGAGACATTGCTTCCCCAAAGGCTACCCCTCCTTAGCTACTGATTGCATGGAAGTCAACAAAGGAAACAGATTTGAGCTCAGGGTTCTACATATTGGGGATTGTCATTCTGATCAGCAGCCATCTTGCTTCGTGTTTGGGACAGATGTATGTTGGGTAGTCCAAGGGCCTGCTTTAGGGCAGACCAAAGCCTGGGAGAGCTCTGCCCAAATCAAGGTTTTCTCACCAGCTCAGGATCCCTGCTAGATCAGACCAAAAGCCTATCTAGTTAGGGTGGCCAAATGGCAGAATTACAGTGGAAATTATTAAAGGTGCCCGGCCCCAATCCTCTGGCCATCCCATGTTTAGTCCAGCATCCTTTTCCCCACAAGCGGCCAACCAGATGACCCCAAGAAGCCCACAAGCAGGAGATGAGCACAACAGCACCTGTCCTGTTTATGCTTCCTCGCAACAGAAATTCAAAGGCGTATCCTCTTCGACACTGGCGGTAATATATCCCTTGATAGTCTTCCCCTCCATGTATCTGTCTAACCCCCTTTTACAGCTGTCCAAGTTGGTGGCCATCACCATATCCTGGGTTAGCTTAAGGCCACATCTGCGCCATAGGTTTAAAGCAGTATCGTACCACTTTAAACAGCCATGGCTTCCCCCAAAGAATCCTGGAAAGTGTAGCTTGTGAAGGGTAAATGAAGTAACACCTCTCATCTTCTTCTGACCCCTATTCTCCTCACAGAATTACAATTCCCAGAGCAGAATCGCTCTTCCCAGGAAACTCTGGGAACCATAGCTCTGTGAAGGGAATAGGGGTATCCTAATAGCACTTTAAATGTATGGTGTAGTTGAGGCCTAACTATGGGTAAAGACACACTTAACTGTTCTACCAGTTCTAGTGTGTCGCCACTTCTTTTCTGAAAATGGGGGCAGATGACACTAGTCACTGTAAAATATGGTGGGGTCACTAGAGTGCATTTAAAAACATTTTTTTGCTTCAACAGATTTTGCAACTGATCAGCAGATCAACCCATTGTCCTTCCAGGTGTGGCCAATGGAAAAGCTTTGCTCTAGGTGTCTAGTGTGCTCACAGCCTTAGAAATATTAGCCTGTGTGACAACATTCTTCCTTCCGTCTGTCCTGAATCTTCCAACACTCAGCTTTCTTGGGTGACCCATCGGGTTCTGGTACCATGAGAGAGGGAGTATAACTTCCCTCTATCCATTTTTCCACAACATATATAACCCTTCTTAAAAAAACCAACAAACCAACAATCATTTCCCTGCCCCACTTTGTTTTTGTGTTATGTGCTTTCAAGTCGGTTACGACTTATGGCAACCCTATGAATCAGTGACCTCCAAGAGCACCTGTCATAAACCACCCTGTTCAGATCTGTGGCTTCCTTTATGGAATCAATCCATCTCTTGTTTGGCCTTCCTCTTTTTCTACTCCCTTCTGTTTTTCCCAGCATTACTATATTTTCTAGTGAATCATGTCTTCTCATGATGTGTCCAAGGTATGATAACCTCATGTCCTCACTGTGGGAGGCTGTGTGGATCCAGAATTGGCCTCCACAGTCACTTACGGACCCACTGTTAAAGACCTTGTCCTGGAAGACAATCTTACTCGGCCAATGAATGAATGAACCTCAGTTTCATCATTTTAGCTTCCAGTTAGCTTGTCGCCCTGTGCTCCTGCTGGGAGGAAGGGCGGGATATAAATCAAATAATAAATAAATAAACAAATAAATAAAATAGTGATAGTTCTGGTTTAATTTGTTCTAACACCCAATTATTTGTCTTTTTCGCAGTCCATGGTACGCGCAAAGCTCTCCTTCAACACCACATTTCACTCTGATCCTCTTTTTTCACTGTCCAACTTTCACATCCATACATAGAGATTGGAAATACCATGGTCTGAATGATCTTGAATTTAGTGTTCAGTGATACATCAAAGGCTTTGCTGTAATCTATAAAACACAGGGTGATTTTCTTCTGAAATTCCTTGGTCCGTTCCATTAGGACAGACAAAAGTACTTCTCCACACAGAGCACAGTTAAACTATGGAATTTGCTCCCATGTGAAGCAGTGATGGTCACCAACTTGGATGGTTTTAAAAGAGGACTAGACAAATTCATGGAGGATACGACTATCAGTGCATGATGGCTATGTTCTACCTCCACTGTTGGAGGCAGAATGCTTCTGTTCACCAGTTGCTGGGAATCACAAATAAGGGGACTGCTGTTGTGGGTTTCCCACAGGCACCTGGTTGGCCACTGTGAGAACAGGATGCTGGACTAGATGGGTCTTCGATCTGATCCAACAGGGCTCTTGTTATTTTCTTTTGTCCTACATTAACTCCCATGGGGAAGGCTGATTTAGGACATAGAAAACTGTCGTGTGACCAGTCAAACCATCGTTCCATCTAGCTCTGGATGCCCTCTGAACACCAATTGCTGGGAATCACAAATGGGGAGAACTCTCTTGTGCTCAAGTCCTTCTCCTACAGCCATCTGCTCGGCCCCTGTGAGAACAGGATGCTGGACCAGATGGGCCTTGGGTGCCAGCCAACAAGTCTTCTGCTCATACCAATCACAAGAGCTGAGCAGTGTTGTAGTCCAAAACATCTGATGGGCCCTAGGCGGCAAAGAGTGATTTAGCGCATGAGGGAAAATGAATTCCAGGAATGTTTCAGGGGGTTCAAACATTTCCAGAAGACCCACTTCAATAGTTATACTCACTTGTTTCCATAGGGAACAGTAACTCCAGCCACAGGCCCCGTGTCACAGCCCAGGAAGAGAAAAGAGACGTAGCAAGCTGTGGACACCAGGTTGACCATCATGGCCATTCTGATTGCTCCTAGAGCAGACAGGCTCAGCTTCTTGACTAAGAGGCCCCCCAGAAAGATGCCCAGACATGCACAGGGAATAGCTGTCATGCCTGCAAAACAGAGCAAATAAAATAGCTTTCATTTCATAATGAAAACAACAGCAACAATCAAGTTTCTAGTCAAGGCTTGAATTTAAAGCAATTTTAAAGCACCTGACTTTCCCTAAAAAAATTCCTGGAAACTGTGGCTTATCCCTCACAGAGCTGTAAGTTCCAGCACCCTTAACGAACTACAGTTCCCAGGATTCTTTGGGGGGAAGCCTTATAGGGTGGTACACAACCTAAGACTGTGATGACAGGTTTGAGAGTGTGTGAGCAATGTCTAGGGACATTACACCAAGCAGAGGTGGGTGGGAGGCAGTGGCTTTCGTGGGGGTTCTCCCCCACAACTTGCAAAACCTTGAGTAACCAACTATGCGCAAGGAACACATTCATAATTAATGTAGGTTGCAGAAAAACTGGTTTTCCTTGATGCTGAACAGGCTGTGTGGTTGGTACATTTCCATGAAAGTGCAGAAAAACTGCAAAATGAAGAGCTGGTATATGAAGTCAGTGTCCCAAACAGCAAGTTTCTAAACCTTATGCTTTCAAAGACATGCTGGGAAAAGGGTGAGCAATGCCTCCTGAAACCTCTGAAGTTGGAGGGTTGCTGAATAGCACCTCCAGTCCTAAGAACGTGAATGAATCATTGGGAAAGAAATGGCGAAAACTGCAAGAACCATTAGGCAACATAAGAGAAACCTTGCAATTTTCCTTCATTCACCTGATTTATACGGGTTGCAGACTTCGAGATTTATTGTTACAGAGTTAGGGTTCCTTTGGCACAGAACTGTAGGGCCGGCACCCATTAAAAGAAATCTCAGTTGATAAATCGCATGGTTTTGGTCAATTAATTTAATCTAAATACATTTGCATATGACTAAAACAATGCTACTGAACCAAATGCATAGCTTACTGTGACAGGCAGCAGGGAATTATTTTTAAGAGTGTCAGGCTTGGATTGGTAAGACAAAGGTTCAAATCCCACTCTCAGCCACAGAGCACACAGTGTGACGTTGGGGCAGTCATTATCTTTCAGCCTAACCCTCCTCATAGAGTTGTTTGTTTGTTTGGACATGATAAAAGGGACATTATTAATTTGTCAGTCACTTTATATGAAATAAAAAGTCTCAAAGCAACCTAACAAGATAAAATGCGATAAATTACCACCATTGAAAACCTGAAAAATGTGTAACAATGAACAGTACCAAACACCTAAAATGCTCGTCCAATAACATATTAATAAGGACAAGTGCTATCCAGCCCACTGCAAGAGGAGGAACACCATAGGGCCCAACTTAATTACCAAAGACCTGAGTGAACAAAAAGGTTCTTAGCCTGGTGCCTAAAGACTGACAAGTAGAGCGCCAGGCGAGTGTCTCTGGAGACAGCATTCCAAAGAGGGGGGCTACCACCGAAAAGGCCCATTGTTACATGTCCACCCTCTGCACCTCCCTCGTGTAGAGCACACAGAGAAAGGCCTCTGATGAAGACCGCACAGTCCGGGCTGGTTCGTATGGGGAGAGGCGATCTTTGAGGTATTGTGATCTTGAGCCATACAGAACTTTAGAGGTCAAAGCCAGCACTTTGAATTAAGCCCTGACACAAAACAGTAGCCAGAGCATTTGGGCTGGAATCGGTGTAACATGTTCAGACCTTATGATCCTAGTCAATAATCTAGACACTGAGTCTTGAGTACCATTTATTTATTTATTACAGCCCTCTAGACTCAGAGAGAGCCACATGGGGTTTGCACTTGGCTGTTCATATGGGAATGAAAAAGTAAGAATTGACCACCAGACATCTTGACAAAGGGCTCTGCATGACTTGTGAGCTGCCAAGCATTTCCTGCCTGTCTCGGATGGCAGAAGGCAAGGGGGGGGACAGCCCAGCATCTGGCAGCTCCATTGGGATCGGTGGCCTGCTCTGGTAACTCACCCAACAACTGGTTGGCGGATGATGTTGTGAGATTGAACTGCTGCTCCAGGTATTTCCCCAGGAAAGCTGCAAAGCCAGCCACCACGGCAATCTCCATGCAGGCAGCCAAGACAATGCAGGTGAAGACCGGATTGGAGAGCAAGTGCTTGGTGACTTTAGGGATCACTGGAGGGGCGGAAAGGGAGGAAAGGTGTTTTCAGAAAGGGCTCCGCTTGTTGACCTTCCCCAACCTGCTGCTCTGATCGGAAAGGGCGGTGCTGATTTGGAACCATGGGGGGTTGGAGGATACCAGGTTAGGGAAGGATGCCTTCAGATGTTCTCCTAGCTGTGGGGGAGCCATTTGTCTGTGAGTAGCTCCCACACGGCTGGGAGAACACGGCCAATCAGATGCGCCAGGCTTAGGCATGTGGGTCATACACTGCTAGATCCGCATGACCAAGCCTCGCTCATACAGTTGGCTGCCATTGCATGCCAGAAATCAATGACAAATGATTTTATATAGGACCCCTTCATACTGATTGCAATCTCCTATTCAGTCCTGACGTTACGTATTTTACATGGTTTCTATTTATTTATGATGTGTATGTACTGGTCTGTGACCGAAATAAAATTTTACTTACTCACTAGTTGGCTCATTTCAACGCTCCTAAGCCATAAGGAGTTGCTGATGGCTGATGGGTTACAAACTGGGTGTCTTGAAATGCTTGGCTATGTGGGAAGAGGCCCTTGTTTTGACCGTGGTGATGGTGGTGCCAGATTCCAGTGATCAAATATCCAATGTTTTCCTGAATATTGTCCCAAGCTGCTAACTGGGGTGATAAATCCATCCTAGGACAGCATTCATCTTTCAGGACTGAACTGCAAATTTTCAGCATCATTCCTTAAGCGGAATTCATAGAATTCTTTGAAAGCTGAACCTTCAAACTACTGAGGATACCAGCATTTTGCTCTTCTAGAAGGCTGCCGTCCTGGATATTTCTGGCCACAGGATGGCACAGCGTCAAATCCTGTGGACTGCAGCCGCTCTGGCTCGAGTACATTTGTATGAGGAGGAGCCACACTTCAATGGCAGACCACGTGCTCTGCAGGCAGAGAGGTCCCAGGTTTAATCCCTGGCATCTCCAAGTAGGACTGGGAAATTTCCCTTCCTGAAGCCCTGTAGAGCCGCTGCCAGTCAACAGTGTCCTCCAGATTTCGCTGGGCTGCAACTCCCATCAACCCCTAGTCCACAACATCTGGAGGGCACCACGTTGACTAACCCTGGCATAGACATCACTAAGCTGGATGGCCCATGGTCTGACACAGTATAAGGATGCTTCTGATGCTCCTATTTAAATCAGCCCTTTGTTCATAACCATGGGGACTAGGATCTTACTTTATTTTGGGGGGTGGGCTGTAGCTCAGTGACAGAGCACATGATTTGCGCGGAGAACGTCCCATACCCAGCATCCTCAAGGAGGGCTAGAAAAGACTCCTGCATGAAACCCTGAAGATCTGTTGCCAGTCGGCTAGATGGTCCAAGACTGTTTTCTAAAGTTGAGGCATTTCCAATTTTTGCACATGCTTTATTCTGACTTCGAACCAGATTCTCCACAAGATTCTTCTCTCTATTCTTAACACGTGGTATCAATTTAGCCGAATGGCTTTATCCAGTGGTGGTTTGGTTACTCACTCTGCGGATATACATTTAATACATACATACATGTGTTACCTAGAAACATCACCACCATGCTACCATGCCTGGATGTTTTGAGGTTCACTGCACCATCTAGTGGCTACAGGACATAGTACAATTGGTTACTGGATGAGCAGCACTGAACTTGCAGGTGTGTTGCGTTATGCGCAGACTTGACTCTTTGGTTCTTCCCCAAATGTTGAGTTTCTGGGTTTACATATAAGGGGGTACCTGCCTTCCTCTAAAGAGCAGCTAAAGAGCAGCTATCCACCAGAGGCAAATAGAGCTCTTTCAGTGGATTCAGATCCGGGCTTATTTCCAAAAAGTTCATGGGTCATTTGCATTTAAAGCTGAATCTACCAAGTTCGCATTCCCACAACCAAAACACAGCTACCTGTTGGAATTCACATTTATCTGAATTATGAGATGCACTTCTCTAACCAATGTTTGCAAAAATGCATATATTAGGGGAAATTATAGACATAAATGAATGTACTAGTGAAAATAATATAAAATTTATTATATTAGGGGAGGCTCTGCAAATAAGGTCAAAAATCAAAAATGCATTATGTTAAGGGAAGCAATTTGCAAAGGTGTGAACATGAGGCGAAACTGCGTACAAAAACATATTTATTAGGAGAAATTCACACTAAAAGGCTGATGAATTTTCATGAGGATTTTTTAAATATAAAAATGGCAACGTGTTGTAGAAATGTAGAGAATTGAATTTAAGACTGGAAAACAAGAAACTGTGAGAATCAAAGGGCATTTGGGACACTACCTGATCTCTTTCCCTTCATTAGGCAAAGGAGACTTTTGGTTGTATTCCTTATAAGCATTACCCACCGAAATGAATGAACACAACCAACCTAGGTCTATTCATCTTGACGGGTCTACTCTGAGTAGGACATAGGTAGACGCAGCCCTATGTTTGTGGTAGGCTGCACAGAACACCAGCAAGGCTAAATTCTCCCAGACTGAATCTGGATCATGCTGCATATCACAAGAGTTGCACCCGAAAGCATCCCAGTGTGGGTGTGTGGAATCTGTATGTTTATTTTCAGTTAGCGCTTTCTTCTCAAAGCGCTTCCGTCTCCCCATGGAGCTCCCGCAAGAGTCTCTCTTTGCTTTCGAGAAGCAAAGGGGAGAGAAGAGGAGACTTGCCTTGCACAGTGACTCTTCAGCTAATGAATCACACAGAGCCTTTTCTGCTTGGGCGACCATTTTAATTATTCCAGAGGTAACACCATTTGAGCGAGATGGGAGTGCGTCTACGACTTGAGGAAAGCCTCGCCTCGCCTTAATACCCGGCGACCAAGTCCTCCGTGAATTAAATGCGAACATCAGGACATTTGGAAAATTATCTCTTTAAAATGCATCAGAAGCCTCAGTGGAGCCCGCCGGTACTTGGCAAATCCACCCCTCCCGCTCTTGCTTTGTGTTTTTCAGGTCTGAAAAGCAACCGATTTCCTCCTGTGCCAATTCTTGACTCTTCTTTTGGATGTTCAGAGTTTTAGCTCGCCTTGGCAAGAACTGACAATGGGAAAAAACAGCCCCTCGGGGAGATTTTTAGACTTTGTTTCGGATATGTGGGATGTAATGGGAAGTATATTTTAATGTAGGGAAACATTCAAATATTTGATTGCCCGCCCCCTGGCTGCCTGAAATGGTACAGCCCAGCAAGACATCACCAGGGGGCTTCTGCTTGTGTAGTTCCAGCCAGCAAATGTTGTGTGTGTGTGGGGGGGGATAGATGCAAAGATGAAGAGGGAGCCAAGACGCTGGCTCTTCTGTCATCAAGATGAGCCCCAACACCAAACAGCAGCTGCTTCCTTTGTTTTCTCCACCTGCCTCTGTGGTTCAAAGGCACCCTTTCTTCACTGCAGATCTTAAACTAACCTCGCTGGAGTTCCTCACCCAAGCACAGAAAAATCCCTGGGGAGAAAAGCCAGTGCCCCCCCCCAAGCTGGGTAGCACCACCCTCACCTTAGAAGGCAAAGATTCACTTTGGCAGCTTCGAGACACCTGCTCCGTATTGCTCCCTCTGGCCCATTAGACTCACCAGGGCCAGCACCAGCACCTGGAAAAGATGGGCACCTGCCAGGGCCCTCGTGCCTCTGCAGGGCCCACATAATTGGTACCTGCCCTGGCCGTCCCTAAATGACTTTTTCTGACCTGGTGCTCTGAGCAGTGCCAGGTGGCTCAGTCTGGTTGCCATTCAAATCCCCACAATGCTCCAAAGCAACATGGCACTGGGGGAGAGGATTGGCAGAAATTAAAATGGGGGACAGACCCAGCCATCTGGTGCTGCTCTGAGTGCTGTTGCTGCAGCTACTGCTCATCGCCACTGGGCCGGGTTCAAGTCTCTTGTGTTGTTAATAATAATGTTTGTTAGCCACCCTGCCTGCAAGTCTGTTCCTCCAGGACTGACTGGACCACACAAGGAATTCTTATGTGATCTGAGCATGGGCAAGGCAGTCTCCCGATTAGATTTGCTTTTTCAAAAACCAAGGCAAAATAAAGATATTTTGAGATAACTAGAGGTTCAGCGAAGAATGATCTAAGGAGGGTAATGAGGCGAGCAAGTGGGTCAGGTTATGAATCTATCCTGGGGGGGACCTCAGCCCTGGGAGGCCACATGCAGCCCTCCAGTCCTCTTTATCTGGCCAATGGGGCTCTCTGTAGGCCACTCCCACTTCCTAGTCCACAGCTAGTGGTGGCCAGTGGCTCCATAGGGCAGTGGAATCCCCTCTGGGTTTCAGTCCGAACTTTCAAGGAGCTGTCCAAGGTGCTTCAGCTGAAGCCCTTTGAGAACAGCTCCTTGAATGTTCTCTTGTTTGCCTGGATAGACAGATGTGCAGCAGGAGGTGTTTAGAAACCACATCCATCTCCCTGCCCACTTTGGCCTCCAGAATCATAGAGTTGAAAGGGGCCTAGAAGGCCACCGAGTCCAACCCCTGCTCAATGCCGGCATCCAAATTAAAGCACACCCAACAGGTGGCTGTCCAGCTGTCTCTTGCGTGCCTCCAGTGTTGGAGAGCACCACCCATTGCTGCTACGTGCCCCCCGAAGGTTCCCCCTTTCGGGAATGCGGCCCTCACCCCGAAAAAGCTTCCCCGCCTCCAATCTAACCAACCGTTAGCCCACCTCCTCCTCCTCCTCCCGTGGACACTGGGTGAGTTTACGAGGGAAGTGCGTCACCTCTCAGCTGCTGGAAGCATGAGATGCTGTCTTGGGCTTCCGCGTCGTTCTGCAGGAGGACCCCGTTGCTCGGCTTCAGCCTCTCGTAGTCCCTTTCTGGGAGCATGGCCTGCTCGAGCTCTGCCGTGAGCTCCGGCCGGTGGGTCAGGGACTGTGGGAATCCGAACATCAGGAGAGACGAGAAGAACAGTAAGGCACCACAGAGCAAGAAGCCTGCCCACCATGCGCCAATCCACCTTGGGTCATCGGGGGTGATGTCCAGCTTACCTGCAAAGGACAGAAAGACAGGCTGTTGGCTATGAAGAAGGAAACCCCCATCAGAAACTTAAGGTGTGTCACAGGGATGGCCCATTCTGCACAATGGCCACCCCCAAACCTCAGACCCCCCCCCCATTCACACCATGCATTTAAAGCAGCATTATAGCACTGCAGTCATGGCTTCCTCTCCAAAGTATCCTGGTAATTGTTGTTTGTCAGGGGCCATGAAGCTCTCTGGGTGACCTTGGACCAGTCAAGTCTCTCAGCCTAACCTACCTCACAAGGTTGTGGTGAGGATACAATAGTGAAGCAGAGAACCATCTAAAACACCTTGAGTTCCTTGGAGGAAAGATAGGATATAATTTTTTTTCAAGAAAAGGTGCCAAGCATTGTTAGGTGTCATGAGCCCCATGAAGTGTTCCTGGAGTGATCAGGGAGAAGAAGAGATAGAATGGGACCCGGGAGAGAGGCCCAGTGGCTTGCAACAGGGAGGTCCTACAGCAGAAGGCTTCAGCACTTTTGACAGGGACAGCTCCTCCCCTTTAGCGCCAGTTCCAACCGAGGGAATGCTGGCTGACCAGGAGCCAGCCCCTTCTCCTCCCCTCCACACACCCCCATCTTCACCCAAGCCACCACTGTCACCATGCACACCTTCTCTAAGGAGGGGGATCTCAATGAGATGCCACTACCACCCCGGATGTGCAGACAGCTGCACCGGCAGGCTCAGAGGGGCCTCACTTTTCCTTCTAGGAGAAGCACTCATTTATGCATGCATTTCCGTTCTCTGACACCTTCCTTATGCAAGCAGAAACAGCCCATCCAGAACCAACGTAAGGATATTAGGGGTGCGTGTCCAATCGTTGTGACAACGTCTTAGCTTTGAGTAATCGTGGCTAGCTATGCTGTATATAGATGCAGAATCCTGTGTGATCTGTACACTGATCCATGAAGCATGAAAGTTTCTCATTAAACGCACTGAATAAAAATACACCAGCGAGTCTCAGCCTGATTCCACCCCAATTCCTGATTCCACCTCTATTCCTCTCCAAGAGGTACAATTCCCTGGGAGCTTCAGCACCTTGGACAGAACCTTGAAAGTTTGGACTAAAACCCAGAGCTGATTCCTCTGCCCACTGACACAGAACTACCATCCACCACTGTTTTTGCATGGCTGGAATGCATCCACCACTGGCATGTGGCCCCCAAATGGTTGTCCAGAAGGTAATGTGGCCCTTGGGCTTATCTTAACCATAGTGCCACATCAGCTTTTTCTTAAGCTCGTAAGAAATCTCACATGTGCCAAAGAACTACGGGGGGGGGCAGAGAGGGAGAGAGAGAAACTGCATATTACGTTAACAATGTGGTTAGCAATAGATTGCTAATATATTAGCAGTCACATTGTGGGTTTTTTGAAAAACTAAACACCAGCTACAAAAGGGCCCCCCGAATTGATTATTATCAGGATCATACAACATGCCATGGAAACTTCAGGGAAGTCGTTTAAAACAAGGCTCTACAAAGTTCCAGATTGTGCAAGGATGGAGGAAAGGTTGAGAAAATCAGATAGGGAAGGAGAAACGGTTACTTTTAGGTCCCTCTGCTGGCTAAAAAGAATAGCCTGGCCAAAGACAGTCCTTCCGCCGACAAGCAAAGACCTTCCTATTCCAACAAGCCTTTGGAATTGAAGGCTAAGGATAGGGCATGAAGGGTGCTGCATTGCTAATGTCTATTATATCATTTTTAAACTAGTCTGAATTCTTTTAGCTGTATGTGTGTATGGTTTTAATATTGGAAATGGTTTAATCTTATTTTAATGTAGACTTTGTATGTTTTTAATTATATGTGTTTTTTATCTGGAAGCCGCCATGAGTTCCAGTTTTGGAACAATGGTGGGGTATAAATAATAATAATAATAATAATAATAATAATAATAATAATAATAATAATAATAATAATAATAATAATAATAGACGCCTCCTGAAAAAGAAAAATGCAAGTTTTTTGTGGCTGCATCAGTTGCTCCAGAATGAGGGGGGAGGGGATGTAACAGTTTTTAAAAGTAATAAATGGAGGCTTTCGAGTTGCACTGAACTCTCCTTCATCCTTCAAGGTGTTCAGATGTTACCATCAGGCCTGGCGCTAGTGGGCGGCCAGGCTGGGCACTGGCTGAGGGTCCAGGAACTCACAGGGGCCCCTCACCAGCCTGAGCCCAACCCTGCCATGCTGGCACTAATCCCCCTTTCGCTGCCACCTTCTTTCCCCTAGGAGCTGGCTTGGCCACTCCCCCCTTTCTGCACATGCACTGCGCCACCCACCCAACCTCGTCTCCTCCTCCTCCAAGAGAGAAGGGTCACTACAGCAAGAAAGGAAGAAAGTCACCCTTACACTTCCGGCTTTGTGTTGGAAAAATGAAGGTGGTGGTGTGGGGGGGAGAGGCGTAAGGGCCTCTTGCTGAGAAACAAGCATCGATCCTACACACGTACTTTGCAAGGCTGGAAGGTTTAGCGGGGAAGATAAAGGAAGAGACAGGCAGGAGTAAGAAGGCGGGCTGGGGTGTTCTTTGCAGACCTCTGACCAATCGCTCCGCTATGTCTCCCCCCGTCGCCCCCTCCCAAGCAGAAACCTCTCGAGGAGGCATGCTCTCACCAGGGAAAGATGGAAGCCAGCGCTTGCTGCAGTTTGAGAACTGGGGAATGCCAGGGAGAAAAGGAGGTTCTTTCTTGCAGAGCAGAAGTGGGTGCTTGGGAACTCCACTGGCTTCCTTCGCTTCTCATGCCACCATAAGGTAAGGACAGGGCCGGTGCCAGGCATCACTGAGCCCTTGGGCACCAACCTGCCCCCTCCTATAATGCCATAGCTCAACACCTCCTCCTGATACAGGAGGCCAGTAGTGTGGTGGCAAATTCAGAATTGCAGGGTCCCTCCAGGATAATCATAGCCATGCCCCCTTCTAAGATTATACAACCTTCAAAGATTATAGAATGATCTGGCCAGGCTTGAATCCTGCTTTCTGCTTCTCTATCGCTGTCACTATTTGACTGACCTTTCTCGCTGTCAAGAGATATTTCTTGAATTACTGAATTCAGTGTTAACATGTTTATCTCCTGCTGCTACCAAACTACTTGATGGTGTAGATGAGAGGATTCACTCTCTCTTCTTCTGCAGAATTACAGAATGCTCACTCTCTACAACTTGGCTTTTTGAAGCAGGAAATAACAGGAAATCATTTCACTCAGATTGGCTCCACTCAGCAGAAAGTGACATGAAAACAAGTTAGAAGACTCTTCTCAGGGGCTAACACACTTCCTTTTCATGATGATTATCTCATAGGAGGCTGGAGATGTAGGGTTCCTACTGGCACCTGGCTCCTAAAAAAGTAAGGGGTCTAAGACCCCGAGACCCTAGATGACTACACCCCTGCAGATGGTGTGGGGCTAATAATCCCACATGCATGCCCTACCTACCATTCATGTCAGTGTGCATGACATGCACGCATAGCATTCATGCCTACGATCAGCCAAATGGCGGAGGGGGCATCACCCCCTTAGAGAAGCCTCCACCGCCATTTTGGGTGATGGCAGGCATGTGCTCACAGTGTGTCCACTGACGGGAAAGGTAGGTGGGGTGCACGGGCGATCTTATTGAAGCCCATGCTGCCTCTATGGAGGGTGGGTGCCTGGGAACCCCTGCTCCACGATCCGTGGCAGTGTCAGACTGCAGGACTGGACATAGCTGAGGATCGCAGAACAGGAGCGCCACCCTCCCACCCTAAGAAATGGCCCTTCAGGGCCCCTCCGGGGTGCAGGGGCCCTAAGCCAGGGCCCAACCTGGCCACCCTCTGGTGCCGGGCCTGGGTAAGGGAGAGAAGAAAAGGCTTTTCCAAGTCCCCCTTTCCCCCATTAAGTTCCTGACATGGGGGACATGAAGGGGGAAGAGGGACTTTGAAAAGTCTTTGCGAGTCTTCCCCCTTTCCTGCTTTTAAGTTCCCGACATCGCGGACTTGAAAGAGGAGGGGAGGAGACTGGCAAAGGCTCTTCCAAGTCTGCCCCCTCCCTCCACAAAGCTGGGAAGTTAATTGGGGAAGCGAGGAGCGAGGGTGCTTGGAGAAGCAGCATTTAAGAATACTGCCTTTGCAAAAGCCTCTGAAGCAGTTTTTGCCCTCAAGAGCTGCTTCAAAGATGGACTGATGTCACTAACAACCAACGGGGGCCCCTGAAAGTCCTAGTGAAAGGGAGGAGGAGAGAGCTGGATGATGGGGCTGGAAGAGGAGAAAGGGATGGCTGACTGAGGGAGAGCTGATATTTGAAAGAAAAGCACTAATTGGAGGGACGATATTGTAAGAAGGCCTTCATTTCAGGTCAGCCTTGCCCTCCACATTGTGTTTAAGGGTTTCATTTCAGCCCTGGCACCTTAGGAAAGACTGCCTCTGTGAATGTCCAGAGTGAGTTTACCTTCATTGCCCAGTCACTAAAATTTATCGCTTGACGCTTGGGAAAGGATCTTCTTTGAAGGATAGTCTTCTTTACTTCATATGTTGAGAGATACTATAACAGCCTTTGACAATCTGGTGCCCTCCGTGCCGGCTGGGGCTGGTGGGAGCCGCAGTCCAAAACATTTATGGAAAGGAGGTTTATTTTCTCTCTGCCCTTCCCTAAACTTACAGTATGGAGAAGTTTGTTTTTCGGGTGGAATCTAAAACCGAGATACCCAATGCAGCATCAAAGCTGAGCTTAAGAGCTCGCTGCCATTACGAAACTAATTCAGTCCATCAAGAATCAGAAGCCACAGACCTGAACTTACAAGATCTGAACAGGGTGGTTCATGACAGATGCTCTTGGAGGTCACTGATTCAGAGGGTCGCCGTAAGTCGTAGTCAACTTGGAGGCACATAACAACAACAATAACATTCCTAGAGAATTGCCCCCAAAAGGGTCAGAATTCAACAGATTAAACTTCATTCCTGGAAATTAACACACACTCTGGATGAAGGAGCAGTGATGGGGAAGGTCACTGCCTTTCTCTTCCCCTGGCCTGGCCCTCACATCCTCTCCATGGGGGGGGGGGTGGACTGGCTGGCGCTATGCTCCTTCCCCCCTCCCCATGCCCCACCTAACAAAGGCGGCTGGTTACAGAGCTGCCTGGCCTCTGACACTTGAGATATATGTATATGAGACCTGTATTTTCCTATAGTCAGGCTTTGTATAGTCTGTGCTTAAATACGAACAATTTTTTTAAAAGCTGTAAGGAGACAATCCAAATTCTGTGCCAGGAAAAGTGGGGTTCTGCAACCTGAATAAATTATGAATGTTGAGCATGTTTTCAGAATTTCTCTAATTTTGCACAACTTAAGACACAAACGATGCTATTTTGCACCACTTATTCCAGTTCTGCTAGTCATGAAAGGGGTAAGGATATGCAGGTTTTGACAAAACCATGGAAATCTTAACTCCTTTCCAGCTTTGGAGATTTCATCAAGCATTGCCCACACACTTCCAAGTCAATCACCGCAGCCATGAGGGTGTAGAAACTTTTTTAAAAAACAAAACAAAACAGAAAGTTGAATTCTGCACCCTTTACCACATTTTCAGCTTTCTGTTCTCTCATAGGATCATGGCATACAGCTTTCTCTCTAGCCTGAGCCTCAGCAGCCCTTGTGCCTCAGTAGTTAAAGTGCACAATTCCATAGTGATATTGCCCTGAGACTGCCCCAATTTTAGTCTAAGGAATGGATGAACCTGTCAGTTAGGATTTTCTGTTTCTCATTTTTCCAGTCTTAAGTTTAGTCTGCCACATTTCTTCATCAATGCTGCTTTTTAAAAGAAAATACGAAAATTAATCAGAATCAGACCCATCCCATTATTCACAGGGGGGGGTCTCCTTACTTGTGTCAATGAAGATGGCATCCACATAGATTTTGGTACAGAAAGAACCCAAGATAAATCCACAGGCCGGTCCAAATACCAGCATTGTAAACAAGATGCCTGCAGGGAAACACACAAAGACAACATAGCAGAGGTTAAGTGATAGAGTTACATACTGGGAAGGGCAGGGTATTAAATAAATAAATAAATAAAATGGGGATCTAGTTCTCAGCGAGGACCTCAAGCTGTTGATGGGCTGTACCACTTTGGATTGCGGGGCGTGGGGGGGAGAGAAGGGTTCATATGATTGAACTTTCTTCAAGACTCACACATTCCTAGGCTTTTGAAAGGAGAGCAGGCAGTGGTGTTAAAACTGTGTGGAAGTATTTCTGGCCGTACAGATTCTCTTGTTATTATTGGACCCTGGATAAATAAACTGAATTCCTAACATAAATAAATCACCATCATCAATAAACCTCTGACACTGGCAGTGACATGTACAGCTAGTACCTATTGGGAAGCCTTTTCCTCCTTTATGAATCTGTCAAATCCCCATTTAAAGTTATCCAAGCTGGAGGCAATCACAACTTGTTGATTTATGAAAATATTTACTAATAGGCAAGAAAAACCTTGCGGCTTAAGAATGTACCTACAGCCAACAGATATTTCTATCAAACTTTTAAAAGCAGGGACATTGGGCAGCTATAGTGAATGCACCAGGGGAGCAGGAGACCTGACCTCCTCTCTGAGATACTGGACTGCCCTACAAAGTTGTCAAAATGCAAACACAATTTGGGTTTCACAGTCCAATCCACTTCCTGTGTAGCCCCCCTCGTGGCTGTATAATTTATATACCGCCAACTCATATAACACACACAACAATTAAAAAAAACCCATAAAAACAATACAAAATAATGATTAAAATGACTGATTAATCAAGAATGTTTAAGCTGCACAGGCCCATTGGCATAAAGAAACCTGAAATTCAACAGCAGGGATGGTCACATATATCCACCCCATGCACTTAAAGCACCCTTATGCCACTTTAACAGTCATGGAGAATCCTGGGAAATGTAGTTTGTTTAGGGTAACGACCTCACAGAGCTACAGTCCCCAGCACCCTTAACAAACTATTGTTCCCTGGATTCTCCACGACTGTTAAAAGCGGTCTAAGAGTGCTTTAAATGTAATGGGTGGCTATGACTGATGTCTGCTGAATCTCCACTGGAAGAGTCTTCTTCCACAGCATGGGATCTCTGCTTGAAGACAATCGGCTTTTTCTTGTTGTTCTTCTAAGACAAAAAAGCCTTGGAGTGCTTTCCTTTCTGACAAGTCTGTTAGTAGAAGTGCAAAAATCGTCCTCCAGAAATGGAACCAAAGCAAAATTGTTACATGACCAGGCTAAGCATCTGAGAAAGTTTACTGGCGCATTTCCCCCCTACCGGCTTCATGTGTTTTCTCCAGTCTGAGATTTCGCCACTAGATGATGCTGTGAGATAAGCACTAGGCAGGAAAAAAAAGAGCAGTGGGTTCCTTAATAAGCCAACAAGTTATAAAAAAGAGGATACAAGCTAAATGAAAAGCAGCTTTTCAACCCTGATTTAAAAATACTCTGAGATGTGCAGTTTCTCATGTAAAGCTCACTAAAATCATAGCACCATCATGACCACAGGAATAAAAGAGGCTTTGTGTGTGCTTCTGCTGTCCTGACGCAAAATACATTTACTTGGGACTAAGTACCATTTTGTAGAACAGAACAACACATTTTTGAAGGAAAATTAATAAAATGAGGATCTGTAACACTAAATGTCCAGCCAGCTACATCCCTGACTATAAAATGTTTTTTTAAAAAAATAAGAGGAAAGAAAAGATTCTCATCAACCCGGTGGACTCTGGCATATCCATCCCAAGTGATGACTCAGAGACTGTCTGCCACTATTCCCAACATTTGCCATTTTTGGGAGGGGCGGCTGGGGCTCTGGACTTTGGTTCTTACAGACTGAGCTATACCCTAAATAGTGTGCCCTGTCTTTCCATTACAACACTGACGGTGCTTCCAGACTGCTGCTATTTTAAGGTGGGATTCAGTCCCATACTAGTAAACTCAACATGTGTGATTAAAGCTGATTTGGAGCTCTTGCACAACAAACTCCCTCCCCCCCCATTGGATTTTTTGCAGCAAGGAGTATGATGGCAAAACGCATTGGGAAGTGTCGGATGGCCCTTTCTGGACACTTTCTGGACCCAGCTCCCTGCAATACGAATCAGAACAAATGGTCAATAAATTGCCAGTGCTGTCTAACCTCCCTGCAGACTTGGTGCAAGTAAATCCGGATGCATGCTCAATAAACAGGTCCTCTAGAAGCAACCAGAGAGGA
This sequence comes from Rhineura floridana, assembly GCF_030035675.1. Lineage (NCBI taxonomy): Eukaryota > Metazoa > Chordata > Lepidosauria > Squamata > Rhineuridae > Rhineura > Rhineura floridana. The sequence continues at coordinate 4,374,535 of NC_084493.1, read as the reverse complement.
GTGAAAAAAATGTAAGGTTGAAGACTGAGAACAGAGTGCTGAGAGTGGTCAGAGGGAGGTCATCTGACACTCCTGTTCCTTCTGCCCCTCTGAACGAATAGATTCATGATGGTGCTATCCAGGGCTGGATTATCCATTAGGCTTAGTAGGCTGAAGCCTAGGGGCCCGGAGCTCTTGGGGGCCCGTGCAAGAGCTTCTGAACTGCCCGCCATCCCCCTGCTTCACTTACCTTTTTCTCCACTGTTTTTTGTGGTTTGCCATCAGTCAAGATGGCGGCCGAGGTTTCCCTAAGGGGCTGAATTCTCTGCCGCCATCTTGGTTGATGGCACGCATGTGTGCTACATGCGCGCATTGCTGCCATCAACCAAGATGGCGGCAGAGGCTTCAGCCCCTTAGGGAAACCTCGGCCGCCATCTTGATTGATGGCAAACCTGTGTGCACAGCCTCAAAAAAAGCAGAAAGATAGGTGAAGCGGGGGGGATGGGATGGGACGGCGGGCGGCTCAGAAGCTCCTGTCCTGCGATCCCTCCTGCGGCTGTTTCCACGGATCTGCCTAAGAGGAGAAGGGTCCTCCAAACACCAATCGGCCTAGGGGACCTCCTCAGCTTAATCCGGCCCTGGTGCTATCAATACTGTTTGTGCCTGCAAAAGTTTTGGGGTGCCCACCCTGCTTAGTTTCCAATCAGTGCATATCCCGCAACCTCCAGATGAAATCTTCTAACTTTTTATACCACAAATGTTCTCAGTTTATTTTTGTCCTGCTTTTGGCCACATCTGCCCTATATATTTAAATCAGTATCACATCACTTTAAACAGGCATGGCTTCCCTCAAAGAATTCTGGAATCTGTAGTTTGCAAAGGGTACTGAGAGTTCTCAGGAGACCCCAATTCCCCTCTCACAGCTACAGTTCCCAGAGCGGTTTAACAATCAATCCCTCTCTTCCCAGGGAACTCTGGGAATGGAGGAGGGGGGAAACAAAACACAACAAACCCCTCAAATCGTGCCAAGGCAACGGTTCCTTTCGATTAATTCTTTTTTCTCAACGTAGCCATGAGAGCAAAGGGAATGTTACAGCAACCCTGACAGATGTTTAAAGCGCCCACAGCTGTTAATTAATGAGAGATGGCGCCAGGATGACTCGCTTTAAAGGTTTGCTTTTATTCCGGAGGGGACCACAGAGGTTTCAATCAGATGCTTGCACCAAGCGGGTTACGGAGCCTGCCTGGGACTGGGGGGTGGGGGGCAAGGACAAGACGGATAGATCAAAGGAAAGAGGACGGAGGGATTTTTTAAAAAAAGTTTTACATAATGTTTTTGTTATCTCCTCAGCAGTGCACAAATGAATAATGGAGACCAGGGTGCACCTGGCAAGTGAGATTCGCAGCAGATGGGAACCGCTTCTGCGGCCAGCTAGAAGATAGGGACTCTGTGTCCCTTTCATATTAGATTTCTCTACCAGGCTCATGAAAAGCTATGTGCCTGCTTGCCTCAGGAGGGTTCAATCCCCGGCAGCTCCAGATAGAGGTGGGGAACAAATCCTGTCTGGAATCCTGGAGAGCTGCTTCCAGTCAGTTTAGGGGATGGGGTCCCAAACGGTGGTCCGTGCACCACCGGTAGTCTGCAGAAAGGTTGTAGAACATGCACTTGAGGAAGGGTGTGCATGGCCTTGCACTTGATTTAGGGAAGGGACTTCGCTCAGGGGCAGAGCACCGGCTTTGCATGCAAAAGGTCCCAGGTTCACCCCGGCATTTCCAAAGGACAGGGAAACACTTTCTGTCTGAAGCCCCAGGGAGCTGCTACCAGTTAGTTTGGACAGCACTGAGCTAGATGGACCAGTTACTGACTTAGTACAAGGCAGTTTCCAATGACCCTAGTGTGTATTTGGGCAGCCTTCCATGGAGGGTGGAAAAACACTTTTGTGGGTAAAAGAGCTTTTGAGGAATACCCAGGGTTTCAGGAAAGCAGCCCCAATCCAGTCACCCCCAGAGGACGAACTGATGAGGAATTTCTCGTAATATACATATTTCTGTATGCAGTTTTTCCTAATATACACATTTTTGCAAAGCAATTTCCCCTCATATAATGCATCTTTGTATGTTATTTTCACTGACACACACATATTTATCTACAGTTTTCCTTTGGCTGTGCATATTTGTACACTTTACTTGGCTGCAGCACTGCAAAATTTAAAGAAGTGCAAATTCCAAAGGATGGCTGCAGTTTGGTTTGTGTGTTTTTTCAGAAAGTGGAAATTAGGTAAGTTTGCCTCTAAATGCGGACTGGATCAAAGTTCTCCCCTAGCCCTGGTGTTATTGAAGGTTTTAAGAAGCATCCAGATTCTTTCTCATTCTGCAGAACATTTGAAAGGTACAGCTTGGGCCAAATTCATTTGGGTTTCCTGTTGCCATTATATTTATTACTAAAGGGTGCTGTTGTCAGTCGGGGATTAAAAAAAATCCAATATTGCTTGCGTGGGTTTTAAAAGCACTGCATCCATGTCTGTTCTATCTCTTTTCATATTGTTCTTCTTTTCATTTTTAGCTCCCTTGAAGAGCTCCAAAACAGGACCAAAAAAAGGTGGAATAAAAATATAAACATTGCAACCCAAATAAAGGGATGACTGGACAACTATTTAAATGCCAACAGGTTTCAGGCATGCTGGCTCTTAAGATATAGTTGCCAGTGCCTTCCAATAATCTTTTCTCTTGGTAAGCTGCTTTAAAATAAACAGCTGTTTTTAAAAAGCCCCAAAGAAAGAAAAAAAGACAAACAAATGGGCAAAGGCAGGATTTTAAGAGATTGTTGTACCGGCAAATTATGCATAAACGCATGCTATTAAATTTCCTGGGCCTTCACTGGGAATAATACCACCCTGCTATGCCATCTTCATCTGCCTCCTAATAAACTGATTATAGACTAACACGCCAAAGCCCTGTGCTCCAGTATCCATTATTTAGGTCCCCAAAAAGATTATAATTAACCCACAGATCTTGAGTTGCTACATTGTCACACAGACAATAGGCGGCTGCACGGCACAAGCGAAGCAGATGTTGCTCGTTCCCGTCGACTGAATTAATTGGGCAGAGTGCCAGGGCCGCTCCACAGGCAGAGGGAAGGAAGCCCCTGCACCTCTAGGCTTTTTCGAGATAAGCCATGCACAACTTGTGGCTCAATGCAAGGGTGTTGCATTCAACAGCTGCAGGTACTGGTTGCGTTCTCTTGGGGTCAGTCTGCAGCAGCCGCCCCAGATCCAATGTGAGGAACTGCTTCGCTGGGTCAGAGACCAAAGGTTCATCCAAGTCCAGCCTTCTGTTTTGGAGTGCAACTGCAGCTGGGCAGATGCCTCTGGGGAGTTTACTCCAAACAACTCTGCCCTTTCTCTTTTGGAACTGTCTCCTGCATCCGGGAACCTGTGGATCTCTGGATGTCGTCGGATGACAGCTCCCATCAACCATGACCACTGGCCATGCTGGCTGGGGCTGGAGTCCCAACAACATTTGGAGGGCCACAGGTTAGCCACCCTGGTCTATATTGACTGGATGCCGCTCTCCAGGGTTTCAGACAGGGGACATTCCCTGATGATGCTGAAGACTGAACCTGGGACCTTCTGCACACAAAGTAGATGCTCAGCCACTGAGCTTCCCGTTCAGACCTGCAGAGGCTGGTTTATCAGAGCAAATTGGGTACTGCCCCACCAACATTAATCTGCCCTCCATCTGCCTGCCTCATGACGTATAACCAGTCTAGAGGGAGGCACTGGCTGTTGGCTTTCTCCTTTTTAATCTCAAGTGTTGCCACTGTGGAACCCAGCAATAAGCACGATGGAGACACCACTAAAATTAGCTGGCGCTGCCTGTCATCAGCGTTGCCTCTGCCCACCATCGGCTCTGGCTCCACCTGCCGTTGGCCTTCCTGCCTTCTACCCCACCAGTCCCAAAGGGGCACCAGCCGCTGCTGCTAACACTCTCACCAGAATATCTATGAACAGTAAGCATGCAACGCTCAGCCCTCAGGAGGAAAAGGAAGGGGAGGAGGCCACCGCCTAAGCTTGCAAGCGCCTACGGAACCGTGCGAGCCCTTTGCTCCCACACAAGCTCCCCTTGAGCTCCATTTGCTTCTTTTGTGGTGCTTAATGGCACTTCATGCAGTCTGTTAAGTAACTTGAGACGCTTTCATGCAAAGGCTTTTGCGTTTCCTTCCGGAGGGGATGCTGGGGCTCTCAAAAGCAATTCCCTGCAGGCTCCACAAAGCAGAGGCAAATGAGTCGCTCTCATCAGATGCACAGGAGAGAAAGAGCAACATCATCTGCATTCAAGAGCCAGCGACGCACCGAGATTAAACTCAGAAAGGGCCAATTAATTTACGACAATATTTCCATCAGTCTAAGATTGCCGTAATCAAACGCAAGAGTAGTTCATAATCTCTCCCTCCCTGAACTTTCCTCCCGAAACACATGAGAAATGCATGCACATTGCTGGTCCAGCACAGGGTCCAAGAGAATGAACTTTGATGCAGGAGGCTGTCAGTTCAAATCCCCCCTTTGCTGTGGATTCAATAGGAAGCCTTAAGCAAGCTATGCTCTCTGATTCTCAGCCTCAATCCTCAAAATAAGGGGGCATGGTAATGGTAAACCCCCTCTGAATACCGCTTACCATGAAAACCCTATTCATAGGGTAGCCGTAAGTCAGGATCGACTTGAAGGCAGTCCATTTCCAATACCTTACAGGGCTGCTGCAAAGGCTACTGTGATAGTAGCTTTTAATATGGGATCTAAAGTCTTTGTGGATAGGCCGCAGCTCAGGGGTAAGGGATGGCCAAATATGTCAATTTCTGTTTGTTTCTTATTTTTCCAGTCTTAAATTCAGTTCTCCACATTAGTTTGCGATACATAATATTTCAAAAGTCCTCATGAAATTTCATCCGCAAATTTCTCCTAATGTACACATTCATACATGCATTTCTTCTTAAAGTACACAATTTTGCAAAGCAATTTCTTTAAATATAACGCATTTCTGTATGTAACTTTCACTAATAAATGCCTTTTTATGCATACCTTACATCAGTAAATGCATTTTGGTACACATTACTTGGCCAGAGAAATGCGAATTTTGAAGAATGGCTCTTTCGATTCCCGTATTATTTCAGAAGGTACAAATTAGATGGGCTCACCTTCAAACGTGAACTGAATTGAATGACATCTACCCATTCACGGTAATAACACACTGAATCATATCCTGTTTACCTAAGCAATTGCCCATTTTTTGCACAAACCTGAGGGACTCTCCAACACAGTTGTTTTTAAAAATAGCACAATGAGCGGTGGAAGTGGAATTAATAGCCTCTAAAAATAATCTCTCCACTGAGAGGCCCTTTAACCTTCTTCAGAGGGACTAGTTTACACCCTTCCCCATAGGCGGCTGTCTGCAGGACTTCTCACGCTACAGAAACATTGCCAAAAGAGGGAATCTACAGTGAGATGGAGCAGATTCCTGAACAGCCATTCAGGAGCAAACCATGGCAGCTCCATGTCAGTAGCGCAGTGGGATCCACTCTGGGGTTTAGTCCAAACTTTCAAGGAGCTGTCCGTGGTGCTTTCAGCCAGCCACCACTGGGAGTAAAGGTTGGTCATTCTCTCCCAAGAGAAATGTATACCCTGCTGCAACCCATACAAGAGTGTGGACATCAAGACTGGGACAGGTATTAAAGCACGCTTTAGTTTAACAAGCAGCCAGCCAACTTCTTGCCCTCTGCCCTTTTTTCCTACAGCAAAAAGAAAACTATGTTCCCAAGACTGCCACTCAATAGTCAAGCGCATGCCCTGCATGCCAAAAACAGCCCCCCAGGCTCTATCCGCAGAATCTTCAGAACGATTCCTGCCTAGAACACTGGAGAGCTACTGTCAGTCAATGTTTACAATACTCAAGCCAGAAAGAACAAGTGTCTGACTTTGTATAAAGCAGCTTCCTATGTCCTTTGGGGAAGGGCTCTAGTTCAGTGCCGAAGCACATGCTTTGCATGCAGAAGGTGGCCCCGGGTTCAGCCCCAGAATCTCCAGGTATGGCTGGGAAGGGGCCTGGCAGAGACCATGCTGTTCAGTACAGAGCAGGAACGAGGAGCCTGCACTCTCCAGATGTTGTCAGACTCCCGCTCCCATCACCCCTGACTACCGGCCATCCTGGCTGGGGTTGATGGGAGTTGGGAGTCCTCAACATCTGGAGGGCCGCAGGTTAACCACCCTCAGATGTAGACAATACTGAGTCGGATGAGCCAGTATCATATTTGGTGTAAGGCTGCTGACTACGTTTTTAATCCCAGAGTTCCTTCCTAGGAAGATTAGAGGTTCCTCAGCGATGAATAAACTTCACCCAAAAGACAGCAGACACACTGTTCCTGCAGAGTGCAGTCACATGAGACTATGGGATATGCTCCAGATTCCACGTTCTGTTGACATCGCGCAACCGTGAAGCCCAACAGCTCTGGCCAGAAGCCTCCATGAATGAACTGAGTGTGCCTCACAACAGCGGCCGGCAGATTTCAGGCTTGACGGATCTACTTTGAGTTTTGCTATAGCCTCCAGATCCACCAACCAGGGCCAAATCAAAATGATGGAACGGCAGCAGACTTCAGCACACTTAGAATTAAGGCCCAGGGCACCTCTGGCTATGTTCAGCCAAGAAATTTGTTTTTAGGACGGGAACTGACCTCATAATCTTTCACACACCAATCCACTCCTGGTTTGCCCCAACCCTCAGCTTTCTTAATTTCAGCAAACTAATTTGGGGGGGGGGAGGAGGAGGCCTTTTTCTTGTTGCTATTGTTAAATCAAAAACTGATTTTGTTTCGACTTGATTTCGACTTATGGCGATCCTATGAATCAGCGACCTCAATTTCTACTGAAACTTGTCTCGAGATTTACCAGTAGATCCCAATCTACCTTCTGTTCATCTCTGCCTTAGAACATGCCCCGGAATCCTCTGCAATGCTAAGATACCAAATCTACTGCTACGGTTCCATAGACGTAAACATCAGTTGAATTCTCACAGAGGGTACATTTTGCAATTCATTGCTATTTGACTCTACTGTTCACTTCCACCACCGCTGCCAACTCTTGCACTCATGCACATGGATACTCCCCAAGGAAGGATTCATCAGATGCAACCAGTTTACATGCTATAATAAATGTGTTGGCCTTTAAGGTGCTACAGAACTCTCCGTCACCTTTGCTGCAATGTTCAGGGTCCAGCAGCAGACGGGTTCTGTGGAAAGGCTTCCTGGTAGGTAGAACATTCGAGCCCTGCTGTCCTTCAGGACAGTCTCTGTACTTCTAAAATGGCGAACCAGCTAGTGGGACGCAGTTTGGAAATGTGGCGGAACAACAGTACCAAACACACTTGGAAAACTCCAAGATTGCTATGATACTCGAGCGATTAACACCCTACAGTTGCTGTGGCAGCCGTGACGCAACAAGCAATCTGAAGACTAAAGGGCTCTCCAACCATTTGTTTGCTCAGCCTTCCGCTCCATCTCCCAGGGGGAGGGGGGGAGGAATGTTTACTTTACACCATCTGTCTCCCGGCTTTTCTTTCAATTGACCCAAGCAGCCTCACAGGGCCATTGCAGCTGGGGATGGTTTGGAACCCTCAAGGAAATTCTGTTGAGAGTTTTGTGGTCTTGGAGCAAAAGAAGAGGTTCCCTTTGAAGATCCACCTTACTGACCTAGATAGTCTACATAGTTCAGTGGTGCAGGGGCATATTCTACTACCTGGACCTGCTGGGCATTCAAGGTGGGACCTTTTTGCATGCAAAGCCAGTGCTCTCCAAGGTTTCAGAGTGGAGCCTTCACCAGTCTGATCTGGAGACGCCGAGGACTGAACCGAGGACCTTATGACTGGGGAGCATGTGCTTCTACCAGTGAGCGACTTGCTCTGGGGGCTGAATGGTAAATCCCGGATTCTTTCAGACTCCCCCGCCCCATGGCACAAGAACACAAGAAGAGCCTGGCTGCTGCATCAGGTCAAAGGCCCACTGATGCCAACCAGGTGCCTATAGGAAGCCTGGATGCAGGACCTGAGCGCAAGAGCAACTCTCCCCTCTCGTGATTCCCAGCAACTGGTATTTACAGGCAGGTTCTGCTCTGGCTCTCAATGCCCTAGGCCCTTGCCAGGGGGCCAGTTCTTCCCAGTGTGGATTACCTACACCTTAGCATACTTAAAATGCCCTTTACCCCTGTTAGGGGGTGTAAAGACAGCAGAAAGGTGACATTTCCCTGTTGCACACCCTGACCGTTTTCCTTATCAAGGTTCTGCAGGTGTCTCTCCAAATATCATTCATTATTTGTCCTGTGCAAACAACAAGACGCTGCCTGAAATGGGCTTGTAACAGAGGAAGGATACTTTGGAGGGGGGCGGGGGGAACACGTGATAATTCAGTGACCTAAGACCAGACTCATCAGGCTACAAAACATGAGGTTAGTGACAGCCTTTGATCCACATAGTTATGATATTCTGGGTCAGTGGAGGAGAAAACGAGGAGGACCAGAGAAATGCTAAAAGCTGGAGAAATGCCAGGGAAAGCAAATGATGTCAGAAACAATATACCTTGATTTCTCTCCCGATGACTCAGTCTGCAATATGCACCATCGCGTCATTTTACACATCAGAGACCTGCAAAATCCTCTCCAACAGCATAAGGCAGCACAGTGGGAACATAGGAGACTGCCAGATCCTGAGTCACACTATTGCTCCTTCTAGCTTCATACTGTCAACACTGGTTGGCAGCAGCTCTCCAGGGTTTTCTGACAGGGAGTCTTCCCCAGCCATACCTGCAGATGCCTGGGATTGAACCTCGGACCTTCTGCAGGAAAAGCAGGTGCTCCGTCACTGCAAAAGATACTTTGCCTACAAGTAAGGTTCCAGTCCTCATGCATGGCTTTAAATAGCAACATAGAAGCTGCCTTAATCAGACCACTGGTCCATCCAGCCTGCTAGAGTGTACACTGCACAACGATTAGGAGTGGCTCTCCAGGTTTCAGAAAAGGAGTCTCTCCCACTCCAACCTGGAGATGGTGATGATGGAATCTGAGGCTTTCTGCATGCAAAGCAGATGCTCTGACTGCCACTGAGTTATAGCCCTTCCCAATTTATATAAGCATCTTCGCTCTCAAATCTCAAGAACCTTTTTTTGCTTTGCTTGTGGCTTTTAAGTTTGCAAAGGATACCGGTCTTGGAATAGGTATGGATGAGAGAAGGGGACAGACAGATGGAAAACGCAACCTTCCTGCACTCTAATTTGTTTTCATGCAATCTACCAGTGGATTTCAAAATATCTACCACCACCACAACCCCTTCTAGAGCTGCATCCAGTCTATCAACATGGAACCATATTTATTTACTCTTTTAAACTCATCAGAAATCAGCTTGCTCTCACTGCCAAAGACGTTAAGAATTCACAAGTGAGCAGATAACCTGAAATCCTCTTAACCGTTAGAGATGGGAGCTGAAGGGGGAACTATGGCTACCCAGGCTATGGTCTGAAGGCACATGAGGCCATCACCCTGGTGAAGCTAAGGAGGTCTGGGTCTGGTCAGTGCCTGGATGGGAGACCGCCTGGGAACCACATGTTTGCCACCTTGGGTTCCATGGTGAAGGAAAGACAGGTAACAAATAAATAAATAATAAATAAGTAAAAGTGATTAGAAACAGTGCCACATTGATCCAATGCAGATATAGCTAACTAGACTTTTTTGAAGGTATCCTGCTCAGTGGCAGCTGCCCTGTCAGTGAAGCAGTGGAATCCACTCCAGGTTTTCATCTGAACTTTCAAGGAACTGTCCAAACTGCTTCAGCACCTTGGACAGCTCCTTAAAAGTTCACACTAAAACCCGGAGTGGATTGCACTGTTCCACTGACATGAAGGCACCAGCCGCCATTGATCCCACTGTGCATTTCTTTAATAGGAATCTGTCTACATAGGCTAATTAGAAAAGCTTCTTTTCTAGGAAGGACACAACAGTCCATGCTTGTCTCAGGCAAGGGCAATACTTCTCTTGCTTTTTTAAATGTCAGAATACTTTGTTGTTCCTGTCCCCAACTTCCACTTCAAAAAAAATTATCCCTAGCCGGCCAGGGGAACACTGGGAAAGTGGAGTTAAATTTAGGAAGATTAAAGTCACATTTAACAAGCCTTTCAACAAGCCTTTTAAGTAGAGACCTTATCCCAGTCTGCGTCTGTGCTGAAATTGGTTTTTAAGATGTTTTAAAAGCTCTTTAAAAAAGGTGTTTTTAGAGATGTTTTGTTTTAACATATTTTAATGTCTGTTTTAGAGTGTTTTTGTTTGTCACCCTGGGCTCCTACCGGGAGGAAGGGCGGAGGATATAAATTTAATCAATCAGTCGATCATAATCACAATCATCATCATCATCAAGGCAGCTGAGATGATCCACAAAGGAAAAAAACAAACCTACAAAATCCACACTTGGGCAGCCTTTCCCAGCTAGTGGGCCACCAGATGTTGTTGGACCACAATTCCCATCTTTCCTGACCATTGGCAATGCTGGCTGAGGCTGATGGGAGTTGTGGTCCAACAACACCTGGTGGCCCACTAGTTGGGAAAGGCTGGAGCCGCTATACCTTTACAAGGACCAATGAAAATGCCTCAAAAATAGCGTGCAAGCTTTTGAGTTCTTCAGAATTCTTCATGAGGCTAAACATTACACAGAACAGGGGTACTGGGGGGGGAGACAAGTGGGGAAAATACAAAAAATAGGCTGGACGATGAAGTCCTGGGGTCTGCATTCAGATTCAAGGTGCTTCCAGACAACCAGTGGACTGAGCGTTCGTCCTGACTTGTTTGCAGGAGGCAGTGGAGGCTGATCTGTTAGGGCAACTGAGGCACTGCCCACCAACCTCAGTCAGCCCTCAGCTGCCCCCCCCGCCTGCTTTGTTACTCACATCCAGCCCAAGGAGTCTTCCTCCTCTTCAGTCTCAGTGTGGCTCTTTTAGGACTCAGCACAGGGAAAGATGGGGACACACCTGCAATATACACCAATTGGCTCTGCCTCCTCCTCCTATTTGGGCTCCCGGCTTTCCACCCTACCTCTCTCAATGGGCACCTTCCGCAACTGGCGGGCAGATCAGACAATGCTGGTCACTTGTTGAGCATTCACTGTGATTTATTTGCAGGGAGTTTAGAAGATGCCTTAAAATGAGTGTTATCTCACACTTTCCAGAGCCTTTTCCCTTCACTTTCAAGTAAAAAGTCCAATCTTTTGGGGAAGCGGGTTTGTTGTGCAAGATCTCCCCTTCAGGTATAATTGCACAACCTGGATTTGCCAGTATGTGATTGAATGACAGTCTGGAAACACCTTCGGCTTGCCTTCTTTGCCACCCTGGGCTCCTACTGGGAAGAAGGGCAGGGATATAAATCGAATAAATAAATAAATAAATATAAATAAAGCTGTGGGGGAGATTAGTCTCTATCCCAGCCTTTCCCAACCAGTGTGCCTCCAGATGTTGTTGGACCACAACTCCCATCACCCTCAGCCAGCATTGCCAATGGCTGAGGCTGATGGGAGTTGTGGTCCAACAACATCTGGAGGCACACCGGTTGGGAAAGGCTGCTCTATCCAATGCTTACAGGTATCAGGTTTAGGGACATCAGAGAATTCTGATGAAAAAGGAGATGGGGCCAGAAATTCCTGATGTTTGCATATTTATCCCATGTCCAGAATGGAAAACAATCCAGTGAATATGATCAGTCCACCAATGGTATGTAATTGATTATGCTCCCACTCGTCCCATTTGCATATTGTTTCCTTTGCACTGAAATGAATGGGCAGGAAAACATGATGACAATAATAACTGATGTAATTAATGATATAAATATCATAAGATACCTAATTTCGCCATAGCGGACAGTGAGACAAATGACGTAGTTTTTAGCAGAAGACGGGCTGCAGCAGAATGGAAACAGTGCTGTATGCGACGAATACAGAGCAGAATGGAAAACATTGTCGTCTTAAATCCCTAATCAGGTTATACCTAAAATTCTGGAATGAAGCAGCAATGGCTGATCCCCATTTTTGAAAATATAAACCCTGACTGTTACCCAGATCTGTCTCATGCCCTAGGTTCCTGGTTATGGAAAGAGAAACATAGGCATTCTTTCTATTAGCAAGTCTGGAAATAAATTTTGCAAGGTAAACTAGGAAAAAGAATCAACTGAAGCTAAATTGTGCAATATTTCCTAGCAGTTGGAGGGCATTTCACTTTCAAAGCCTTTCAGAACTGCAAAGCACCCGCTTCTCAAGACATTTATCATTCTCACATCTCCTGTATCACTGTGGACTTGAAGGGCACACATTTACGAGGCCACCTGCCACAGGACTAACCCATCCAAGGTCCCAGGGTATCATCCAATTTTCAGTTTACTGATGCTCGTCTGGATGTCAGTGGAGGATCCAAAATGGCACATTAGCCTCCATCACTCCAGCGACTGGGACATTTGTGCAGCTGAGATTCCAACCCTTAGATGTCAGAGAAGAACGCTGCCTGCTTCTATTTATGAAGTCTACAGATTTGCACTTGACAAGCAAGGAACAGCTGCCTGAAAGGGGCGAGCTGGCTTTATGTACAAGGCAATGATGCATTTCTCACTCATCCCTGCTGCATGGTAAGGCTAACATAGAGAAGATTAATGAGAAAAGACATTCAACAGTTATCAACACCCTACACCTGACCCATGAGAATTTCCCTGAAATTTTCTCTCCCCTTTGATAATTTGTGAATGCAATTTCTTTTCTCATTGACAGAGAATGGACAGAAAAATACCCGAGACGTTTTCAGCACAGGATCAGCTTGCACTCTCAGAAAGTTCAGGTGAACAGGTAACACTGAGGAGGAAGAGGAACAAGGCCAAGGGGCTCTGGAGTTCAGCAGTAGACCTTCTGCTGGATGGGGGCCTTGGAAGGTACCCAGCAATGCCGATCCCAATACAAGAGCTAGACTCACAATCAGGCAATGCTTGAAGCTGGAGGGCCCAGTGCCACATTTGGTGGCACCTCAGCCCCACAGCATTGCACCCACAGCTGTGCCTACAGCCCCATGAGCCTGTTGTGTATCTCCCAGCATGGATTTTGCATTTCCGTTCTGCAAACCCTTTACTTACCTTACTTTTGAGGTGGCCAAAGGGTGTTTGTGAGCATCCTTTCCTTCATCCTTCAAAGCATCTCTGCAACCTTCCCCGGCTTCCCGCGCTTCGATTAAAACCCAGGGAAGACATCAAGAAGCAAGTCCTGTCATGGATGTTTTTCAGATCAGGCAGTGCAGGCAGTTGGGAAGGCTACGGAGTGCTGGAGAAGTGTTTACTGGGCAGAAAAACACAGACACCACTCTCGGCCACCTTGCAACGCTAACGTAAGCTCAGAACCCCATATCCTAAGAGAGAGTCAGAGAAACAGAAGACTTTTTCACAGGGGAAAAACATTTTGAGAAACTGGAGGGCAGATTTCAGCACAGCGCTAGTGAGAGGAGAAATAACATTAAGGGGAGAGAGCAGCCACCTTCATTTGTCTTGGCTGTCACTTTCAGGCAGATGAGACTTGACCAGAGACAGAGTAAGTGAGAGGCCCTCCAGACTGTGGTGTTGCTATGGGGTTGGGTGTATACTGCAACAACTCATTGCTGCAATAATAGTGCGTAAGTGATGCATTTATACTGGACTGTCCACACAGCATTTTGCTTTATTAGTTGTTCTGTGATGCTTCACAATGTTACTGCATCATTGCCATCTGGAGGGGCACCCTTGCGCTACAGCAAAAGCAGGACAAAAAAAACCCAAACCCCAGAGCATTTGTGATATACAAAATTTGCAGGCGCAAACAGTATTGAAAGGGGGATCGCATGTAGCCACCTGGATAACATCATGAGCACAAATCAACACAAATGCTCAAACAAAAGGATGTCTGGAGGGGCCCTGGACAGGCAGTGGTGGCAGTGCCAAGGATGTGGACTTGTTTGTGCTTCTGTGAATTCTCTATGTTGCCCGAGCCCCCCAATATCTGGAGCCGACATTGCTCAAGGTCTCTGAGAAGACCCAAGTCCTCTCAATCTGTTTGAAACCATTTAGGATATCTGCCAGTTTTTTATATCAGGCATCCCAAATAAGTCCAAAACCCCTTCAACCCCCCCCCCAACAGCCTTGCACAGCAGACTGAATACAGCTAACCAGATCACACCAGGAAAACAGCTGGCAACAGAACATTTAAAAAGGCATCCAGCTGAGCAGCTCAGTCGTGCACAAGGAGCCAATGTTGAACTCCTAAGCTGATGGCAGGATGCCTTTCATCTGAGGACAAAAGCGGGCATGAGCGCTTGGGCAATTTTGTTTAAAACAGCAAAGCTGAATCTGTCTGGCAGCAATTCAACACTCTTCCTGATTGCAAGGACGCTTCCCTTCCCCAAATGCCTGGGAATCTTGAAAAGCAGGCAGTGTCTCTTAGGTAGGGATGTTGGAGAATTCTGTCAGAAGTAAAACATGAGTGGAATTGCCAGAGTTTGCATGCTTGTCTGAGGTCGGGAATGGAAACCATTCAATCGAACACGAGTGGCATTCACCGCTGTTGGTTTTTTAGCCCGTGACGTTACATAAATAATTAAGTTATTTTCTGCAACATTTTTGACATCTCCCTTCCACTGCAATGCATTGCAGTTAATTATGCAGTTAATCACAAAATTAATTACATTAGTTTCAGCCATAGCAAACAGTGAGAGTCAATGTAGAACACGGTTAAAGGGATGTAAAGCCTGATCTTCAGCCCAAATTCTGGAGTCACTGTCAGCAGCAAGGAATGGCTTCAAACCACAGAAAAACAGACGTTAAGTTAAATATTTGGGCTGGGGGTGGCATGGGAGACTACCTTCCATGGACATTTTTAACAAAGTCAGAAAAGTAGCTGTCATAGATGCTGTAGGTAAGATGATTTTATAAGGCATGGTTGGAACTGAAGCTGAATGATTCTATGAACTTCCAGATGATCTGTCCCCAAGTGAAGATTCCTTCCTTACCTCCCCAAAATACATTTAGGTAATGAACGTTCTTCCAAACATAAACGCTGGGATTATATAAGATTAAAGCTCCATACACAAGCACACATCTTCATCTCCCACGATTTATGAAAACTAACCAGCCGTGACAGATTTAATAGGATCTTTTTGCTATTTTGCAGCTGTAATTGCCTCCTGCGTATGTTTTTGGAGTGCAAGTCACCTTGAAAGCCTTTTGGCATAGAGGTGGGAGGTAAAATGTTTTACCTCTTTAAAACAAATATTCCTCTTTAGACAGCAATAATAATTCATGCAAAATACTTTGCACACACGCCGTAAATGTACACCCTTGAAAGGTCATCCACAAAGCTGGATCTATGGTAGAAAATAAACCACTTTCCTTATACAGAACACACACTCTCTCTCTGACATACGCTCTCACACATACGCTCACACGTCCACATGACACTCTATATTCAGCTTACTTTTTACTGAAAGCACGGAGAATGAGGCACAGTTATTAACGGCACTTTGTCAAGGTGACTCACACTGAGTTTTAGCAGTCTATCTTCTGTTCATTTTAACTGGAACTTCTCAGCACCAGCAGGCAACACAAAATGGACTGGGCTGCCAGGTTGTTTTTGTAAATTATTTCAATGGGCCAGGAGAGAGATAAACAGACACCTGTTCACAAACTGCACAGAAGTCTGAATGGGAGTAACAAAAAGCTGCTATTTAACACCTGTAAACTGCCTAACATTTTCTGGGCGTTGCACTTACATTAAAAGTCACAGTCTAGTAAGGATGATACAAGAGGAAAGACGAATGGGGAGGGAAGAGGAAAGAAAGCATTGGAGAAGAAGTACTCCTTCATTAGCTGATGGATGGGGTCAGGTTGGTTGCCCGAGGTCATGTTGCTAACAGGAGAGGGCAGAGTGTGCCATGTTCAGAAAGTGATGGCAAGGCCAGTATCAACTGGAAGGAGAAGGAGTCTCCTGGGCTGGGCAGTGGGGCCGCTGAAGAGATAAGGGTCTGAGCAGGTGCCTGGGGGTGCCAGTTCCTGATGCTGGCCACTGGAGTTACCATGCAGGAGTAAAGGGACCTTCTTGGCTCGACCTAATCCCCATCCATGACTGTTTAAAGTGGTACAATACTGTTTTAAATGTATAGTGCAGATAGGGCCACCATGTGATTGAACTGGAATTAGCAGCAGCCAAGCAGTTGACCAGGCTAAAGGCAGAAAAGTAGACTTTATTTTATATATGTTTTTACTGTTGATGTTTTTACTGTGAAGTTGCTTTGAGATATTTTATGAGAAGCAATTCATAAATGGAACCAAATAAACAGCCATCAAAATAGTAAACAGAATGTGTGGTATCCAATGTTAGTCATACTCAGAGAAGACCTACTAAAATGAATGGAAGTGAATAAATTAGGCCAATTAATTTCAGTGGGCCTACTCTGAGTAGGGCTAAGTTGGCTAAGCCCCATATAATTATCAAAATATAGATAAAATCAACAGATTTTTAAAAAACAAATGAACATAATAAAATTATGCCTGATGGGCTTGTAATAAAGATGCCGGAGTTGGAGGTGCATAGATTTGGTCATTCCATTTTCAGTTCCAATGATGGAATTATACAAATACCCAGACTCTTGCAAAAAGCTCTCCTCCTCATTCCTCTGCACCTTGTGAATATGGCTCAGCTGCGTTTGAAGGAGAGCAGGCCAGTGAATGAAGAGGAATCAATAACATGACAATGAGCACTTTGCTCAATAACTGCATGAGGTTTAAGCTGCTGAATCTCTCTCTCTCTCTCTCTCTCTCTCTCTCTCTCTCTCTCTCTCTCTCTCTATATATATATATATATATATATATCAATGTTTAGAATCCTGAACAAAAACCACAGATAAAATGCACAACAGGCTTTGCTGCCTCAACAGTACATTGATTTTAAAATAAAATAACTGTATCCACTGTAGCCAGACTTATAAATAGGTTAGCTCACCAATGGAGTCAGCCTCTTCTTCGGTGTTCGATAGGTTTTAATGGCTGGAGTAGCCCGTGCTTGATTTCTTAAAAAGAGACGCCAGAGATCAAGGGTCTTCCATACAGGAAGGTTTGGCTGCATACTAATAACAGACAACACCACCTCAGTCTATCAAATGCCTGGGGGGAAAGGTATGTCTTTAACTGGTGCTGAAAAAAATGCCAATGAAGGCGCCAGACAAACCTCACAGATGGAGAGCCACCACTGAAAAGGCCCTCTCCCTTGTCACCACCTTCTGAGTCTCCCTCAGAGGGGTGGGGGCTGCAGAACGTCAGGAGAAGATCTAAGGGTCCAGGTAGGTTTATATCGGGAGAGGTGTTCCAGAAGATATTGGGGTCCTGAGTCATAAAGAGCTTTATAGATCAGCACTCTGAACTGGACTCGGAACCATACAGGCAACCAGTGTAACTGGAACCGGACTGGTTCAGTGCTTGGTTTGCCTGAACCCGTCAACAACTGGGCAGCCACATTCTGCACTAACTGAAGCTTCCAAACCATCCCCATGGAACTGGTTCTTGAACTGTGATACCACCTCTTGCTCATCTTGATGGTGGATAGAGGGGGGTGTTGGGTAAGGTGTATCAAAACCTTTGACTTTTTTGTGGCTAAGTGGAACCTCCTATTAAGAGGTCATAGTCACACCTGCTGCTCTGCCTAGTCTTGCTTCTGGCCCCGCCCACCATTGACATATGGCCCCCGGAAGGTCCCCCAATGAGGCAATGTGGCCCTGGGGTTGAAAAAGGTTCAATACCCGTGTGGGACATAGAAAAAAGGGAAACCGGCCTTTATTCGCTTTTCTTCTGAGAGGACGTGGATGCTATTCATATCTGTCCCCATTCTACAAGCGTGACTCAGGTTTTTCGTAATTGCTTTGTCAAAGTGTCACTGCTTTAACATTTAATCCCGGAAGAGTGGAGCAGCTCTTTGAAGAGAAGATCTGGGCTGCCATTTCTGGGTTGTGGCTGGAACATTGCTCTGTGAACATTTCGGCTGGTCAGTCCTAAGGGTTATACCCAGTGCCAGAGCTCCGTTGGCACAATGCTTTTTTACTGTGATAATTCGAAAAGCCTAATAGATTATAGATTTAAAAAACCAGGACTTCTGCTTCCTCTTCTCCCTTCATGTATCCCCAAAATCTGCTCCAGAGGGGCTGGAGAGAAAAAGAAATTGCACATTTCTTGCACGTACAGAAGGGCCAGTGAAGTTGCAGCGCTGAATATGGCACCAAGCCTGTAGGAGGCTGGCACAGTCAGGTTTATTTTATTTAAAAATATATTTTATAAAAATATTTGTATACAGCTATTTCGTAAAATCATCAAAGCGGGTTTACAACATGTTAAAAACAACAACAGCCATAGAACAAAAACATTAAAATACAATAAAAACAAAGGAGAACTGTTGCAAGAGAGAAAAAAGCACCTTCTTAATTGCCTGCATAAGCCTGGCAAAATAGAAAGGTTTCCAGCAGCTGCTTAAATGTTAAAACAGAAGGCGCCTGCTGAATCTCTCTGGGCAGAGAATGCCAGAGAACTGGGCTCATGACATTGAAGGCTCGATTTCATGGCGATGTTAAATGAGCCTCGCCAACTTTGGAGATAACCAACCCTGCTCCTGCAGATGATCTTATGTTCATAATTACCCCCAGCATGCTGCAGCAGCCAGTGGAGGGGGAGGGGGCGCTCACAAATTTTGACTGGTTTTGATAGCCAAGCCAAAAAAGTCTGGCCTATAGAACCCTGCCTTTTGCTACCAGAACAATCCTATGCACAGCTCAGAAGTAAGTCCCCTTATGTCCAGTGGGGGCTACTTCAAGGCTAGGTATGGGGGAGAGATTCAGTTCAGTTTGCATTTTAATGTGAATCTACCTAATTTGCATTTCCTGAAACATAAACCAAAACAAAACCATCCATCGAAAGCCACACTTCTCTGAATTTTGTGAAGCAGTCCTCCAACCAAAATAAAATTTGTTATAATGCAGATATGAGGGAGAAGTGTGCCTAGAACTGCAAATGTTAGTGAAAATAGGATGCAAAATGCAGAAAATGACTTGCAAAACTGTATATGTGTATAAGGAGAAATGCTGGTGAAATATTTTAGGACTTGGCACAGTCCTTAACCAAAATGGAGACAATAGTCAAGAAATCAGAAGAAGGCTGGGACTGGGGAAGGCAGCTGTGAGAGAACAAGAAAAGGTCCTCAAATGCAAAGATGTATCACTGAACACTAAAGTCAGGATCATTCAGACCATGGTATTCCCGATCTGTATGTATGGAGATGAAAGTTGGACAGTGAAAAAAGCGGATAAGAGAAAAATCAACGCATTTGAAATGTGGTGTTGGAGGAGAGCTTTGCACACACCATGGACTGCGGAAAAGACAAATAATTGGGTGTTAGAACAAATTAAACCAGAACTACCACTAGAAACTATAATGATGAAACTGAGGTTATCATATTTTGGACACATATTCACTACACATGATTCACTAGAAAAGACAATAATGCTGGAGAAAACAGAAGGGAGTAGAAAAAGGGGAGTCCAAACAAGAGATGGATTAATTCCATAAAGGAAGCCACAGACCTGAACTTACAAGATCTGAAGAGGGTGGTTCATGACAGACTGTCTCAGAGGTCACTGATTCATAGGGTCGCCATAAGTCGTAGTCGGCTTGGAGGCACATAACAACAACAACATACTTTGGACACATCATGAGGAGACATGATTCATCAGAAAAGACAATAATGCTGGGAAAAACAGAAGGGAGTAGAAAAAGAGGAAGGCCAAACAAGAGATGAGTTGATTCCATAAAGGAAGCCTCAGACCTGAACTTACAAGATCTGAACAGGGTGGTTCATGACAGATGCTCTTGGAGGTCGCTGATTCATAGGGTCACCATAAGTCACGATCAACTTGAAGGCACAAACAACAACAACAACAGCAAACCTAGGAAGCTGCCTCATATTGAGTCAGATCATTGGCCCATCCAGTACTGTCTATGCTGACTGCCAACAGCTCCCTAGGGCTTCAGGCAGAGGACTTTCACAGTCCTACGTGGAGATGCCGTGGACTGAACCTGTGATGTTTGTATTCCAAAGCATGTGCTCCACCACTGTGCCACAGACCTTCCCCCCCCTTTTTTTGCATTTTGAATTTAAATGCTAAAGAAAAAAAGTCTTTGGAGGGGGGAAACACCTTAACTGAATTATACTCTACAAAAGGCCTCTTGTCTATGGTCAACAGCAAGCTGATGTCAAGCAAACAACCATGGAAAGGAAGAATTTAGAAATAAAAGGTTAAAGGGAGTTGCTGCTGGCATCCAAACATCCCTGAGAAGATTTATATATCAGGATGACTGGGAGGGGGCGGGATATAAATTAAACAAACAAACAAACAGCTCATATCCCCTAGCCCAGTGCTTTTCAACCTTGGGTCCCTAGAAGTTGTTGGACTATAACTCCCATGATCCCTTGACCAGTGGCTAAGCTGGCTCTGGATGATGGGTGTTTGTTCTGCAAACATCTGGGGACCCCAGGTTGAAGAGCATGGCACTACACTACATGAAAACCATTAGAAAGTACTATATAAACAGCCTTTGACAAAAATAGACTGCCTTCAAGTCCATTCTGACTTATGGCGACCCTATGAATAGGGTTTTCATGGTAAGCGGTATTCAGAGGGGGTTTCCCATTGCCTTCCTGAGGCGGAGATGCAGTGACTGGCCCAAGGTCACCCAGTGAGCTTCATGGCTATGTGGGGATATGAACCCTGGTCTCCCAGGTTGTAGTCCAACCCTCTAACCACTACACCACACTAGCAAAGCACTCACTAAAATGTCCAGGGGGCAGATGATTTTATATAGTGAGGATTACAGCCCGATCCCATGCAGAGTTAAGTATGCTTAAGCCCTCCAAAATCAATGGGCTTAGATGCACCTAATTATTCATAGGATCCAAGCTATTGGCTATTTAGCACAGCAGCAGAAGTGGCGGGAGACAGGTTGAGGACCGGGAGGGAGACTGCATTCCAGGCGACTCCTGTAACCTGGTGCCCTCCAGATGCTTTGGACTATAACTGGCCTGCTGGCTGGTGCTGATGGGAGCTGTAGTCAAAATAGCTGGAGGGTTTTAAAAAATTACTCTCATTTGAGAGGTTCCCATACGATCCTCCTTTATTCAGCACTTATTCCAAATGAAGAAAGGCTATCACTGTCCTTTTCAGAGCTTTCCTTCAGCATACAACATTTGAAAAACTGCATGAAGCTGCCATTATTATTAAAATAATTTAAATACATGCTGGTGCTCCTGGGCTTTTGCTGGTACTTAAATCCAGCAGGTTATTATAACTCTGCCCTAATTTATCAGCTGCATTTAATTTAAGTGTTAAATATTTGATAGGGATTTTTAAATTGATCTATACCACCTTAGGATTTTCAGTGGAAGACAGTACAGGATTTTGTTTCCTTTCTTGTTTTACACTGACACAGTTGATGCTCTTGGAGAGGAAGAGGCATCTGCATACCCCTCCCAAGGAAGAACAATGCGGCTGTTGCGCATATGGGCTCTCTCTTTCTCCATTAGGTACATAGGGAATCATATCACACAATCATAACGGAGCTGTTCTATATTCAGAGGTGTGGGGATGTTGTGCTAATTTCAAAAATTAAAGTCTTTGTAAAGCAATCACAATTCTGCCATTTATATAACATTATGCAAGCTGAGCAAATTTGCACAGTCACTCTCTTTTTTTGCATGGTTTAGCCTGCTATTCTTACAACTGTGCATATCCACACCCGCTATTCATGGGGGGGGGGGAGTTAAGCTGGGCACTGAGGCCCTGCCCCACCATCTCTCACAAATTGCACCCATCCCCCTCCAGCTTCTGTGTCTCCAGCAGATATTGCCCATGTGCATTCGGTACAACTTCACTGCTGTTAAGGACTAGAAACTCATATTTTTAAAAAACAAATAAAGCCTGCACTTAAGACCACATTCTGCACTCCTGCAGAATGACAATATATCCCTGCCTGCCCTGCCTCTGGTACCTCATTCTGCGGGTTTTCTGCAGAATCATGGCATAGAAAAGCAGCCAAGCGAATATACTGAGCCAGACCACTGGTCCTGCATCACACGGTGCCTGGCTGGCAGTGGACCTCTTGGCTTTCCGGTACACGCCCCTGCTATCCCACCCCATCATGCATGCAGAGATGCCAAGGACTGAACCTGTGCCTTCATCAGGGGAAACATGTGCCCTACCCCTGAGCCGTGAGCCTGCCCAGACAAATTTCTCCAGCCAAAGGCTTCGCTTCCTTCCTGCTAGCGTGACCTGGGCTTTGGTGGTGGTGTTGGTGGGCCTTGTGATTGTGGTTGTTATTTAATTTCTATCCCACTCTTCCTCCCAAAGGAGTCCAGGGTGGCAAACAATAAAAGAGCAAAAACAATGCAAAACATTTATAAACAGGCACAGCTAAAATGTTGCCACAAATAGTATATATCAGTTATCAAATGCCTGGGTGAGCAGGAACGTTTTTAAATGCCACCTGAATGTTAATAATGAGAGAGAGAGAGAGAGAGAGAGAGAGATGTACCTCAGCAGGGAGGACATTCTATAAACAGAGAGCCACTACCAAGAAGGCCCTGTTGGTGATCAGCGCCACCCAGGCATCATCCAGTGGCCTTCCCCTTCCAAGTGTTAATATTGCAGGAGGCACTGTTTTAGGTACTTGGGCTCCTAAGTCATTTAGGGATTTGTACGCCAAAACAGCCTTTCCCAACTTTTGGGTCCCCAGATGTTGCTGGACTATAATTCTCATAATTCCTGATCATTAGCCGTACTTGCTGGGCCTGATAGCAGCTGTAGCCCAACAACATCTGGAGAACCAAAGGTTGGGAAAGACTGCACTAGAACTTACCCCCTGAATTGAGCCCAAGGTCGTGAGCCCTGCTGGAGGGGGGTGGACTGACGAGAACAAAGCAGAGGAGGAGGAGGAGGACTTAGAGTGGGATGCTCGAGCAGGTGAAGGGCCGAGCAGGGAGTTGGACTCAGAAGGCGCCCCAGCTCTGGGCTTTTGACAGTTCAACCCCGGCAGCTCCAGATACCCCTGTGGAGAGTCGACCTGACCAGTCAATTGTTTCCCAGCCTGACACTTCCCCTCCCCCTGCACCTGCATTGCCCGCAGATAGCCCTCCTCCCTCGGAGG
This sequence comes from Rhineura floridana, assembly GCF_030035675.1. NCBI lineage: Eukaryota > Metazoa > Chordata > Lepidosauria > Squamata > Rhineuridae > Rhineura > Rhineura floridana. Next base: position 4,351,247 of record NC_084493.1, on the reverse strand, counting down.
AAGACGGGACAGTGTGGGGGCTCTGTCTTTGCCTTAAGCCAGGAGGAGGATACGGCATGAAACTCAACAGGCACAACTGAGGCAGAGTCTTTGCCTACGCACGCCCTCCCAACAGTGACAGTTGGCACACGCAAGTAAGGTGCCTGCCCAGCTGTACTTAAGCCGGGGGGGGGGAGTAGTTGCTGAGTCAACGTCTTAGTGCAGCAAAGTTGTGCCTAGTTAGATCTAGAGAGATGCTGAGTTCTGAGTACGTCATAAGTAGGTTCATGAAGAGCACTGAAACGTTCTCTTACTTCAGTGAGTCTGAGTTCTTTGAGTCCGGGCAGGACAGCCAGTAAGCCCCTGGCTTTTGCCAATAAAGGGTTAAGCTACTTAGTCCTTTGCCACTGGCAAAGGTTGCTCTTCATCCCACCCAAATTCCCATCCTCCTGGTTCCTCTTTCATTACTGTCCCACAGCCATAAGCCCATAAAGCTCTTTGGAGTCCTCTGCCTACTCTTCTATTCTTTTGATGCTTGGACTGATTAAATTATGTGGCTGCTTGTCTTTAGCCAATCACTAATAAGATCCCTGTGGTCTTGATTGAGGTATAATTGCAACATCCTCAATTTTACTAATAACATTTGCTAGCATAAACAGGGCTTGTTTGAATTTACTTTCTAATTTTTTTAAAAAAAACCCCACAATAATACTAATCATGCACGTCCATGCTGTGATCATCACAGCTCTGGGAATGTTTTTTAAACAGAAAATATTAGAAGTCATAAGCTTATAATGGAAAGAAAACCCAGCAAGAGGTGAACCTTTAGCTATCAAACACCATCAAAAATCATTACCTGTCAGACGGGTGTCAAAATACTGTGTTCCACCATCAGAAGTTGTCAAATAAAGGGATATCATAAAAACTTAGAGACCTGTGAGAAGGCTGGGCTCTGTTTACATCCACCCCTGATGATTTGCTCTAGGATCACTGGCAGGGATACCGATTTGGCATCCATGTCAGGGGCCTTCCAGCTGGCTCCTAGCAGCAGGGGAATGGTCGCAACAGGAGTTTGGCATGTTAGGAGGCCTGTGGAACCGAGCCAAGCTGATACACCGGGGTTTGGCGAGACTTAGCACAATCCTATTAATCGCCAGGGCTATGAGAACTCCCAGGTGGGAGGGGGAGAGAGAAATAAATGGATAACAAGCCCATTGTTCTGAAACAAAGGACAGTGAGCAGGGCTGCTACGTTTGCAACAACAAGCTCTTTATAAACAAGCTGCAACGTTTCTGCAAATACGCAATAAAAACATTTGTTATCTAGGCTTCCCAGACCCAACAGCCATCTGGCAAATTCCAAAGGGTGAGACCTTGATACAGCAAATGCAAAGGAGAGAATGTCTTGCAGCACTTTTAAAGGCTAACAGATTTCTTGTTACTGTTATCTGAAAACTAAATAAGACGCCTGCTCCTAAACAGGATCTATTAATGCGCTCTTTTTCTCTGTGATTCTGTAACTTTGCCTGGAAACCTCTCTGATTTCAAATTTCAAAGAAAGCTCCACTCATTTTAAAGCAAAATTAAGGGGGATCATCATCACCGCTGGAATCTGCCTTCTATTTAGGATCTGCCGTGAGCACAGGAAAGGCAAAGGGCTGCATTTTGGACATGAAGTTATCATGGAGAATAAAAAGCACGGCTGATTCACGCTGCGCTTTGCAGCACATTGGGCTGCAAGACAATTTCCAAGGGGAAATCAGGAGAAGGCTGTTGCTCCAGGACAGAGCATCTGATTTGAATGTCCAAGGTTTCAGACTCAGCTCCAAACCTCTCTTGTTTGAAATCCTAGAGATCCACTGTTAGTCAATGCAGATGAAACTGAGCAAGATGTTTTGCCTGCAGCAAGTCCCAGGTTCTTTGCCTTGCACGTTTAGTTGTATTACTTTCAAACCTACTTTTTAGTTGTTTTCATTGTATGATTGCACAGTGTCTTGAAAAGTATATGAAAAGTGATTCAACAACAACACGGAGAGTACACCCCCAATCCCTCTAGACACAACATTGGCTACCCTAGTTCTCTCTCTCTCTCTCTCTCTCTCTCTCTTCTCTCTCTCTCTCTCTCTCTCTCTCTCTCTCGTATGCACACAACTTTAAGAAGCCATTTAAAGTCATTCTTGGACTATTTTTAGCATACTTGAGGGCTCTTTATAAGGTAATTTAAAAAACAAAGTGGCAGAGAATTAATCCTGTGATGACCTGGTTGCTGTTGTTTTAGAAATGAAATCATTCATTCATTCATTCATTCATTCATTCATTTATTACATCCCTTCCTCCCAGAAGGAGCCCAGGGCAGCAAACAAAAACACTAACAGCACTTTAAAACATCTGAAAAACACAAAAGTCTTTAAAACATATTAAACCAAAACGTCTTTAATTTTTTTTTTAAACCACTGTAAACACATCTTAAAAAGCAATTCCAACAGTACTGAGCTAGGTAGGCCAAAGGTCTGGTTCTGTATAAGGAAGCTTCTTACGGTCCCGGTCTTGTTGCACTCTGGAGCTAGTGGCCTTGCACACAGGGGTGTGGTTATCTGGAGTCGCAGAGGGTCATAGACCCCTTACTTTCGCGGGGAACAGGGTCCCAGCCAATCATCATGAAAGGGGATTCTGTTAGCCACTGAGAAGAGTCCTTATCTTTTGTGTTGATTGGAGCCAATCAGAGTGAAAGGAGGTGGGCCAACCACTGAGAAGACTCTTCGCAGTAGCTAACGCACAGCCTCCCCATTCATGCTGATTGGCCCCTAAGGATGTCTGTTCTAGTGGAGTGTGGACTTGGAGACAACATGGAGAGCGAGGGAGAAGAGGGAAAGTGGAAAAGGGGGTGTGGCTGTGAGGGGTGGTGGTGTGACTATTGTGGAGGGACCCTGCACTTCTGAATTTGCCACTACACCACTGCTTGCACGATGCAGCATATTTTAACTAGCCAGTAATGGTTATTATCATTGGCTTCAACAAAGTAAATCTCATGTGGACTAGGTCATTGATCGATGTGCGAGCAAGCATTTATATTCTCCCTGCCTCCTCCTTGGCTCATTCTCTTCAGACCTCAGATAGCTATTAGTAAAATGACATAAAGTGAAGCGATTGATTGCAGCTACGACTCTAAATGCACTACAACATTATTTAGATTTCCGTTTAATTTCCTGGGTTATTGCCACCACAAAGCGAGGCATGGGGAAGCTTAGCTGGGCCTACTAAGGAATGGAAATTAGGATGTAATATGGATGACTCTGGAGGAAGGACTATACTTTTTAAAAGCTTCAGGTTGTCACTGGACCAGTGAATTACAGTGGTGGAGCTGACAACGCAACTGCATTGTGGGACCTTGCAATTTAATCTTATGGGAATCTGTCCCCATGGTTAGATGAGAAATAAGTCTAAGATGGACAGAGCTGCTGCCGTTAAGGATATACAGGACTTCTGGGAACAGCTCCTTGAGGGTTAATATTAATACTTTCGTGAGATGATGTCCCTTAGCATTTACTGAACCACTCACCTCTGGGATGAGTAAAAAAATGCTGAGTATTTTCCATGAGGAAAAACAAGAACTTTGTAACCAAGTCATACTCAGTGTAGGCCTACTGAAATCAATGGGCACCACTAACTTAAGTCCATGGATTTCAACAGGTCTAGCAGGATCAAACTTTCTGCTCATCAGCTGATGTGCAGGGAGTTCAATCCTGCTTTCTGGAGGGATCGGCTTTGATGACAATTTGATGGCTAAAGGGGATTGTTCCCGGCAACCTGAAGATCGCTGATGAAAGAATATTTTTAGCTGTACCTGTGTTTTAGAATGTTTTTTAAACTGATCTGAGAATGCTTTTCTTGTTGTTACACTATTTTGTTGATACGTTTGCCACCCTGGGCTCCTTCGACAGAAAAGGGTGGGTTATAAATTGAAATAATTATAATAATACAAGCAGCAGGTCTACCTGCATTTCTGCCTGCCCTTGATCCAGCTGTATTTCTGCCTGCCCTTGATCCACTTGCATTTCTGCCTGCCCTGCACCTGTCCTATATGATGTCAGATGTGGGGCAGTGCAGCAGGTTGTGAAAAACAGCTTGGTAGGCCAAATGGGAGGAGGTTCTCCACCTCTGACCTAAAAGATCATCTTGCCCCTTACATACCCGACCAATCACTGTGCTCTGTAGGAGATGTGAGAATTTAATTTAAATGGAATTATGCTAACAAACAAACAAAATGATGCCTTAAGAACACCTTCAACATACTTCTTTCCACCTGGAAAGATGTGTTAGTAGAAGTGAGAATGTTATTCGCTCAGACTGTGCTTCATCATCATCATTAATAATCTGCAACTTAGGTGCAAATATTACATTTTGATCTTAATGCACCTGCAGATCAAAACCAGGGGAAACTGCTCAGCTCAGTATCGTCCCAACCTAGAAAGACACTCTTTGACACACAGTAGCTAGAACCTCTCACCCAACAAGAAGAATGTTCCACCAAGAGGGACCACAAAGGCCAGCCAACAAAGGCATTCCGTTGGAGGCCTCCTGATATTTCACCAACGACGAAATCACAGAGCAGAAAGTTAAAGGCAGAAATAGCAACGAGTGTAATCTAGGGATTGCCAAGCCACCAATTGTGTTTTGGAACAAGAGGTATCGTAGCAACCAGGGGCCTTGCTGACAGAGGCATCCCTGTCTGGCAGCCAGTCACGATGGATCAAGTGAGGAAAGGGCAGGACTGTATGCCAGCAGCAAACACATAAGCTGGACAATGAGAAGGGGCATAACTCAGTGGCAGAGCATCTGCTTTGCATACAGAAGGTCCTGGTTTCAACCCCTGGCATCTCCAGGTAGAGCTGGGAGAGACTCCAGTCTGAAACCCTGGACAGCTGCTGCCAGTCAGTGTAGACAATACTGAGCTAGATGGACTAACGGTCTGACTCAGGATAAGGCAGCTTCCTGTGTTCTGAAGCCAGACTGGGTTTATGTGAAGTCTCTGACTGGGGAAATCCCAAGTAAACACTTCCCCAACTCACTTTGGCCAATGGTGAGAAAGTGTGTATTTCCCCCCAAAAGACATCAATGTGGGGTAGACCACTTCCTGGATTTGCAATGCTCAAGGAGAGAAAACGGGTCTTCTCACTGGTGTGCGTTCATCACTCGCATGTTACATCTGCAGCGGAGGGCTTCATTTTCCTGTTTTCCAACTCGGTTCTGAGCGGCAATTGCTCACGATGAATTTGCACACTGGGCATTCCATGGGAGGAGCCCTCTCCATCCATTGCAGGGGGCTTGGGGGCAGCAATGGGGTGGAAAGGACGAGGGAGAAATTTGATTCAGTTTGCATTTGAAAGTGAACCTACTTAAGTCTTATTTTCCAAAACAACACACACACCCAAACACAGCCATCCTTTAAAAGGTGCACTTCTCTGAATTTTGCAGTGCACTTCTCCAGGCAAATAATGTGCACAAAAATTGTATATGCTGGGGTAAAATATCTACAGAGATGCTCATCATCATCATCCTGCATTGACCAGAAGATTGGACTCAATGGCCTTGTAGGTCCCTTCCAATTCTACTATTCTATGATTAGATGATGATATACTACTACCCACCCTTCGCCACAAGGTTCCAAGGCAGGACACAACAATGTGACATACAACACTAAAAAGGATTTAAATTAAACTACAGACAACTAGAGAGGGGTCCTAACCCCATACATCTCAAGTGTCAAAGGCCAGGGTGAAGAGATGTGCCTTCAGCATATGACGAAAACTATATAATAAAGGTGTCAGAAGCATCTCCATAAGGAGAGAATTACACGACTTAGGGGCTGCTACAGAGAAGGCCCTCTCCCGGGCCACCCTCCCACTGAGCTTCTGAGGGCGGTGGGACTACCAAGAGGGGCCCTTTTGTGATCTTAATGCTCAAGACAGTCCGTACAGAAGGAGGTGTTCTTTCAGATATTTGGGGCCTAAGTCATTCAGGGCTTTCAGCACTAGTGTGAGCTATTAATTAAAAAATACTATACAAAAATGCATTCCACTGCTTTGAAACTTTACTTGCAACAATGCGTACATTAGGCAAAAATTGCCTACAAAAATGTGTATATTGGGAGAAATTCACAATAACTGCTGATGAATTTTCAGGAGGACTTTTTTTAAAAAAAATTGCAAACCGATGTAGAACTGTGGAGAACTGATTTTAAGACTGGAAAAATGAGAAAACTGAGAAAAATGAGAAACTGAAATTGACAAATTCACCCCTCCCTAAGTGTCAGTAATCCATGTCCATTTCTCAGCTCCCTGTCCATCAGTTGACCTCTTATAATGCCCGGGTGGCATGCCCATCACAGGTCTGGAGGCCTGCTCTTTCCACCACTCCCTGGTGCTTCTGAACTGAGGCATCTTTGAGCATTGCAAGCTCATGTGACAACCATGGGTGTGTTCCTCTGATTTTTGTTTTTTACACAAGGACAAGTCATGCAAATCCCAAGGATTTCAAATTTTAAGGCAGGCTCACATGACTTCAAAACCTATATGGAAAACACATTGCAGAAACTATGTTCCAGATGTTGATTAAGGCAATTAAAGGTGATAGTGGGGGAGGGGGGGAAGGAACCTTATTGTCTTGATCAGAAAGCCATAACTGGTAACTCTGAAGTCTATCAAAAAGAATCCATTAAAAAAGCTGAGGGAGCTTCGGAGATTTTGCTCACAGAAGACATTAGGAGAATATCTTCCTAATTTACCACTGCCTCATTACAGTTGTCAGCCCCTAAGGATTATTAACAGATCATCAACTTGCTCTAAAGCCAGTCGCTGTGAATGAAGTGCATAGTTATCTCTGCTCTGCCATTCCAATAAGAAATAAACTCAAAGAGACGAGGCAAGATGAGTTCGCCATAAACATTTCTTTCTCTGTTGCAAGCCACCCCCACCCCAATCCACCTACCTGCCATGGATATTCCCAAAATCCATCCCATTTCAAGATCTTCCTCTTTCCCAGTCATAAATATGTTTTTAATGATGTTTTGTTTTAACATGTTCTTAAAGGTTTTGTTTTAATACGTTTTAAGTCTGTTTTTATGAGGAGTTTTGGTTTGCCGCCCTGGGCTCCTATTGGGAGGAAGGGCAGGATATAGATTTAATAAATAAATAAAAGATGTTGCCCTTTTGTTACAAAATAATTTACTTTTTGGACAACGAGCCCTGAAAAGATCAGATGCACCACAGCCCTCCCCCCAATGTTGCCCCCTTCATCACCAGATATTCACTGCCTCTGAATGTGGATGTTGCATTAACACCATTTGATAGGTCAATCCTCCATTAAGGTAACAACCATGACCATCGCAGCTTCTCTGGAATATTTGAACATGGGAAATGCAATTCCTTGCAGTTAATTCCAGAAGGTAAATATAAATCAAAGAGTTTAGGGTTTGTTCCTAGTGATGCAACCGATTACTACTCTATACTTCTCTCCCTTGGTACATAGCTTAATATTCTTTAAGGGAGATTCGTTCTCCTAAAATACACCTATTTAAGAAAACATGGTGGCCACTATGAGGGGACTGGCATCAAAGAAAAGCACAGGGCCCATAGCAACAGGGACAGAAGAGGCAGAGGTTCAATAAAATCTCTTGGGAAGGCTTGATCAGTCCTGTGCAGCATTGCCATCACTCACTGCAGCAGGACCAGCCTCTAAATCAACAGCTTTTCCCACCTACCCAACAACTGGATGAAGTTACTAGAATGGACTCAGAAGAAACTTGACCTGCACTGGCTGACCCTGTGGCCAGGTCAGCCTTTCTATGAGTCAAGATGGCCACTTCTGGAGGAAGATTGCAGAGGGGGAACATTTATCTGCCTCCAGCCTCTTTTCTCTGAAAGTTGGGGGCGAGGTTCAAATCAAAGTTGCTTCATCTTCAAAAAATGTGTATGGCTGCCTGGAACAGTATATTTGTTTCAGGGATGGCTGGTGGCTCCATGTCCGTGGATCAGTGGAATCCACTTCAGGTTTTAGTCTGAACACTCTAGGAGCTGTCCAGCATGCTGAACATAAGAACATAAGAGCCTGCTGGATCAGGCCAGTGGCCCATCTAGTCCAGCATCCTGTTCTCACAGTGGCCAACCAGGTGCCTGGGGGAAGCCCGCAAGCAGGACCCGAGTGCAAGAACACTCTCCCCTCCTGAGGCTTCCGGCAACTGGTTTTCAGAAGCATGCTGCCTCTGACTAGGGTGGCAGAGCACAGCCATCATGGCTAGTAGCCATTGATAGCCCTGTCCTCCATGAATTTGTCTAATCTTCTTTTAAAGCCATCCAAGCTGGTGGCCATTACTGCATCTTGTGGGAGCAAATTCCATAGTTTAACTATGCGCTGAGTAAAGAAGTACTTCCTTTTGTCTGTCCTGAATCTTCCAACATTCAGCTTCTTTGAATGTCCACGAGTTCTAGTATGATGAGAGAGGGAGAAGAACTTTTCTCTATCCACTTTCTCAATGCCATGCATAAGCCACCACTGATTTGTTTTAAGCTGTTCTTAATATTGTATTTTATATTGTTGTGACCCTGGTGAAGGTTGGGTAATAACAACATAGAGTAGATAAGGAGCTGCCAATATGGTGCTCGTGGACACTACCATCAACATCTTCTACATTGCCTACGAAAGGTCTCAGTCAATATCCCCTCAAAAATCCGCAATGCATGAAAGACTTTTTGCACTCCCTGCTCAGTCCTTGTTCATTCTGGCTCAGCCTCTTCCTATGCTAAGCACACACATGCCCATATTTCATTGGTTGCCAGGATTGGACACCCCCCTTCTGTTCTGAACAGAGGAGAGGTAAGAAGAGCTTCTCTTGGTGAGTGAGCGTGGTGGTGGCTGATGTAGGTGCTTGTTTCCCCACAGATGTGGCAGCTGGTGGGGGGCATGCTGGCACCATTTTGGGGTCCTCTCTCTTTTAAAGCTGTTTTGGATGTGGCAGCCATTTTGCGCTATGCCATGCCCCCACAGCAGCCATTTTGGGACTGACACCCACCGCAGCACTTTCTTAAAATTCCAAACATTGACCCCTGGAATAGATATCCATACACACCCCTGGATGAATTACATTATTTGTTGGGGAGAGGAGAAAGATCTAACACGGGGGTGGGGAACCTGTGGCCCGCCAGATGTCCTTGGACTCCCAACTCCCATCAGCCCCTGCCACAGTGGGCAACACTCACGGATGAAGGCAGCTGAAGTCCAGTAACGTCTGGAGGGCCACAGGTGCCCTGCTCTGGCAGAAGCAGGTGATTTTCTATAGAGCCTCCCCACCAACCAAACAGGATTTCAGAAGCACAAAGACAGAATTCCAAATCCATCTTTACTAGCTAGGACAAAATGAGTAAGGGGACAAGTGGCAGTGGAACAGGTTCCTCTGGGATGTTCCATTGCTTACCTATATACAGGGAAGAGTCTTTCCTCCTCACGTGGTCATCGATGTAGGAAACTCCTAAAGGCTGTACAGGGGTCGCCCCAATCCCTAGGAGGACTTGAGCGCCAATGAGAAGCAAATACATCATGTTAGTGGTAGTTCTGTTCCTGCAGATAAGATCCGGATCTGGTCCCTCGTCCCTAGCGGATCCATTCGCCACACATACATCCCGCCCTTCAGCGCCCCATCGAATCTCCCCAGATTCATATTTGTACTGGTGGGTCAGGAATTCAGGCAGTGCTGAGAGGAGAGCGCCCAGAGCCATAACAATCCCTCCGCATCCTATCAAACGCGGCCTGTGTCCCCGGGCACCAAAGTAGCTCACAAAAAGGATAAGTGCCAAGTTCCCAATCTCAAAGCTGCTGGCGATCACGCCCACATCAGCACTCTGGAGGTTGAACCTTCGTTCCAAGGTGGTCAGGACACTCACCTGTGAGGAAAGAGAGAAAGAGAGAGGTTTGCAGTTGCCTTACTTAACGTAAGATGGTAAAAAGAGCCTGCTGGAACAGGCCAGAGGCCCATCCAGTCCAGTGTCTTAGTGGCCAACCAGATACCTATGGGAAGCCTGAAAGCAGGACCTTGTCCTGCCCAAAGTCGAGGCATTCATACTCAGACTCGGCTGTGACTTTTTCTCTTGTTATTAAAGTAATAGATACACCTAATGCAGTTTGCCAGTTTCTAGGAACTCTGCTCTGCTCTAGTGCTGACTATGCATGACTTTGCGACTTTAAGACATTGACTCAGCAACCGGGTCCCCCCCCCCAGTCCCCTTAAGTAGGCTTGCATTATGTGCAGAAACGAAGACTCCGCCTCAGCTCTGACTGTTGAACTTCCTGCCTCAAGCGCCTCCGAGTGCGAGGCGAAGGTGGCTTGATCTCAGCTTCCCCCTCAGACAGAAGGGGGCTGCTAACTGTCACTTTGGGCATGGGAAGCTGGGCAGTGCTCGGCTGGGAAATGTCTGATGTGCAAGGTTGAACCTCTCGCAGTGGCAGCAGTGTGTCCAGTTGGAGAGTCAGATGTGCCAGGTGGCGCTTCCACAGGGGGGTCAGGAGCTGATTTGGCTGAGCTGTTAAAGACGGGGGCTGGGGCGCCCTGTGAATCCACCCCGCTGTCTGCCCCCTCCCCAGGTTTCCAGTCCTAGTCCTCATCTTCTGTTTGGCCCTTGTCTATCCACCCCCTCCCTGCATGGCTCACAACAGACCTGAGTACAAGAGCACTCTCCCTTCCTCTGGTTTCCAGCAACTGGTATTTAGAAGCGCACTGCCTCCAACCAAGGAGGAAGAATGTAGCCATCAGGGTTAGTACCCACTCATCCATTTCCACCATGAATTTGACTTGTCTATTCTGTTGCAGGACCTTCTTTCCCCCACCCCCTGGACAGGAGAGAGGGTATTTGAGCAGATTTATTAAATCCATGAAGAGCCAGTGTGGTGTAGTTGTTAAGGTGTCGGACTACGACCTGGGAGACCAGGGTTCGAATCCCCACACGGCCAAGAAGCTCACTGGGAGACCTTGGGCCAGTCGCTGCCTCTCAGCCTCATGAAAACCCTCTTCATAGGGTCACCATAAGTCAGAATCGACTTGAAGGCAATACACATGCATACATATTAAATTCATAGGCATGCAGAAAACTGTTCCTCCTGAAAAGAACTTACTCAAAAACTACTCTGGAGAGAAATAAATATTCTACAGCAAGCCTTTAAAAAAACAAAAAAGAAAGAAAAAGATATTTCTTTAAAAAATCCACATCAAATAGTAAAGATTTTTTTTTTTTAAAGACACCCTCGAGCAAAAAGCAAAACTATTCAGGACCAGAGGCGATCACAACCTCCTTAAAAGCAGATGATGTTCTCTGCAGCTGGATTCTAAGAGATTCTGGCAGCCCCTTTCCTCTTGGAGCAGTGAGCTGCCCTCAGTGATCAACAGAATGCTGACAGGACATTAAAAGATCACCGGGCAGAAGAGAAAATACAGATTACTGGACTCATCTGTATCACTTAGAACAGAAAACGTAAAGAAACAAACAAAGTGCCTTGTATTCCCTAAAGCAGAGGCAGCCAACAATGTGCCCTAGAGATGTTGTGGTCTACAGTTCCCATAATCCCTGGCAAGTGGCCATGCTGGCTGGGGCCAATGTGAGCTGCAGACCGCACTATCTGGAGGGTGCTCCACTGGTTACTCCTGCCCTAAAGTAAACTAAAATAAGCATTCATCTGTTTCATTCATGAATCGCTTCCCATGAAGCATCTTGAGGCAATTTAACAAGACAACAAAAACAAACACGGAAAAATTGCATATATAAAAAGACCAAAAAAATCGCATACAAAAAAATCACCTTAAAAAACCTTAAAATTGTATAAAAACAATATAAAACAACAATAACAACATACAAACACACCCATAATTGATTCAGATCCAATACTGGTACAAACTGGGACAAATGTTATATTATTTTAGGTATTCAGTCTTAGTTCCAGGGTGGTTAACAAGAAAGAATGAAGCAATGAATATACAAAATGAAACATTATTAATGAAAAGGCCATGAGATCACAAAAGCAGCACTGATGTATCTACAAAGGCCTTTGCCCGGCCTTTGCAGGGTCTTTTACTGGAGACCGTCTCTGGGGAAAATGCATTATAATAGGGACATCATTGCTCTTTGGTAGAACTCAAATGGCAGGGACACCCACAGGAGCCACTCCGCTAATAAACTTAGTGTAAAGCAAGCAGTATTTGTGGCTGAAGCTGAGACAGAGGCCATATCTGCATCACACATTTAAAGCACTATGGTACCACTTTAAACAGTCATGGCTTCCCCCAAAGCATCCTGGGAACTGTAGTTTGTTAAGGGTGCTGAGAGTTGTTAGGAGACCACCTACTCCCCTCCCAGAACTACAGTTCCCAGAGTTCCCTGGGAACAGCGATTGACTGTTAAATCACTCTGGGTTAGGAATGTTGGGAGCTGCCTTATAGCAGGTTGCTCCATCTTGCCCAGCGCTGTCTACTCTGACTGGCAGTGACTCTCCAGAGAATTATGACAAAAACAGGAATGGAAATTGCCAGTGTCCGCTTCTTCATCTCATATCCAGAATGGAAACCAATCCAGCAAAGACAATCCATATTTGCTGTTGTTGCTGCTTCCAGTTCACAAACAATGCGGAACTGATTGTGTTTTTCTCCCCACTTGCATTGTGCTTCCTTTGCACTGAAATGAATGGGGTGGAATAACATAATGGCAATGTAATTTATATAATTAATTACATAAACTATGTAAGTTGTGTAATTTTGCTGCAGTGGAGAGCAAGACGAGTAACGTAGGTTTTTTTGCGGAAAACCAGCTGCAGTGGAAAGGAAACACTGCTGCATTTGATGCAAGGCGGAATGGAAAGTGATGCCTTCTTATAACCCTACACTATGGTCACAAGCAAAGAGAGGCCTTTACCATCACCAGCTCCTTGTTCTATTTAACTAGAGATGCTGAAGACTGAACCTGGGACATTCTTTTGCATGGGTGGAATGCAGCCTGCTGTATGAAGGTAGGAGTCACTTCCATTGCTCCACCCGCATTTGTATCTGGCTTCACCCAGTTTTGTTTCTGGCCCTGCCCACCACTGACATGCGGCCCCTCAATGGTTGCCCTTGGGCTCAAAAGCATTCCCCACCAGTGTTCAAAATCCAGCAATAATCAGGAGCAGCTGGTGAAGCAGTTTGCTAGGTGCCCACAGCATAGCTATAGAACATGCAGAGAGTTCTTTCCATCCTGGGGCGGGGGCTATTGCTCTTGATGCCATGCAGGTACCCAGCAGCTGGGTGGACATTCAAAGTCCTGCTGACATTGTTGGAGAATTTTGTATTTCTCCATTGGGATCTTTTGCTGGGGGTCCTTGAATAAAACTTTTGAAGACACAGGCTTGCAGCAAACAGGTAGGCCTTTATTGGATGACAAGTGTACACTTGGTGAACCTCCCTCTGAGTGAGTGGAAAACTGCACCATGGCACTGGTTGCCTGGGGTATTTATACATTTCAGGACAAAGACTTTAGCATCTACCAATCAGGATTTAACACATCAGAATGACATAGACATGACAGTATTACACAGGCATCTGCAGAGGTGCTTTGTACTTTCTGCATCATGTTCTAGCGAATTTGGTGTTCTAATGAATTTGGCAATGTTCAGTACTTCACATGCAAGTACATTTTCGCTACGAGCTAAGCATGTTAGTTAATGCAATCCTTTCTACGTCTTGGAGAGTACAGGGATGCTCAGTGTTTGTTCAGTGTTATCAATTGTTCAGAGTACAAGTAGTTCCAAACAACCAGCATAGTCAGGGAGACAGCTCCAAAGAGAAAAACATCTGGCTTCCTACTAAACTATTAAAATGTTTTGAACCTTTATAGCTTTATAAAAGAACATATTTTGCTCATTGTTCATGTATATTGAATTTCCCCATTAGCTATACATGTATGTATATATAAAATTCCCCATCAACATCAGCTGCTTGTGCCCACGAAGCACCCACCATGGGGGGGGGAATTCCCTAGGAGGTACAGTTGAAAAAGGTGCCTTCCAAATGGTCTGCACTACTGCGGTACTCGCTGGAGCTGATGGGGTATGTATACAAAACATCTTGGGGAAGGTGAGACTACAACAAGCTGTATATCCAGACATTACTGTTCACCCAGACATTCAATGGCTGCAGAGAACTGTTCCTGGCAACCCAGAGAACACTGGATGAAAGAATGTTTTTAACTGTAACTGTGTTTTAGAACGTTTTTAACTCTTTAGAATGCTTTCCTTTTTGCTGCTGTTAAATTGTTTTATTGTTGTGTTTGCTGCCCTGGGCTCCTTCAAGAGGACGGATTGGATATAAATGCAATAAACAGCAACAACAAAATAACAATAAAAAGCATTTACTGCCTTCTTCCTGCGAAAAGTTGAAGAACACAGAGGTGAAGTTCTGCCTGCTAACATCACAGCACAACACCTTCTTAGTACTTTGAGACATTTTATCTAACACAACCCCTGGATTTGTCCATGTTCCTTGGCAACTAGAGAACATTATTAACACTTCACACATCTCCAACGCTTTTAAACACAAAGGGGTCTGCAGTTTCTGCTGCGAATGAGCAAAGCAGAGATGGCTTGCATATTTTGGAAAGAAAGAAAACATTAAGGTGAGTTTCAATGGCTCCAAATCCAATCACAGAACCAAAGGACTCCTAGCAAGTTATGTTACATGTACAACTGGTCAGTTTTTGCTAATATCATCCTTGGAGATGCTGTCAGCCAGGCCAAGTTCAAGGTGTTACTATCAGTATATAAAACCCTTAACTTGGGATTGGTTTACTTGTGGGATCGCCTTGCCCTATATATGCCCACTCAACCACTTTGATCTGCAGAACTGGCACTGTTACAGGTGCCACAGAATACTCATTTGTAAGAAATCAGTCTTTTAGTGTGGCATCACATACATTTTGGAACTCCCTGCCTATTGACATAGCTCTTTCTGCCTCCTTTTTGTTTAGGCAAGCCTATCCCAATATGCAGATGTTATGTGCGTTTTAATCTGTTTTCAGCTTATTGTTGATTTTAATTAGGTCTTGAATGTGTTCAAATATCTGTTTTAACTGTCTTTTATTGACAATTTAAATGTCGTATTTTGTTTTGTTTTGTAAACCACTTTGCTACTACAATCAAGCAGTATATAAATTTTATTAAATAAAAATAAATGAATAAATAAATATGCAAAGAAGTCCAGATAGTGCAATGGGAAAGGCTTGCGAATTATTGGAATAACAAATTTCCTAGAGAAGAACTGAAGTTAGAAATACTGTCAATTTTGTACTGGAATTCTTTTTTTAAAAAAGAGAAAAGAAAATGAAATGAAACCTCTGAATCCAGAGTTAACATTTTCAAAATATAAAGTAGGGAAGCAGAGTGGCACCCCAGTTATGAAATGCCTTCTCTTTGGAGTATGACTGGCACTGATGTTGCTAATATTTCAATGCCCGTTTAAAACCAGTTTGTTTACCTGGACATTTAGGGATGTTGGCCCGCTGCTAGCATTGCTGTGCTGGAACTTCCTATTCTGTATTTAATTTTGTATTCTGACCCACTCTTATTTTCTCTGGATTGCTGTTTTAATTGCCCTTTTAAATTGTTTTAAAATGATGGTGTAACCCAGGCTGGGATCAATTAACAAAGGGCGGGTTAACCATGTCCTTAATAAACAAATCCAAACAATGCAGGCAAGCGCTCGATTACCGGAAGCAACGGGGCAGCAACAAGGCAAGAAGAGAACTGCCCCACATGCCTTATTAGCTTCCTCCATTCCAAATAATTTGCAAAATAAACCCCCCGGCACATTAAGGTTCCATTGTTGAACTAACAAACAACTCTAATCTGCATCTGGAGTTGCATCTGGCTTCTGACACATTGTAATTGCCAGATGTAACAAAAGATCATTCTTACTTGCTCCATATTTCCTGAAGATGAGCCTTTGGTCCCGAGGGTACTGTGAATCTATACTCCTGGGAGGAAAATTTATATACTTACAGAAGTTATGCAAGTGCCTGGCCCTCTCTCTCTCCCCCCCCCAGCCTTACCTGCCAGGTTGTTAAAAACACCACAAGTAACCTCCCTCCTACACATCTCACAAACTGCGCCTTAAATATTCAGAAGCAGATGGACCGGAACACATTAATAATAAAAAAAATCTGGCATCATTTTTAAAATTCTGAATCAGGAATACACATCGTTTTAATGTGCTACACACCCCATAGGAATATAAGGAGGGCTCTGCTAGGTTAGGCCATAGGCCTGTCCAGAGGTGTTTTTAGGCTTTATGGATTCTGTTGTTTTTAATTGGTTGTATAAGTCACTTTGGGTCACCTGGTAAAAAAGCGACCCAATCATCATCATCATCATCATCATCCAGCATATCCTGTTCTCACAGTGGCCAACCAGATGCCTATGGGAAGTCCACAAGCAGGACCTGACCACGAGAGCACTCTCCCATCCTGCAGTTTCCAGCAACTGGTATTCAGAAGCATCCTGCCTCTGTGAGCAGAGATAGTAGAACCTAGCCATTACGGCTAGCAGCAGATGTGGACTCTTATGTTTGGTTAGGGATGGACGAATCTGTCCATTTTGGGTTCTCCCAGTTTCTTGTTTTTCCTAATCTTAAATTCAGTTCTTCACATTTCCACATCTGTTTGCAAGGGGGGGGGGAAACCCTCGTGAGAATTCATCAGCCTTTTAGCATGCATTTCTCTTGACATACATGTTTTTCTGTGCAATTTCGCCAAATATACACAAACTTTTGCAGCACAATTTCACATAAAATAATGCATTTCTGTATGTTGTTTTTACTAATACATGCATTTTGTGAAGAGTTTATTTACCCTAGTGTATGCATTGTTATACACATTACTAGGTTGAGGAACTGCACTGCAAAATCTGGAGAAATGAAAATTTCGAAGGATGGTTGTGTTTCGGCAAGTGCCAATTAGGTAGGTTCACTTTTAAATGTGAACTGAACTGAATTTCTCCCCTATCTCTAGTCCTAGCTAAGTGGAGTTAGGACTGCAGCCTTAGGCTGCTTTCACACGTGGGCTAATAGTGCTAGTTGATTAAAAAGGTAGCGCTTCTGTCCCAATTTGTAAAATCCCTTTCACACTGCAGTACCTCTTGCGATAAGGAACAGTACTTTTTCAGCCGATATAGCGGCATTTCGCGCAACTGTCTTTCACACGGCTTGTTTTCGCCCCTAACCCATGCACACTGTTCCCCACTGTGTAGGAGGTCTAAGATCTTGTCCTGTCACCATGCAAGCCCTCTCCCTTTAGGATCTGGCTTTTTAAATTGTTTTAGTTGTATCAAGATGGGTGTGTGCAGGAAATGCTGCTGCTATCTGTGCCGATGCCGGAATACTGGTACAACGTTTGTCAGGCAAAAAAACCAAAAAACCTGCGTGACTAAAGGGCGGGAACGCACTGCATGCTGGGATGCTTGTCACGTCAGCGGCAGCAGCTAGCAAAAAACTCCCGCGATCTTCCGGGTTCCCAGCCTTGCTAACGGATTATTTCTGGTATACTTAATTGCGGAAATTAGCGCTATACTTGCACTACGTTCCACCAGAATTCGGGAGCTACCCACTATCTCGTGTGAAAGCTCAAATATAATGCGCAAATTACCAGGCAAGAAATCGTCAGAATAATGGAATAAAGTGCAGTGTGAAAGCACCCTGAGTTGCGGCCTAAAATAACAATGTTTTTATCAGACCTCCCAGCCTAATCACCTGGATGCCATGCTTCCTCACCAGGGGTAAACCAGACAAGCGGCTATTCACAGGTCGGGCGGGAAGGCAATCACTATGAAGGGAATAAGCTTGGACTAGACCTGATCGGGTGATGATCATACAACCTTAGCCAGGCCTTTGCCAGTGTCATTCCAGTCCATCCTAATTTTTTATTTTCAAAGCGCTTATGGGATAATTAGACAGGGATCCAGAGCAGAATATAAACAGAACATTAAGGGAACATGAAAATAGCCTGGTGCATGCAGCAGCCTCAGAAACTGAGCAAGCAGTGTGGGTTTGCATTTGCATAAGCTATGCAAAGTGGAAGCAGAATCTGGACACGGTGAAGTAAAGCACAGCCAACCCCTTTCAGATATGTAAAATGCCAGCTGAGAGCAACTGCAAGACTGCACAACAGCACACTTCGCTATGCCACCTTGTGTGATGTTCTAGGAAGCGTTACCAAGGCTACATTATTTTGGGGGTGCAGGGACATTGCACTGCCAGCAAGGCAGAATTATGCTAACCTTAACGGTTTTCAAAATCTAGGAACACTTTCCATGTGTTTCTGTAACATATATATACATTAACACACATAAAAGTGCCTATGTTTATTTTACATATGGGTTGCGTCTCAATCCTAGTCCTACTCAGAGCAGACCCACTGAAGTTAACGGTCATGGCTAACCTGTTCATTCATTTCAATAGGTCTATGCCAAGTAGGACTCGCACTGGATACAACCCACTGAGTTGACTCTGATTATTTGTCTGCTATTCTGTAGCTTTCCTCTCGCTTTTTTATTTTTATTTATACTTATAAAATCATTTCAATACTCTCACAAAACACCAGGGCAGCACCGTAAAAATATTCCAAAGCAAGGCAAAACAATCATTAAAATGACCGGAGACTCAAGAGATATTTTCAACAGCTGCACAGGCCTGTGGGCAGAAAAAAAAAGTCTTTCAAGAGACACCTGAAAGTCAAAAGTGAGGAGGCCTGCCAAATCTCCACTGGAAGAGCATTCCACAGTATAGGACTGGTGTCACTAAATGCCCAACTTCTCATCGATGACAGTCGGGCCTCTGCAACACAGAGGCAGGCAACTAACAGCGCCCTTTCATATCATCTCAGTGGTCGGGCTGGGATATAAAGGTCTTAATTGCTTTTTAATTATCCTAATGAATAAATTAATAGTTATAACTGCTGAAGGAACATGCTTCAAATGCAAAAGGTTCCAGGCTCAATCCTTGGCATCTCGAGGCAAGCAGGGAAAGACTCCAGTTTGAATCTCTGGAGAGTAGGCCATAATATAAATTATATACAGAATAGAAAATGCAAGCACAGCAGTGGGCTAACATCCCATAAATGCCTAGACAACAGATAGGTTTTAAACTGGCACTGAAATATCAGCCATATTGGTGCCAGTCATACTTCCAAGGGAGGGCATTTCATAATTAGGATGCCACCACCAGAAGGCCCCGTGCCATGTTAACACCCAACAAATTTCACCTGATGGCAATGGTAGCTGGTACTCAAGGGTGGGGGGAGCCAGAGTGAATGATAGGTGGAGCCAATTAATAATGATTTTCTTCCCACCCTCTTCTCCATTGAGTTGTTAGGAGATCCCTGTTCCCTTCACAGAGCTACAATTCCCGGAGTGGTTTAACAATAAATTCTGGGAATTAGGGTTGTCAGGTTCATGGCCTGAGACTGATCCTGTATCTTTAGAAGAGAAAGTCAGCCAAGTGCAGGCGTTCTCACAACAATGTCATGGGAAAAACCACAAGGTGGAATTCTCCTTTCCCCCTGCACAACTTGTAAAGATACATAAGACCTCTTGGAGGCAGGCAACCTAGAAGTCTTCTGTATCTTTAAAAGTGGTGCAGGGGGAAGGGAGAATTCCACCTTGTGGTTTTTCCCATGACAGTGTTGCGAGAACACCTGCACTTGGCTGACTTTCTCTCCTCCTAAAGATACAGGATCAGGATCAGGCCATGAACCTGGCAACCCTACTGGGAATGGTAGCTCTGTGAGAGGTACAGGAGGTCTCCTAACAACTCTCAGAACCCTTGACAAACTACAGTTCCCAGGATTCTTTGAGGGAAGCCATGACTGTTAAAGTGGTATCACAGTGCTTTCAATGTCTAGTGCGGATGTGGCCTAGGGCAGCTTACTATATTGCTATATCCTCCCCTCCCCAAAGAGGGGGCTATGAAACCCCTTGCACATAGCAGAGGATTCTGGGATAATTCTTGAGTGCACAACAACATCACATTGCTCACTGGCCTGCCCTATTGAATATGTGTCCCAGGATGCAGCTTGATACTTCCTCAGTGGCTGCACATTGCAAGGAAAAATGCCTAGTGTCTTTCAGAAAAGCTAGACCACCATTAGGAATCCAGTGAGCTACAAAGCAACCCCAGAGTTCCCTAGACCACAATTTTAGAACCACTGTTCTAACCAAGAATGAAAATTCATTTGTTTTTTAGTGCAATTTCCCCCCTAAATATACAAATTTGTGCATGCAATATTGCCCAATATACCAATTTTATTTTCAGTAATATAGGCATATTATCTATCCACACTTTACCCGAATATATACATTCTTGTGCATGTTACTTGGCTGGAGAACTACGCTGCAAAATTCAGAGAAGTGCAAATTCCAACCACAGATATGTTTCTGTTCTCTTGTTTCAGAAAGGAAAAATTAGGTAAGTTTACCTTTAAAGGCGAACTGGATCAAATATCATCCATTCCTAGGCTAGTTGCAAGACAGCATAAAAACAGAACATCCCTTAGGCAAACAACATTCATTCAGTAAACCGCTGAAGCCACACTGTGCCTCTCCCTCCAATGTGATAAATTATTCCTGCAACAGACTCTCAAATCCTTCCCATGCCCCTGCCTTGTCTATTTTTGGTTACAGCCAGGGACAGCCACAAATTTAAAGCCTAGGGACAAGCAAAGGAATATACTAGGTTTCTACCTTTTCAGACTTGCGACCCACCTTTAACCCAAGCATGCATTTGGGGACCCTTTTCTTTTCTTTTACCATATATTTGCATGGTCATAGTGCTGCTGCTAGATCAGGCCGAAGCCCAGTAGTGGGTCCTGAGGACCACCAGCCGCAGACTAATAATATAATATACATCATTATAGGAGCAGTAATCAGGGTTTCACCACCACCTCCCCACCTGGTATTTACTGAAATGTTGTTTTAAAAAAGAAAATGGGTTGTGTCCCATGTTAGTCCTATTTAGAGCAGACCCATTGAAATTAGTGACACAACAAAGGTCTATTAAATTCGTTGAGTCTAGTTTTAGTAGGACTTAGTTGGATGTAATCCAATATATTTCTGTTAAATTTGTTAATGACAATTGTTCAGTACTTCCCTATATTTTCATGTTATTAAACATTATTCTAAATAATAAACAAAGGAAAATCTGTAACCCAACAATTAATAACTCATCCATTGATAAATAAAAGTGAAAAAAGCACTTCAAAACCCTTTAAATTAAGTTAAACATACGGTTTCAAGTGGAACAAAACATACTGTTGGATATTATTCAACACCGATTCAAGGTGTTGGTATTAACCTTTAAAACCCTGTACGGTTTCGGCCCAGCTTACCTGAAAGAGCGCCTCCACCGCCACCAATTATGCCGCCCAACTAGATCAGCCACTCAAGGCCTTCTCGCAATCCCGCCAACCAAAATAGCTAGGTTGGTGGGTACTAGGGAGAGAGCCTTTTCTGTGGTGGCCCCTACTCTCTGGAACTTCCTCCCATGTGATCTTCGACATGCCCCTTCCCTAGAGGTATTCCGCAAGGCCCTGAAGACGTGGCTTTTCCAACAGGCCTTTAAGGTCCTTGGGAAGGGTAAATCTTCATGATTTTACCATCTATCATATGCTGCTAATATAATTGTTTTGTATGTATTGATGACTGTCCAGTATTTTTCTCTACTGTTATTAATATGACTGCATTTGATATTGTTGTATTTTATCTCATTTTAATGTACGTCGCCTAGAGTGGCTATTTGCCAGATAGGCGACAAACAAATTAAATATTATTATTATTATTATTATTATTATTATTATTATTATTATTATTATTATTATTATTATTATTATTATTATTATCTTGCAACTTTAAAAGTTTACAAACAGACTCCATCTCGCAATGCATGTACTGTCTGCACGTCCTTTTTTACACCTTTTATGATGCATTCACTTAGTCATAAACGCTATATTCCAGTTTTTGGTATACCATTGCATTGCATTTGGTCTACTGGGAGAGTTCCAATTACCTGCTATTACTGGCTTCACTGCTATTAATACACCATAGCAAGTTCTAAGTCTACCTCATTAACAATTTCTAGTAAACAACCAAGGAGCATTTGTTTTGGATTTAATGCTGTATTACATCCAATTATATCATTTATTATATTAAAAATCTCTTGCCTCAAAAGGCCTTCCTTGGGTACAATTCCAGAATGCGTGCACAATGTCAGCTCCTAAGGTCTGGCCTCTCCAATGTACAGCCCACTGAAGATTATAAATTCTTTCCAACCTAGTAGGTGTCAAATACCATCTACACTGTATTGTATAAAGGTTTGCTTTCATAGTAATTGGTGTCACATTTTTGACTACTAAATCCATGTCCATTCATCTCTAGAAATAATGCCACCTGTGTCCCACATCACCTTGGCAGCATAATTATGTACTTCTTGGTCTGCATCATGAAAAATCTTGTACTAAATGGTTATGAGATTATTTGCTGGACTGGGTTAAGTAGCAATTCTTCCTTCTTTATTAATTCTTGAATTGTACGATGTTTTTTCTTTAAAGCAAAACTTATTCTTTTTAATTGCAGATATTGAAAAACTGAAAGCTGCCAATGAAGACAGTTGCAAAACAAAAAAGAACAACAGAGATATATTTTTACTAGGGGCTGTCACCCCGGCTCGCTTTGCTCACTAACCCCAGCAACACCCTAACCTACAACGTCCCAAGGCCTCCCCCCCTCTGCCAGGCACCCCCTAGCCATCTCTTCATCCCCACTGCTATGCCGCCCCTACCACCCCCACCACCTCTGCCAGATGTCCATAGATGTCCCCCCACTCCCTCAGCAACCCCACCCCAACCCCACCACATGAGTTGCCAGAGCACCCCATGCACACGCTGCTCACTGAAGCTCTCCCCCTCCCCCTTCAGATTCAGACAAAATCAGATTCAGATTCAGGACAGACAAAAGAAAGTCCTTCTTCACGCAGCACATAGTTAAACTACGGAATTCTTTCCCACAAAGTCAGTGATGGTTGCCAACTTGGATGGCTTTAAAAGAGGATTAGACAAACTCATGGCGGAGAAGGCTAACAATGGCTATGTTCTGCCTCCATAGTCAGTGGCAGTATGCTTCCAAATACCAGTTGCTGGAAACCGCAGGACAGCTTTTCTACTCAGGTCCTGTTTGCGGTCTTCCCATTGGGGCGTCAGGCTGGCCACTGTGAGAACAGGATGCTGGACTAGATGGGCCCCTGGCCAGATCCAGCAAGCTTTTCTTATGTTCTTAACCAGTGCTGCTTGATTAGCATAATGGACAGTATATATCTGGGGACCACAGCTCTATTCATTGGATTCCCACGGCAGATACTTTTGCCAGAACAAGTGCGGCATCTTTGGCTCTCAGAAGTCCAACCCGATTGCCTCGGAAGGGGGTTCCTGGCATGCAGAAAGGGACATCACATGAATAACATCTGTTTTGAGGAACAAGCCTGGTGTTCTTTATTGCCTGCCGGCATCCAGAAATAACCACTGCCCATTTGGCATCACAGGAGGCGTGTAAGCCTACGAATCTGCCTTGCAACCAGTCGACCCAATGGCCCATCCTGCGAGTGACAGCAACTCTCCTCTGCCATGAAAAGCACAGGATGGCCATTCCACAGTCACTGCCACCAAAGCCCGTGGCTCAGGGCTTCTCCTCCTCCCTCTCATGCAATGGCGAACAAGCAAAAGGCACAATGGCAGTCGACTGCCCATGCCTCCATCCTCATGCAGCTTTCATTTGATGCTGCCTTTGCACGTGGGGAAACCAGCGGAGCAGTGGCATGGTGTCATGTGTCTTGCTTTGCTAAGCATTGTGGAGGAAGGAGGAGGAGATGTGGGACAGCTGCCCTCAGGGGCAGCCACCCAGTGTGCTTCTGCTCCTTACGGTAGAAGGCTTCACCTATCCGAGGTGACCGAAATGGAGACAAGCACAGCGAAAAGCCATTGTTCCATCTAGCTCAGTCTTGTCTACACTGACTTGCAGCAGCTCTTCAGGCTTCAGGGCAGATGCATTTCCCAGACCTGCCTGGAGATGCTGGAAACTGAACCTGGGACCTTCCACGTGCAAAGCACGACATGGTCCTTACATAAATGATGTCAGAAACCCAACCTGTGGCCTTCTCTATGCAAAAGGATCGAACCTAGGAACTTAGGCAGGCAAAACAGGGGTTTTCACCCCGAGTTCCAGCTCCTCAATAGCTAAATCTGTTACATAATTAAGTAGCGGGTGAGGGTGGTGGGTAGATAGATTTTAGTGTCCCCAGAATAAGCAGCCTTGGCCATGAACCATTGGAAAGATTATGTTGTGCAGCATCAAGCAGGCCTTCCAGGCAAGCGTCTCGGCTGAACGCTAGCTGCTGTCACTTGTCTGAGCTGCTGTGATATCACAGAATGCTCGCAGAACATTCTAACCACTCTGGACAAAGGTGGAAGCGACACCACAGGTTTTCTGAAATGCTGGGCTGTGAGTGGGCTGTGGACTGGAAAGCTAAAGTGGCAGCTAGATCAGAGACTCAGAACAGCTCCTGCTGTGGATATTCTCAATTTCAGTTAGAGAACAGAGTCCCCCCACCCTGTGATAAGGAAACAGCAAGCCCACTCATGCCATTCTAAAGCAATTCCCTAATAGGGAAAACAGTTCCCTATTTTGGCAGCCGAGGTGAAAATACAATCTGAGTTACAGAGGGTATAAAAAGCCCAGTTAAAGGAGCAAACAAGCCAAACACTTCAGAGTAGGAAGGTTTGAATCAAGGTCTCTGCATTGGACCAGAACCTTTAACTATTTACTGCAAACCTTACAGCATAAAGCACATTTGGCAGAACGGTCAAGCCAGCTTACAATGGCATCTGCCAACATGCTTGCGCCTAGATTTCATTCCTTCACAGCTATCCACACTTCTGTATGAAATACTGCCTCCATACAAGAGGATATTTAAACTCCCAGCACAGGCCTGCATTTTGAAGCGCACATCTGCAACTCGTCCTGCTGTTTGGTTTCCATCTGTTCACAAGAGCGGACCAGGGGAATTTGCTGCCTCTCCCTAGTGACACATATACACATAAAATGCATTAGGCAGCATTTAGAATCAGCCAGCAACAAATACTCAGACTTGTGCTATTGATCGGCCTTTGCCTTTATTGAACACTGAACAGCCAAGACACGGGACACTCATGAATGAGAGGCTGTCACTTGGATCCAGCCAGGGGGAAATAAGAGCAACGGAGGTAGACAGAGAGGCTGTGCCATTCTTTCCTCTTCCAATTTGCTTTCCAAGATTCAGGTGCTCCTGACATCTTATCTTGGACCAGGACAGGTGGCCACCCAACCAAGCCCATTGGCACTGCCCGCTCAGATGCCAAATGCAACCTTTTATTGCCCCCCTAAAGCACTCTCATCTCACACAAAGAAAAAGACAAGGTAATCCCAGAGCAAATGTGGAGTTGCATAATGACAGCACAGAGCATGCTAACAGCCCCCTCCCTGCAAGGTGGACCAGCCACAGGAGGTTTACAAGCCAGGCGGTTGCAGAAACACCCCTCCTCTTTTTCCGTATCTCCCTTTCCCTTTAACCTTCAGGGCAAGGACTCCAGCAGGATGTTCACCATTGAACATCAGCCCCAGAAATCACCCCGCTAGCCAGATAAGGACCTAGGAAAAGCCTCCTGGATCAGGCCAGCCACCCACCTAGTCCAGCATCCTGTTCCCAGTGGCAAAGCACATGCCAGTGGGAAGCCCAAAAGCAGGATCTGAGGGCAACAAGACTCTTGTCTATGCTGTTGGAGGCAGTGTGTGCCTCTGAATACCACTTGCTAGGAACCACAAGTGGGGAGACTGCTGTTGTATGCAAGTCCAGTTTTGGGGCTTCCCATTGGGGCATCTGGTTGGCCTCTGTGAGAACAGGATGCTGGACTAGGTGGGCCACTGGCCTGATCCAGCAGGCTTATTACATAGCCATCATGGCTAGTATCCGTTGATGATGATGATGATGATGATAATAATAATAATAATAATTCACAACTACAGTGCCATCATCAGCATGATGCTCTACAGAGGGCAATCAGCAAAAAGCCAGTCCCCTGCCCCACAAAGCTTACAATCAGCATTGCCACCTTTTCTCTTTGTTTAACCAGCCGGTGCCTTTGAACAGCAATTTGCTCTGCAAAATTGAGCAGGTGATAATGCTCATTTCCATGCCCTGAAGCTGCTTCGCCTTGCGATCCCTGCAGATTACCTTTTTTTCTCTGGTCAGCTGGCAAGCCCTCGTTAAAGGCAGAGGGGACAAAAGGGTAGAGTAGTTCAGCATAAGGAACTGCAGCGTTGTGTTTTTAGGCCTCACTTCAGAGCGTGTATGTACATGGTTCTGGAGGGTAGGATTTAACGATACGCAACTGCGGCTAAATATTCAAAGCACTACAGGGATCTTTACGCCAGTCTTATAAGGCGGGTCAGAATAATTGTTCCCACATTACGGATGAGGGAGGGGAGGCCACAGCTGTCCTAAAGCAACAGTGTGCGTCCTTGGCTGCCGCGACATCTGAACCAGGGGCTTCCTGGCTCACCGCACACACTGTCAACTGCCAGGCTATCTTGATCCAGACATCCCCCTGCTTTTCGATTCAGCTTCCACGTGGTCCCTAAGTGCGCAGGGTCAATTAGGTCACAAAAGGGGCCTCTGCCCACCATTTCCCCTACTTAAGGAAAGTGGCCCCAGCGACTGATTCCAATTATTAGCATGAGCAACGAATATGTCCCTGGCTGAAGCCTCTCACAAAGAGATGGACAGCTAAGAATACCCAACACGCCACCTGACCTATGCTTTAGGATTACTCCAGAGTAACTACCACTGACGAGGGCCGTTAGTGATCACTGGCAAGGCAGCACTGTGTGTGTGTTCGTTCCCCATGCACTGCTGGATGGGGGGGGAGGGCGCGCTTCCCACTCTTTCGCTCATCCCCACGAGAGCTATGGGGCAAGGAAGGCTCCCCGAGGGTGACCAGAGGAAGCAGCCGCGGCCGCCAGGAAGGGCAGCGAGACTGTCGCGTATCCAGCAAGGCACCTGCACCGAGCCCGCGGCCCTTCGCCTCACCTTCCATTCTGCCAAATCTGGCACGGGACCTGGAGAGAAGTGCAGAGAGAAAGAGCCGATCCATCTCCCCCCCCCCAAAAAAACCCCTCCAGCCACTCGCTCTCCTCTCTCTGCAGCCTGGACTGAGACTACAAAGGGAGTGGAGAGGCTAAAACGACACCCCCACAGCCCGATCTCTCTTCTCTCCCGCCCCAAAGCTGGCACTTTCCTCCTCCGCACTTTCTCCCCCCCCCGGGACCACCACCACCACCTCCTCCTCCCTTCCTCGTTCCTTCGCTCGGCTACCCCCCCCGCCACCCTCGCTCGCTCGCTCGCTCGCTCCTGCTCACCAGGTAGGCGCCCACCGTGCCCTGCGCCAACATGAGGGCGCACTCGGACACCAGGAAGATCTGGATGTTGGAGACGCCGCACGAGCCCTTCTTTTTCCGCTTCTTGGCGCCCTGCGCCTCGTCCCCTTGCAGTTCCCCGCCGCCGCCGCCGCCGCCGCCGTCCGAGGAGCCGCGGGGCTTCTTGCCCTGCATCCTCCTCCTCGGCGGGCCCCGCTCGCCCCTCTCCGCGTCCCTACCAGCTGCTCGGGCGGAGCGGCTGCGGCGGCTCCGCGGCCAATCAGGCGCGCAACGACGGCTGTCGGCGCCAACCTCGCCTCCTGCCGGCTCTTCCTGCTGCCAGCGCTGCCATGGCCGGCGCGCTCCCTCCTTCCGCCCGCCCTCCCGCGCTGCTTGGCTCCCTCCCTTCTCCTCCTCCTCCTCCTCCTTTCCTTCCTTCCTTCCCTCCCTCCCTCTCTCTCTCTCGCCCCGGCTCCAAAGGGCTGGCGGCGGCGGCGGCGGCGGCGCTGCTGCTGCGTGGCCCAACCGCCTCGCCTGCGCCTTTGCGGCCGGCTGGGTCGGCGCCAAGCGGAGAGAACGGCGCTCCCCGAGGAGGAGGATTGGGAGGGAGGTTTTGTTTCTGCGGGGAGGGGGGGGGATATTGGTTCTTCTGCCCTGTTTCTGAGGATGGTCAGAGGCGGGACGAGCCAGAAGAGGAAGGCGCGGAAAAGGACCGACGAGGACGGCTCCGGGGAGGAGTCTCCGCCTTGGCGCCCAGGCCGGTGGAGCGCCCCTGCGAGTTCTCCGGGAGGGCGGAGCAGCGCTCCGGCTGGAGGCGCAGGGCCGGCCCTACTGTTGGGCAGAGGGAGGAGGCAGCCTCAGGCAGCAGGTGGGGAGGGAGGAGAGCCGGGTTTAGTCTATGCTTGCTTTTTCCCACCGCGCAAGCAGACGGCCCCCTGACGGCCCCCAAACTTGTCAAGGAATTTGGCCCATAACGTGCTATTGTGGGACGGTGCGCTGCATCCTCCTATCCTATGGGACAGTATTTTGCGACAGTGTGAATGCCAGCCAGTCTTGTTTGGCCACCCGGGCCAGTCGTTTTGTGCTGGCACCCATGGCACTTTTCTCAAGATAGGAGTACTAGCACCTCATTTTTTTACCAAAGAAAGGGCTACCTATTAGCTTAAGGTGATGAAGACTTGAGAGGAACTAGTACTGATCTTCATTTCCTTTTTCTTTTTATCTTTCCTCATCTATTTCTTGTTTTTGGAAACTACCTAGCTCCTTATTAAATAAATCCCATATGCTTGACTGCACAAAACCTTATTTCACACTGCACCGATTTATTTATTTAGTTTTTGACACTGCACAAAATGTGTCTAGCTGCACATTGGA
The DNA here is from genome assembly GCF_030035675.1 of Rhineura floridana. NCBI lineage: Eukaryota > Metazoa > Chordata > Lepidosauria > Squamata > Rhineuridae > Rhineura > Rhineura floridana. Next base: position 4,322,349 of record NC_084493.1, on the reverse strand, counting down.
TTAAACCCTGGAGGAGAGCAACGAAAGCCCCTGCAGTGTTTTCGGAACTCCTGCCTCCCTTGGATACCAGCCTCTGGCTACTGGTTGCTGGGAACAGTGGTGGCTGGTGAACTGGGAGCCCCACAGGAGGCGGAGCCAGAGCCAATGACCGATGCAGCCATCTCATTCTCTGCTGCAGAGTTTTACAAGGGCACGCTTCAAGAGACTCAGGAAGAGGAAAAGGGCAGGCTGTGCTACCCCTTTGGACTGGCTGTAAAAAGTAAGAAGGCAGGCAGTTGGGGGCTGGCTCAAGCAGAGGAAAGGGGGGCTGCCCCAAGGGACTAACAGCAGGGAATCACCAGTGGGGAAGGGCTGTGATACTGGACTTCCCAGAGCATCTGGCTGGCCCCTGTGGGAATAAGATGCTAGGCTAGATGCTGCAGCCTAGCCAACAGAGCCAACAGTGCAATGTGGCTGCAAAACAGGCAAATGCTACTTTAGGCTGCATTGACAGAAGTATAGTTTCCAGGCCCAAAGTCCTGCTCCCTGTTGCCAGGCAGTGATGGGCTCCAGTGGCCCCTGGCTTGCCCTGCAGACTCTGCCATGTTTTGGTGCCATTCAGAAGACCCCAGGGTAAGCCACTTGTGCACAGTTGGGCAGGCACTAGCAGACTTATTCAGGGACACATTCGCTTATTCATACTATAACCTTTCCATTCCACCCTTCTGCAGATCATCCGGTTCCAATTTCCTCGGGCTTGCCCACAGCCTCTGTTCTTCCCCACCAACTGATAAGGAGAGAAATTATCAAGGGGAAACTGTAATAAGCTACCCTTCTCTCCAACTCTCTTGTCCTCCAGATGGTGCTTTTGGAATCAAAGCTCTCATGAAGCTTATCCTGGGACCTGTGATGAGAATGTAAAATCCCAAGAGCAGCACACGGCCACTGGCATGAGGCAGGCACCTTCACTGTATTCCTTTTGTCACCGGCTTAAAACGTTTTTGTTTAGGCAAGCATATCCAGCCACAGAGATGCTGATGTGTTTTAATCTGTTTAGTCTATTGCTATGTTAAATTGTTAGAGAGATAGAGAGATATTTATTGCGGTCATAGACCCATATTTGTGTTAAATCGTTTTTTAAAAAAATCTTACTTGTTTTTAAGGGCTTTCTTTGATCAGTTTAATGTTTTTTGTATACCGCCTTTCTACAATCAAGCTGTATATAAAGTTTGTTAAATAAAAATAAGAGAGCCAGTGTGGTATAGTGGTTAGAGTGTTGGACTACGACCTGGGAGACCAGGGTCCGAATCCCCACATAGCCTTGAAGCTCACTGGGTGACCTTGGGCCAGTCACTGCCTCTCAGCCTCAGAGGGAGGCAATGGTAAACCCCCTCTGAATACCGCTTACCGTGAAAACCCTATTCATACGGTTGCCATAAGTCGGGATCGACTTGAAGGCAGTCCATTTCCATTTTTTCAAATAAAAATAAATAAAAAATATGAACGTGGACAAAGATCTAAACATTTTGGAATTCTTAACAGAACTTCTTAACAGAAGTTAACAATGTTTTTGGTCATGACCTTCCAAGAGACCCAATAATACTACTGGGTGGTACTCAACGCTAATCCTGCTCAGAGTAGACCCATTGACATTAATAGACATGACTGACTTAGGTTCATAAATTTCAGTGGGTCCCCTTAGTTGGATACTAGCCACTGTTTGGATATCTCAAGGATTGTATCCCAGAGGAAGATATAGAAATAACCTCTCATTTACTAGCAGCATGCAGAATGACACAATACGTCAGAATTGGAAAAGTACCATCCTTCCTTGTACAGATTCCTGGTTAGTCAAAATGTGGGATACAGCATTTATACATCTGGTTAGGGGGGCAACAATGAGAAAATGGTTTTCTTTATTGAGAAATGGAGATTGTTTATCTCTTATTGAAATAATAAAGTGGACAATTCAGCCAATCCATACTCCTTTGCTGGGGTAAATTTAAAGTGTGGAAATATATATAGCTGATGTAGTAAAATCAGCTGAAAATGATCAGTATTTTCTTTCTGAATAGGAACAGTTAATTTTTTTAATTATTTATTGTAATATTGATATTCTATTTATAATACTGTTTTAGAGATCTCAGTGTGTTTAATATCTGTCCCATCTGCATGATCCATATTAATCAGTATACCACCATTTTAAAAAGTCATGGATGGCTTCCCCACAAAAATCCTGGGCACTGTAGTTTAAGGGAGCTGAGAGTGGTCGACAGACCCCCTATTCCAGTTCTCAGAGTTCACTGGGAAGGGAGATTGATTGTTAGACCACTCTAGGAGTTGTACTGTTTAAAGTGGTATAATACTGCTTTAAATGTAAAGTGCAGGTGGGACCATAACGGATTGTATATTGTCTGTATTCATATTTAACCTTTTATACATTTTCATAACAATGTATTTTTTAGACAAAGAATTTATTCAAATTCAGGTACTGCACGAGCCTCTACAGCACGAAGATAAGGTTCTTGAGACGTGCAGGGGCCATTGATTCAATCCAAGAACAATCTACATAGCAAATAAAACAAGAGTCAGAAATCCCAAGAGCAATCCACTCTATCTATTCATCTTGCATCAAGGGCCAGCACGGTCAGGCACTTGCAAAGGGCCACACCCCACCTTGAGTCCCCCCCCCGTGGCGTTGACACAAACTCCTTCACAGGTGCCAGTTAGCCCCTGCCTCACATTCCCAAAACAGGCATTTTCCACTATTGCTTCTGCACTCTGGAATGGATGAACAAGCACACAGGCAGAGACAAGCACACAGCTAGTACAGATGTCATTAGTGAAGGGGTTGAGGCTAGCCAGTAACAACCCCACAACCCTTCATGCTTGCTTGGTTTGTTTCTCCCTCCCTCCCTCCCTCCCCCCCCCCTCTCTCTCTGTGTAACTCTACACACACACATACACACACACACACCACTGGGGTGTTTTATACATGCACTCTTCTCTCTCATCATCACCGTATAATAAGGATTTGTGAGCCATCATAGAGCTAATATGTCAGAGCTTTTGTGTCACATCTGATTCTATGGGTTGTAAAGCCAACACTCTCTGTCCACTAGTGCAAGGGCAAGTTTTAATGTTATAATGTTATGCAACAGAGGAATCCTGTGCAACAGTTGTCCTAGTGGAAACTCATTGCACAACAGATTGTGCAATCTATTCTGCAACAAAGTTGCCAGTAACCTGCTTATGCATTCTCTTGCGCAACACCGTTCAGCTGGCGCAAAGTATTTCACCAGCAGGACAAGTCTACCCCTCGCTGAGTGACTTTAACTTGCTACATTGGGTACAACCCCGTGTGTTTCAGTGGAGCCCATTCACATGTGCAGTTGAGATTTGTCTTGTACAAAGAAGTCAAGCAGTAAGCCTTTATTTGTGAACTCGCAGCAAATAGTCCAAGGAGTAGCACCATTGACATCTGGATGGCAGGTGTCCAGAATCTTGGCAAGCCCAGCATACCAGGTCACCTGCAAAAAAGCAGCACCTTAAACCAGCCTTCCCTAATCTGGTGCCATTCAGATGTTTTGGACTATAATTTCCATCAGCCTCAGCCAGCACCAGATTGGGGGACAATGCTTTATATATTCCTTAGCATTACTAACTGGCATTCTGGAAATGCCTCGCTCTAAGCAATTTTCTGTCTGGAGGCCTGATAGATACCTGTGACTTGACTCCTAGATTTTAGATGTGCATAATCACTAAGAGGTAGAAGGCGCATGGTCACCTTGAATTCTAGCTTGCAAAATGGTCATGAAAATAAAACTTTGAAGCACTGCTGCTGACCTTTGGATATTCAGCGCAAAGCTCCCATTAATTTAAAGTGGGGCCAGGATCCCATTCTGTGGCTGCAGTTTATCACTCCAGAAACCATTTCCAGCATATAAACATTTTGCAAAATAATCAGGCCTGAACCAGTGAGAAGCTAATGAGCTGAAATAAACATGCCAGTCATGTACAACATTCCCCTCCCCACACACACAAATACACACCAAAAGTCATCTGGCACCACCCTTTGCATAGAAACAGCTACCTCTGCATGTACAGGCTTTTTTGCATGTCATCCAAACCCAACAAGACTAAGTTACACTAAATGCACATGCCCAGATGATTATTATAATACTAGAACCTGGATGGATCCAATGAAGTTGAATCCTGGGAGATTCCGGACAGATAAAAGAAAGGAGTTCTTCACACAATGCATAGTTAAACTAGAATTTGCTCCCGCAAGAGGTACTTGTGATGATCACCAACTTGGATACCTTTAAAAGAGGATTTAACAAAATCATGAAGGATAAGGCTATCAATGGCTACTAGCCTCAATAGCTATGTTCTCTCTCCACTTTTGGAGGAAATATGCCTCTGAATGCCAGTTGCTAGGAATGGCAGGTGGCAGAAGAGCTGCTTTCAGGCTTCCCATAGGCATATGATCAACCACTGTGAGAACAGAATCCTAGACTAGATAGGTCACTCTTCTTATGCTCTTATTAATTTTACACCTTATTTCTAAATTCAACAGTATTCATATTTGGAAATAGTGAAAAAGGGATAGAACCTTCCAAAAATGAGGTCAAAGAGGCTGGGGGCAGTGGAAGTTGAAGTGGCCAAGCGGCAGGTTTTTGTTCCTTGCTTGGGAGGTTGAATTGCCAGCCTCAAAGAAATAGCCACTCACCAAGTCCTCTGTCTCTTGACCTGCAGAACACTTTTACTTTGAATCTAGCTTTGGGTTTGCAAGATCACTGAGGCAGATTGCTTCATTTAGAGGTTCCTTCAGACGGTGGGCATTAAGACACATCAGCTGTGAACTTGCAGTAGTTCACCAGGCATAGGTGATTTTTAAAAATTATGTATTATTTTGGTTTGGCTGGATGGCGTGTGATTAGCTCAATTGCTTCATGACTTAAAATGAATGGAACACAATTTTCAGCTTTATTGAGGAAGTGGGCTCATTTAATTGAGCAAAGTTGAACCTTGAGATGTTGAATTTAATTAAATGACATTTTCATAAGAAAGAAGTCAGCAAATTCTGGCAGAGGAGAGAGAGAGGTCTAGAATTAACAGGAAGAAAGTCTCATCAGATAGAAACTCCAAAGGTATACCTGTACAGTGGTTTTAAATGGGGCCAGATGGGTGCTGGCTAGTCATCAGGCATTCACGGCACATGAGGGCTGAGGTCAAAGTTACATCAACCAGCCCTGAAAATGCACAGCAGAATTCAAGACAGGAACATGGAACTCCCCTGGAAAAGAGGGTCCCTCTCTGGGTTTAGAACTGGAGTGCCACCATTTTTATTTGAACAGCCACTGAAGACACAACAGTGCTAAACAATGCCTTCTAATACTTGTATATAGAAGGTCCCAGATTCAATCCTCGGCATCTCCAGGTGGGGCTGGGAGACAATCGTGCCTGAAACCCCGGAGAGCTGCTGCCAGTCAGTGTAGATAGTACTGAGCTAGATGGACCAATGGTCTGATGCAGTATAAGGCAGCTTTCTATGTCCATCATTGAGAGCCCGTGTGGTGTAGTGGTTAAGGAGCTGGACTACAACCTGGGAGACCAGGGTTCGAATCCCCACACAGCCATGACGCTCACTGGGTGACCTTGGGCCAGCCACTGCCTCTCAGCCTCAGAGGAAGGCAATGGTAAACCACCTCTGAATACTGCTTACCATGAACACCCTATTCATAGGGTCACCATAAGTCGGAATCGACTTGAAGGCAGGCCATTTTCATTTTCAAACATAATTACACAGGAGTAAATCCCATTGAAATCAATAAGCATGCAAATGATCAAACCTCCGTTCCCCTCCTCCCCCCTCCCATCGCTTCCCTTTTGCCCCTTCCCTCCCCCTTCCTTCACCCTTCCCTTCCCTTCCCCTCCCTTCCCCCTCCTCCTCCTTTCCCTCCCCTCCATCCTCTCCCTTCCCCATGGTCAGTCTTACCTATCCTAGGACTATGACCTGGGAGACCAGGCTTCAAATCCCCACACAGCCATTGACCTTGGGCCAGCCACTGCCTCTCAGCCTCAGAGGAAGGCAATGGCAAGCCTTTGAAAACCGCTTACCATGAAAACCCTATTCATAGGGTCACCATAAGTCAGAATCAACTTGAAGGCAGTCCACCATCCATGTCCATCATCCATGGACATGCTCGCATTCTGTAGAATTTTTAACATTTATTGTTTTCCCTGCAAAGGCCAATGTCAATACAGGCTTGATACAAATGTGGCCCTCCAGGTCTCTTAATCTGGCCGTTGAGGATCTCTCCAGGAGACACACATCATCAGCCCCGATTCACACCCTTCCTGAGTGTTTTTTCCCTGGCTGGAATGCGTCCTCGAGCTCCGATAATGCCTGTTGCTTTCCTGGGTGGTGGATAGAGAAGGGTGTGTGCGTGTGTGTGAGCCTACTGTACTGAAGCAAAATTCACATTCATTGCTCTGCTCGCTTTTGCCTCTGGTGTGTGGCCCCCAGAAGGTTGCCCAGAAGGGAATGTGGCCCTCGTTCTGAAAAAGTTGTCCTTCCCCACCCCCAGTCTAGAGTTTCCCATGGAGACGGTGCTGCTTCAGAACAGATGCAACTGTCAGAGCAAAGTACCCACAGTAGGTCTCGCAAGGCCAACAACAGACTGTATTCTTCATGCAACTCTGGGAATGGCCGGCTTATGCAGTAATAAATAAGGCATCTTATTTCTCGTCAAGCTGTTGCATTTCCCACCGCTCCTTTTAAAATTACTCTGCATTGTGCCAGACCTCTGTTTCCTTTGTTGTTGTTGTTGTTAAACATCCAAAAAGTGTCACTTCCCCAGAAACATTGCCTGGGGGGAATGGAAAGATTATCCAGCTTTGATTTTCTTACCTGCTCCTCTTAATGTTGGTTAATGTGTTTTTCATTACAAATAATAGCCAAGAATCAGGCTTTCATTTCAGCAAGCAAATGTTGCCTTTTCAGGGAAATTAGTCTGAAAGGAAAGAGCTTGGGGACAAAAGGATTTGGCAGCTGCTTGTTTCTAGGGTTGGGGGACATATTAAATTCAGTTTGCATAAAATGCCAAATTATCAAATTCACACTTTCCAAAACAATTTGAGAACCAAAGAGCAGCCATCCTCCAAAATTCACTCTTACATGAATTTTGTGATGCAGTTCTCCAACCAACGTTTACAACAATGCATATATTTGGGGAAATGTGTATAAAATTAATATATTTGTGAAAATAACATACAAAAATGCATGGCATTACAAGAAATTGCTTGTAAAAATGTGTACATTTGTCAAAACTGTATAGAAAAATATGAGCTTTTTGAGAAATTTGCACTTAAACGCTGAAGAATTTTCATGAGAACTTTTCATATATATATATTATATATTTGCAGATTTCTGCAGAATTGTGGAGAACTGAATTGAAGAGTCCAAACATGAGACACTGAGCAAACCAAAACTGACAGATCCTTCTGTCCCTGTTACAAGTACCCTAGCAAAGTGGAACGGCTTTAGAAGTTAATCAGGAAGACACTGGGAATATCACTGTTGGCCACAGTCCAGAGATATCCCAACAACTCCTGCTGAAATACAGGAAGCTTCATCAGTATTGGCATTCTGCCGGCTCTTGAAGACACACCTGTTTAGACAAGCATCCCCCTGATCTGATGACTTGAACCTCCTGTTTTCTTTGGGGGGGTTTAATGTGCTGTTTACATTGACCTCTTTTTTATATATATATACGTTTTCACTGTGGATGTTTATTTTAACGTTTTGATGAAATTGTTTTATTGTGTATTCTAACTATGGGTGCTTATATATTTTTGTAATCGGTTTGAACTCCAACTTTCATCAGCCCCAGCCAGCATGTGCTGATTCATTCAAAAAGGACTAATGAATTAATCCAATCACTGAAGGAACAATGTCCATTCTCATTGCTTTCCACTGGGGGGCAGGGAGGAAATGCCTGTTGACCTTGTTTGTTTGCTAGTGAGGGCGATACTATTGAAAAGGATGATATAGTCACATTAAATGATGCACCATAAAGAGGGCTGGTCATCATCTGTGCCTGTGAACCCTACCAGTTTCTAAATAAATCTCATCTGATTTCCATATTTATTAGATGCATTTTTTTTCTGTAGAGGTAGGTTTCTCTTTGACTGGTTCAGTGCCAGGAAGTCATCTTCTTTTTTTAAGAGGAAATGATGCCCAAATTGCTCTGCACAGTTTAGCATTCTGTCAGTAGCCAGCTGCTTGTGGGAGCTCAGTGGGGCATGAAGGTGATATCTCTCTTCCCTTGTTTATCGTCAACATCCTGCACACAGAGGAATCTTGAATTTTAAAATTCAGGCAACTTGATTAGCAACCATTGATAGGTGTCTTATTTTGAAAATGTTCCAAAACAGCCTCCATGAACCTGGTGCCCTCCAAATGTTTTCGATTACCACTCCCATCAGGCTCAGCCAGCGCAGCTGTGTTGGGAATTGTAGTCCAAAACACCAGGTTGGCCAAAGCTGTTCTAAATCCTTAAAAACAACACACACTTAAGCCAGTGGCCACAGAGGGTGCTTCCAGATGACTTGTTTTTCGAACATTTACCCTGATTTGTTTGCAGGGAGATTAGACGACGTTGGCTATTTAATGAGCATTCATCCTGATTTGTTTGTAGGGAGGTTAGACGATGTTGCATCAAAACCAGTGTGATCCCAAACTTCCCACGGCATTTTCCCCATCACTTTCCTCATTGCAATAAGTCAGATTGTTTTGGGGAGTGGGTTTATTGCACAAGCCTCCTCAATCAGCTATGACTGTGCAAGCTGGATTTGCTGGTATGTGATTGAATCCCACCTAAAAATAGCGGCAACCTGGAAGTGCCCCAAGTCTCACAAGTCAATAGAGAAATACACAGCATGCATCTCTGTCTGACCAGGAACAGCTGCTGTTCAGTTTCATTTGTTGAAGCCAGATTTCTGTCTTTAGGGGGAAATGTGAGTTGGGGGGGGGAATGATTCCTACTAGACTTAAGGTTAAAGTAAATGTTGTGTGCTGCCCTTTCCACAATGGAAATTGTCTTCAAGGCAGTTCACAGTATAAAAGATGAGTAAGCATGAAGAAGCAATACCTAAAAATATTCAATAAGCATTTCAAATGTAGTACCAACATTTCAATAACAATTTTACAAATCTCACACCAAACTCTCAGCATGGACATCAGCGTTTAACTACACAAAAGTACCATCAACCATCAGTCCAGTAATGGAAGTTGTCAAGAACTCAAGAATAAAATGTTTTGGTAACCCAAGAACAAAATGTTTTGGCAACCCACCTTGCACCCCAGGTTACCTCCCCACCCTCATCTATCATCTGGGGGAACCTTGCAATGTGATGCCCTCCAGCCGGTTTGAACAATAACTCCCACCTGCACCATACTGTTGTTCTTGCTGGGGCTGATGAGAGTTGTAGTTCCAAACATTGGGAAGGCACCAGGTTGTCAGGAGGCTGTTCTTCACCCAGCTGTGTGTAACTCTTTTCTTGGCTCATGTTTTGTGCCTGACATTTTGCTTTTCCACAACACCTTAATTGCGCCATTCTCTACCACCAACACCTTCATTCAGGGACAGGGGCAAAATTCAATTCAATTTTCGTTTAAAGGCAAACCTACTTAATTCACACTTTCTAAAACAATGTGCGAACTGAAATCAAGCCATGCTTGAAAATACACATTTCTCTGAATTTTGCAATGCCGTTCTCTGGTCAAGCAACAAGTACAAAAATGCATATACAGGGGTAAATTGTACATAGAAATGCATAAGTTAGAGAAAAATCATACAAAAGTGCATTACATTAAAGAATATTGCTTTGTAAAAATTGCAAAGTGTGTGTTAGGCAAAATGGCATACAGAAAGTGCATATTAGGAGACATTCACACTAAAGTACTGATGAATTTTCATGAGGACTTTTTTTTTAAGCAAACTGATATGGAAATGTGGAGAACTGAGCTTGAGATTGGGAAAAATGGAGAGAAGCCAAAATTGACATATTTGCCTGTCCCTTCCTTCATTGTCACCTTCAGGGCAGCTTCACGCTCCATAACCTGCACATTTGTAGCACATTGGAAGGGCATTCCACATGTGTACAGTTGAATGTGCACAGAGCTCTTCCTTTTCAATGGGTTGCACCCGATGTTAGTCATACTCAGAGCAGACTTACTGACATTAATTGTCCTGGTTCCCAACAAGAGAAGCAGACTCAGGACTTGGAGACTGCGGTTTTTTTTGAATAAAGCTTTATTCCAGAAATCAGAACAGGGATCTAGCATCTCATGCAAGGCCTAAGCAAGGATTCAAACAGGAACAGGCATTCCAGATGCTGGAAGCATCAGCAGATGAGTTGTCACAACAGCAAATACAAACAGTGCTATTTCTTATGTACAGAAATAGGGAGGGCAATTCACTCCATTAATTCAGGTTCTTTCCAGCATGAACAGAAAGGTAGGAGCTATGATGGGTGGGTGGGAACACAGGGTAATCTCTGGCTCTGCTGAATTATGTTCTTTTTCCACTGTGGGAGACATTCCACAGTGTTCATTGGGGCTTATCTCTTCAATGGTTGTGCCTGGCCTTGATACCTGCAGAAAGTTCCCGCCAGCCGGCTGAGATGAGGAAAGGCTGGCTGAACCTTCCTCAGCATCTCTAGCTTTAAGGCTTTAAGACTTCTGGAGACACCCCCTCATTTCCATCATCAATGCTGGCAATGTTCTCCCCAATGTCTGTACCCCACTTTCCATTCTCCCAACCTTGCCAGGGGTTCTCCTTGGTATCCATGACATTAATGGATGTGCCTGATGTAGGCCTATTAATTTTAATGGGTGTTCACCAAGTACATAAGAAAAGGCTGCTGGATCATGCCAAAGGCCCACCTAGTCCAGTGTCCTGTTTTCACAGTGGCCAACCAGATGCTGCAATGGGAAGCCCACAATCAGGGCCTGAGTGCCACGGCACTCTCCCCACTTGTGATTCCCAGGAACTGGAGTTCAGAGGCAATCCTGGGCTTGATGGCCCAATGGTTTGATTCATCATAAGGCAGTTTCCTATGTCCTAAAGCAGCCTCCCTTTGGGAGTTGTAGTGGAACAGCAGCAGAGCCTTGAAGGATCAGGCCAAAAGCCCACCTAGGCCAGCATCCTGTTCTCACAATGGCCAACCAGAATGCCTATGGGAAGCCCACAAGCAGGAGTCGGATCTGAATGCAAGAGCACCCTCCCCACTTATGATTCCCAGCAACTGGTATTCCGAAACATACTGCCTTCAACAGCTGGAGGTGGAACATAGTAGAACGTAGCTGAATGCAACCCAACGTGTGTGGCAGGTCACCTGAATCCCTTGTACTCACCACAGAAGCAGCACTGGCTACAGCTTCCTACAAGGGTTCACTCCATTCCAAAACCAGTTTTGCAGCTACGTGATGTCCAGAAATCTCCAGAATAGCTCTTATGAGTGGGATGGTTTTTTCTTCTCTGGATAATGGATTCCATTATGGGTAGACGCACAGAGAACTTATTTTGTGCGACAGCTTGCCGGACAGCCATTGTTGGGAAGAGGCCGTTTATCTCTCCCTGTTGCAGCTTACTTTCAAGACACAAATGTCAGTGTAATTAAGTTCCAGGGAGGAGGCGGAGAGGGATCGCGGTGGGTGGTGGTGAGGAGGGCCCCTCTGAACAATGGAAGTGTGAGTGGATGAATGAAGTTGTTGCCTCATAACCTGTGAGCCTTTGTCCTGAAGAGAAAATCTCCCTTTGTGGATGCCACTCGCTACCTCCTTTGATTTGCAGGAGGCAGAGTGTGCACCGCAGATGAGGAAAGGCGTGAGCGATTCATTCAGAGCTTCCAAAAAGAGATAAACATCAAGGAACTGATGGGTCTTTGCAGTAATTCATCAGCAGTCACCTTTCAACAAACCAGCTATTTTCAGTATGACATCACTAGCATCTATCTGAAGTAGCCAGTTCCTTCCTAGAAAGATTCTATGGAGAGTGGTCCAGCGTTCAGTGTCTGGCATCTTTGAGTAAGGCTGGGAAAGACTAATGCCTGAAACCCTGGAGAGCCGTGGCCAATCAGTGTAGCCAATACTGAGCTAGATGGACCAATTATTCAACTCTGTAAAGGGTATGTTCCTATGTTCCCAAGGTCCCTCTTAAAACCTGGAGCTGGTCCTGGACCTTGATCAGCAGATCCAACACTTACCCATTTGATGCTGAGAGTGCATATGTGCAGAATGGCCTGGCATTGTGATATATGCAAGAAATTCAAATCAGTGCAAGAATTCATTTTAGCTATATGGGGAGAAAGCAGCAAGCAACCACATATTATATCTTTGATATGAGGAGCTCTGACTCACTGAACATTCCCTGTCTCCAGCCCCACAACCATCCATCCATCCATCCATCCATCCATCCATCCATCCATCCATCCATCCATCCATCCATCCATCCATCCATCCATCCATCCATCCATCCTTATTTTATTTAAAATATTCTGATTTATGATTTCTAGTTCTCTCATAGCTGCCCTCCCCAGTCCTAGCCTTCTTCTGATTTATTGACTGTTGTCTCCCTTTTGGTTAATGGCTGTGCCAAGGTATTGAAGTCAAGGATTATCATTAACCAAAATGGAGACAATAGTCAAGAAATCAGAAGGCGGCTAGGATTGGGGAGGGCAGCTATGAGAGAACTAGAAAAGGTCCTCAAATGCAAAGAGGTATCACTGAACACTACTGTCCAGATCATTCAGACCATGGTATTCCTGATTTCTATGTATGGATGTGAAAGTTGGACAGTGAACAAAATGGATAAGAGAAAAAGTTCATTTGAAATGTGGTTTTGGAGGAGAGCTTTGCAGGTACCATGAACCACAAAAAAGACTGCAAAAAATTGGGTGTTAGAACAAATTAAACTATCACTAGAAACTAAAATGATGAAATTGAGGTTATCATACTTTGGACACATAATGAGAAGACACGATTCATTAGAAAAGACAATAATGCTGGGGAAAACAGAAGGGAGCAGAAAAAGACGAAGGCCAAACAAGAGATGGGTTGATTCCATAAAGGAAGCCACAGACCTGAACTTACAAGATCTGAGCAGGGTGGTTCACGACAGATGCTCTTGGAAGTCGCTGATTCAGAGGGTCACCATAAGTCATAATCGACTTGAAGGCACATAATACACACACACATGATACATCCCACCTTTCTACCCCACAATAGGGCATCCAGGGCGGTTCACAATAAAATCATACGCAATAAAATAAAAAAACATTAAAACAGATAAAAAATACATAAAATACAGTTAAGAAACAGGGGAGTGATATTAAAAGATCCATCCATCCATCCTCCTCTTTCTTCATGTTACAGCCTACTAAGTGCATGATATTGAACATCAAACAAACCATAATTCCATTCAGAATAAAATCCATCAGATACCATCGCCAAACTAAGTCTCAGAACTACAATCATGGAGCAAAGTCATTCACTTCAAGGGCCTGCCTCCCGTTACTAAAAATAGTACACATGACACTCTTTGGCTCTCGCCCTTCTACAGCAGCCTTCCCCATGCTGCTGCCCTCCTCATGTTTTGGAATACAACTCCCATCATCCTCCAGCCAGCATGGATGCATGATGCTGGAGCTGATATATGGGATGAGGCTGGGGCAGAGACTGAGTTTGATTGACATTTTAATGGGAGCCTGTCTAATTTGCACTTCCCCAAAACAATCTATGAAGTGACATGCCGCTGTCCTTCAAAATCTGCACCTCTCTGAACTTTGGAATGCAGCTTTGCAAATTTAAAATGTGCACAAAAATGCATACGTTAGGGGAAAGTGTGCAGGTATTACTGAAAATGACATTGGAAAACGCATGACGTTACACAAAACTGAATACAAAAATGTGGCATAATGGAGATTATGCATATAAGAAAACAACAGCTCTTAACAAAGAAGAGGAAGAGAGGGGATATAACACCTGGTCAACAGGAAGTTACATCACAGTAAACAAGTATAGACGTGTCCCCAAATCTGGCTAGGAAGGACATCTCCCTACTAAAGCATGCAAGTTTGCTTATACCCAACAAATTTCCCAGAGGCAAATGAATGTATTAGGCCAGGAAAATCTTCTTGGCACCTCACCACTCAGTGTAAGACCAGACAGCAAGAGCTAGACCAGAGATAGCTGATGTGTTGCCCTCCAGATGTTGTTAGACTACTACAACTCCCATGTTCTTTTACATTGGCCACGTTGGCTGGGGCTGATGAGAGCTGCAGTCCAACAACATCTGGAGGGGGCACCATGTTGGCTGCTCCTCAGAGTTGGGGGTGGGTCCCTCTCTGAAAATTCACCTAAATTTCCATCCATCCATCCATCCATCCATCCATCCATCCATCCATCCATCCGGATGCAAGCCAAAGTTATGCAAATTTGTGGCAGGCGCCTGCACCCTGCATCTTTTACATACCTAACAAGACCCTTTCCTGACCTTCCAGGTCTGAGAATGACCACTGAAATATATTGGTTCCATCTGAATGACCCTAAGAATGCACTGAATTTCTGAAGCACCATTGGGAATGCATTAAAACCAGGGCTTGAGTTGCTCACACCAGTGGTATTCAACCCTTTGACTGAGGAACACCCTGTAACTTCCAGAGCATGCCCCTCTCCATTCCCCCACCACAAAGTAAAAGACAAACAAAGAACAGGCAGTGAGTAATTTACAGAGCAATATGCCAGGTGCCACCCTCAACATGCACACATCTTATTATCCAGTGGTGATAACTGCAAAGCTAATCATTTTTTACTCCCAAAATTTATTCTCCCTTTTGGTCCTTTGAGATGTAAAATGCAGTAAGCACTGTCCAGTGAGAGACTCGGTTAGCAAAAGTGCTGACTTAAATCTTAGAAGGGCTGCCAGGATGCTATTAAGCCAGACCATCACAAATCTCATGCTTGGACTTGATTAATGGTCTGCGGAGGTTGGTTCCCTGAGCTGCCCAGCACAGACGTGCAAAATGGCAAGCTCCAAAGGTCATCCTGAAATGCTCCATCAGCCTCCTTGGGCTCAGAGGAAGAGTATGTGTGAGCTAAGCTAACTACAGGTGAAAGCTTCAATTTTTAGCTTTCAAGAAGAACTTTTGGTGACCCTTAACTATGGATGGGGAAGAAATTACATTTGGTTTGCATTTAAAGGTAAACCTACCTAATGTGCACTTTCTGACATAATATGCAAAATTAAACACACTTCTCTGAAATTTGCAATGAGGTTCTCAAGCCAAATAATGTGTATAAAAATGGATACCTATCTAGAGTAAATTATGTTAGAATAAGCAAACTTGCATGTTCCCTTTAAGGGATATTTGGGGAAATATCCTATGTACCTGTTTACCATGATGTAACTTCCTAATGGGTGGGGTTAGTTACCTGGTTTCCTCCTTTGTCCTGGGATATTGCAGACTCCTGCATATCCCCCATTGCCACTACTTTTTATCTCTGGGAGAGGCAGCATGGAAGATGCTCTCCTGAGAGCATCATTACCAAAGACTAATGGACTCCTTTTCTTTCATCTAAGCTGCAGCCTATGTTTCCTGAACATATGAAAGGTTGTGAGTAAGCATTCTTTATCTTTTTTCAAAGAAGATTGTGCCTGCTGTTATTTGTGCCTAGGGAAAGGAGGGCTGGTTTTACTGTCACTTCCACTGCTTGAGTTTATATCTCTGCTAAGAAATAGGACCACGACACTGTTCCTATTTCACATATTTTATTTTTTTTTAATTATCAAAGTATGCATAAAATTTAGTGAAAAATAAAATGCAAAATGCATTCTCTTAGGGAAAACTGGGTTGCAAAAATGTGTACATTATGCAAAATTGCCTAGAAAATGTGTATATCAGGAGAAAGTCACACTCAAATGTTGATGAATTTTTATGAGGGCTTTTTTAAAAAAAATCACAAACTGATGTGGAAATTGAACTTAAGACTCGAAAAAGAAGAAACTGAGAGAAATCAAAATGGACAGATTCACCCATCCCTACGCCAGTTGCAAGGCAGCTTGCTTAGACAGTGATGTGATTAGACACAGGAGGAAGTAACAGCGAGGGTGCCACCCAGTTCAGTTGCCTCTTTTCAGACTAGTCTAGTTGGAAACTAGAAATACTTCCAAGGATTCTGCGGCAGAGTGACCCGTGGAGGTTAGCAACAACATTTTTCCTCCACCTCTTGGGGGAAAAGTGCTGCCTACCTATTCCCCTGATTTGATGTGATAGGACACTTTCATTGGTTTGTCTCTGAGATTATGCTCCTGGTGGCTATTAACCCCACTGAAACAGGGAGAGAGAGAAAGACAGAGCAGCAGCAGTTGATCAGTTATCAGAATCTTTCAGGAAGCCAGAGATAAGCTTTCTGTCTGCCTTTCTGAAGATAGTATCAAAGGTAGCAGTTTAAAAAAATGCTCTTCCCTCCAAGCCTCTCTTAAAAAGACTTTTAAAAAGGCGACTGACTCCATCTCTTAGCAGCAAAGGCAGGTTTGCAAGTAACCCAGAGAAGTCACCTTCATTCATGAATGCAAAAACGAGGTGGTCAAGTCTCAAGATTCTAATATGGGAGTAGTGCTCTGAAATCCAGAGTTTTCATTGTCCCTGCTATGCAAGTGAATCATGGTTGTTTCAAGGAGTGTTTTGATCCCAGCTACATCTGAAAATCCCACAAATGTCATGCTATGGCACAACTGTGAGAAAAAGACGAATCTGCAGCACTTAAAAAGCTTATGTGCAAACTTCGTTTAGTACATATGGCCAGTTTTCCAGTTTCCTGCTTCAACAACCCTCCTTCAGCATTCTGTATTCCCATGTTTGCTTCAGAGTGTTGTTCTTGCCAAACTACCTGGTGAAATGCTCCAAATGCCATGTTGCAGAAAGATTTTGAAGAGCATGTACCCAGTGGTCATGTCCATGCAACAAACACTGCAAAACCCATGCTACAGCATGAAATTGATCAAAACACATTGGAGAAACTATGATTCTGGGGTTCTGATATCAAATCCAGGGGTGTCTTAGACCCTTTACTTTTTTGGGAGCAGAGTCCCAGCAGTGTCCCTATGTTCCCAGCATCCTATGAGCCAATCAGCATGAAATCGGAGTGTATTGGTCACTGAGAAGAGTCTTCTAATATGTTTCCTTGTCCTTTTCTGCTGATTGGAGCCAAACAGAGTGAAAGGAGGTGAGTCAGCTACTGAGAAGACTCTTTTCAGTACCTAACACACACACCCTTTCATGCTGATTGGCTTCTAGGGATTGTCTGCTGTTGTGGGAGAAGGCTACAACTAAGTAGCCAAAAACAGTGTGTGTGGCTGTGACTATCATGAAGGAACCCTGCACTTTTAAATTTGCTCCTACACTACTGATCAAAGCTCATTACTCATCAGATCAGTGACATCTTTATTGACTTTTCGGCACCTTTTCCAGCAAGCCTTGTAAGTTATCCCAGTCTGTATCTAGATTGAATTGGAAATTGTTTTTACATATGAAATGGTTCTTAGCTGTTTTTATATACGGAATTGTTGTTAATTGTGCATGCATGGAATTGTTTTTAGACAGTACGCATCTGTACTGGAACTGTTTTAAAGATATTTTATCACTTGTTGCTTGCCACCTTTGAGAGGCAGAATATCAGTTTTAATGATAATAATTGATTTGAATTGGTTTTATTGATGTTTTTACAGTGAGATCACTTTGAGATATTTTATGGGAAGCGATTCATAAATGGAGTAGAAAAAAATAATGAAATTAAGCAGAAGAGGGGAATCACTGACCTGCAGGCCTAATCCAGCCTGCCAGCCCCCTAACTCAATCCGCCCCCAGCAATAATGTCACTGGCACGAAACAATCAAGCACGTCTCCACTTCTGCCATCGTTAACAGCAGACTGGAGTGCTCAGGAAACACCATTGTTCAGGAAACAGCCAAGCCCTCCTTTGGCTCACACAGGAAGTTGGGACATGGAGAGAGGAAACTGGTTCTGCTGTCAAGTGTCAAGAAAACTTACCAGCGTGCGGCCCTCAGTGATTTGCATCATTACTGCTTGGCTTTTCGAGAGACTCCATCTATAGGCAGGAAGGCCTGTCACAGGCAATCACAGAGTCTGATTGGCTGAGGCTAGGGACAGGTGACAATTTCAATTCTGTACACATTTCAAGCCAAATCTATCAAATCCACACTTTCCAAAATGAGAACTGAAACAGAGCCATCCTTCAAAATTCACGCTTATTCAAATGTTGTGATGCAATTCAGCAACCAAACAATGTTTACTAACATGCATATATTAGGGGAAAGTGTACATAAAATGAATATATGAGTAAAAGTAATATGCAAAGATACGAGAGAGGATGTTTGATTGGGAGCTCTGCACCTCCGCTCCTAATTTCTTCCCTTCCTACCACCTGGTATTTATCACCTTACCTTACCATCGATGTCCTTGTTTATGCTGGCGTTGGTACGATCTTGGACTGTGGCTGGACTTTACATCTTTGCTTTTACATCTTTGCCTGGACCCAGTTTTGCTGTTTCGGCCTTCGGTTCGGGGCAGAGCTGCGGTTCTTGGGTTGCTCTGACCCGTTGCGGAGTTCCATCTTTGGCGTGCTACGGCTGGAGTGTGTTGGGGGCCATTATTGCCGCGGCGTTGCTGCCTTGGCTGCTGCGGTTCTCGAGGCATCGTTGCCCTTTGGGTGCTTTCCAAGTGCGTTTGGGCTGTTTGTTTTCAGGCCCGTTGTTTGGTCTTCGGCGTGGCTCTGGCCGTTTTGGATTTACACTGCCGCTGCTTTGGCTCTTGCTGTTGCTGCCGCTGCTCTCGGGTCTTCTGAACTGCTTGTCGGTCGGTGTCCGGTTTCAGCGTCGGTCGCCGGTTGCCGTGGCTGCGACATGTCTATGAGTCCTGGATCGCTGGATCGCCTGCTTGCCGCCACTCCATTCAAGCTCGCTGGATCGTTGCTGCTGGGTTCCGCTGCTTCTGCCTGCACCTTTGTCGCTGTTTCATCGTGGCTTTCTGCCTGCTTGCCGCCACTCCATTCAAGTTCGCTGGATCGCTGCTGCTGGGTTCCGCTGCTTCTGCCTGCTCCTTTGTCACTGTTTCATCGTGGCTTTCTGCCTGCTTGCCGCCACTCCATTCAAGTTCGCTGCTTGGGGCGTGTCCTGTCCTTCTGGCTCGCTTACTTGTTTGCTTATTGGGTCACGGGCAGATATTTTACAACTTTATTTGATGACATTACCTACGGACGAAGCTTGATGCGGAGGAGTATTTTTAATGCCGGCTGCTATTGCTGTTGTTTGGGTGCATTTTAATTGTTTGTTTGTTTGTTTGTTGTGTGTGTGAATGAGACTGTGTGGATGTGTTTGTATGTATTTATGTGCATTTTATGTGTTGTTGTGTGAATGTGCCTGTTGTGTTTAAGTATTTTTAAATATGTGCCTGGGAGAGCATACTTCGTATTTAACGGGGGGGCTTTCGGGGGGCCCAATTAGCATAGTGACGGGTTATGGGAGGTATGGTGCTAGGAGGAGAACGTGCCAGGTAAGGGGAACTCGCCCCAGACAAGTTGTGTCTGTGCCTTGTTCCGGTTCTCCTCAAGGCCACAGAACTGCTGGTTGTTCTATCAGCCAGCCCTTAGATCTCCACGTGGTGCTTTTGAATGCCAGGTCGGTATATAATAAAACCTCCCTTGTCCACGATTTAATTGTGGATGAGGGTGCCGACCTGGCATGTATAACCGAGACCTGGGTGGGTGAGCAGGGAGGAGTTGCTCTCTCTCAGCTTTGTCCACCTGGGTATACGGTGCAGCACTATGGTAGATCTGAGGGTCGGGGAGGCGGGGTCGCTGTGGTCTATAGGAGTACTTTCTCTCTCACCAGGCATCCTGTCCAGATGGCGACTGGTCTAGAGTGCCTCCACCTTGTGCTGGGCCAAGGAGACAGACTGGGAATCCTGTTGGTGTACCGCCCACCTTGCTGCCCAACAGCTTCCCTAGCTGAGCTGACAGAGATAGTCTCGGAGGTGTTGTTGAGGTCCCCCAAACTTGTAGTGTTGGGGGATATCAACATTCATGCCGAGACTGTCTTATCTGGGGCGGCTCAGGACTTCATGGCCTCCATGACAACCATGGGGCTGTCTCAATTTGTTACTGGCCCAACGCATGTGTCGGGTCACACTCTTGATTTGATCTTCGCCACTGGTCATGGAGATGGTGATCTGGAGGTGGGGTGTTTTTCATCTACTCCATTGTCATGGACAGATCACCGCCTGCTGAGTTTTAGACTTACGACGACTCTTTCCCTCTGCAAGGGTGGGGGACCTATTAAGTTGGTCCGCTCTCGGAGGCTTATGGATCCTATTGGTTTTCAGAGGGCTCTGGGAGTTTTTCCAGCTGATAGTACTGGCGCTCCTGTCGAGGCCTTGGTCGAACTGTGGAACACGGAGATGGCCCGGGCTATCGACACGATTACTCCCACGCGCCCTCTTCGATGCAGAGCTCATAGAGCTCCGTGGTATACCCCGGAGCTGAGAGTGATGAAGCAAGAGAGAAGGAGGCTGGAGTGCAGATGGAGACGAACTCCAGATGGATGCAATTATGCTTTGGTAAGTGCCTCCAGTAAGTCGTATATAAAAGCGGTAAGGGCGGCGAAGAAGTCCCACTTCGCTGCCTCTATCAGGACATCTCTCTGCCGCCCTGCAGAGCTTTTTAGGGTTGTACAAGGACTCTTACATTCTGGTCCTCGAGATACCATTGAAACATCTGAAGCTCGCTGTAACGACATCGCAGGGCACTTCCAAAATAAAATCGCATGCATCCGTAAGGACCTAGACTCTGATGTTATGACAGATGAATCCATTGAAGTGTCCAGAACACGGTCTTGTCTTTCATTATTGGATGAGTTTCAGTTGGTGCAGCTTGAGGAAGTGGACAAGGTGCTTGGATTGGTGCGGGCGACCACGTCTGCTCTAGATCCTTGTCCATCTTGGCTAGTGAAGGCTAGCAGGACTAGTACCACCGGCTGGGCCAAGGAAGTGATAAATGCCTCCTTGAGTGAGGGAGTAGTCCCTAGTAGTCTCAAGGAGGCAGTAGTGAGACCTCTTTTAAAGAAACCTTCCTTAGACCCAGATAACTTGAACAATTATAGACCGGTGGCAAATGTCCCCTTTTTGGGCAAGGTTCTGGAGCGGGTGGTCGCCGGTCAGCTCCAGGTGCTCTTGGATGAGACCGATTATCTGGATCCGTTTCAATCCGGTTTTAGGCCTGGTTTTGGCACTGAAACAGCCTTGGTCGCCCTGTATGATGACCTCTGTTGGGAGAGGGACAGAGGGAGTGTGACTCTGTTGATTCTCCTTGATCTCTCAGCGGCGTTTGATACCATCGACCATGGTATCCTTCTGGGGAGACTCGCGGAGTTGGGAGTTGGAGGCACTGCTTGGCAGTGGTTCCGCTCCTACTTGGCGGATCGTCGCCAGAAGGTGGTACTTGGGGAACATTGCTCGACTCCTTGGACTCTCCATTGTGGAGTCCCTCAGGGGTCGGTTTTGTCCCCCATGCTTTTTAACATCTACATGCAGCCTCTGGGTGCCGTCATCAGGAGTTTTGGAGTGTGTTGCCACCAGTACGCTGATGACACGCAGCTCTATTTCTCCTTTTCATCTTCTACAGGTGAGTCTGTGGATGTGCTGAATCACTGCCTGACCGCGATAATGGACTGGATGAGAGCTAATAAACTGAGACTCAATCCAGACAAGACTGAGACACTGTTGGTGAATGCCTTCCCTTCCCAGATGGTGGATGTTTACCCTGTTCTAGATGGGGTTACACTCCCCTTGAAGGAACAGGTTCGTAGTCTTGGGGTTCTTTTCGACCCTTCCTTGTCTCTTGAGGCGCAAGTGGCTTCGGTGGCAAGGAATGCATTCTACCACCTTCGGTTGGTTGCCCAGCTACGCCCCTATCTAGACAGGGATGACCTCGCCTCAGTTGTTCATGCTCTGGTAACTTCTAGGTTGGATTACTGTAATGCGCTCTACGTAGGGCTGCCCTTGAAGACAGTTCGGAAGCTTCAGCTAGTGCAAAACGCAGCAGCCAGACTGCTGACGAGGACCAGCCGGTCAGCGCATATAACACCTATTCTGGCCCGTTTGCACTGGCTACCCATTTGTTTCCGAGCCAGATTCAAGGTGCTGGTTTTGACCTATAAAGCCTTACACGGCGTGGGACCGCAGTATCTTGTGGAACGCCTCTCCCGCTATGAACCGACCCGGTCACTTCGCTCAGCATCTAAGGCCCTCCTCCGGGTACCAACCCATCGGGAAGCCCAGAGGACAGTTACTCGATCTAGGCCCTTTTCTGTAGTGGCCCCCGAACTGTGGAACAGCCTCCCCGAGGAAGTATGCCTGGCGCCGACGCTTCTATCTTTTTGGCGCCAGGTTAAGACCTGGCTATGCTCCCAGGCATTTTAAGCGTTTAATGTTATAACTTTAAATCTTTTATTTTTTGTTTGCTGCTTATGTTTACTGTTGGTAGGTTGATTTTATTGTGATATTCTGTATTTTAATCTTTTTGTACACCGCCCAGAGAGCCACTCGCTATGGGCGGTTTAAAAATGAAACAAATAAATAAATAAATAAATTATATTTGGAGAAAATGCTTGCAAAAATGTGTTTCTCAGGAGAAATTCACAGTAAAAGGCTGGAGAATTTTCATGAGGATTTTTAAAAAGCAAAATGCACAAATTCCTGCCGAAATGTGGAGAACATAATTTAAGACTTGAGAAATGTGAAATGGAGAGAACTGAAATGGATCCCTAGCTAAGACCCAATAACATCTGGAGGACTGAAGGTTAGCCACCCCTGGGGGTGGGGGAGAAATTCAATGTTGTTTACATTTTAATGAGAAATTCACATGTCTAGAACCAACAGGCAAACCAAAACACAATTATCCTTCAAAATCTGGCCTTGTCCAAGTTCACACAAAATCCACATATCCCTAAATTTTGCAATGCAGTTATATTGCAGGTTTTTAAATCCACTTAATCCACCTAGAGACCATTGGGTATGAGGTGACTAACAAATAAAATAAATGGTAATAATGTGTACAACAACATGCTTGAGTAAAGCAAGCACAAATGCATATATTAGTGAAAAAAACATGCAAAAATGTGTTAAGGAAAATTGTTTTGCAAAAAAATTGCAGTAAAAGGATTATGCATTTTCATGAGGGTTTTTTTTAATGCAAATTGATGTGGGAATGTGGAGAACTGAACTTAAGATTGAAGAGAAAATGAGAGAAACCACAGCAGACAGATTTGCCCATCCCTATCTGGTACACAATTTACATCTGCCAAATTAGCCAACCCATCACATGTGAAGTTCTCCCAGAATAAACGGCTGGATGTTTGCTGAGAGCTTCCTGTACTAGCTGGCCCTACAGCTGGTAGCAAACAAGCTAAAGCTCCTCAATAAACATGAATTGTTTGTAGACCAAATACTATATAATTACTCTGCCACCATTAACATCACACTGTTTACCTGAAGCATTATTCTGAATCAACAAGAAAGCCATATTGCAAAGAACAGAAAGCTGTTACATATACCTGGTCAACAAGGGATGCTTCTCTGCCTCGGATGGTGAATTAACAACTGCTTTATATTAACATCTTAGGCCTGAATGCCTAAAAATATCAACCCACACCTTTGGGGGTTGAGTTGCCAAATGGCTAAGTCAGCCTTCCCCAGGTGTGTTGGACTACAGCAAGGGTGGAGAACCTGTGGCCCTCCAGGTAATGTTGAACTCTAACTCCCAGCAGCCCAGCCATCATGGCTAATGGTCATGGATGATGGGAGTTGCAGTCCAAAAGATCTGGAGGGCACTAGGTTGGCGAACACTGGCCTAAATATTTTGGAGCAGCTTCCCTGCTACTAGCAAAGAACGTCAACTGCACAGTAGTTACCTTCCTAGCAGTGAGCTACAGCCCACTTCCCATTATTATCTATTCTTCAATCTCCTTCTGAACGGGGAACCTGGTGCCCGCCAGATGTTGTTGGACTCCAGCTCCCATCATCCCTGACCATTAGCCATGCTGGCTGGTCTGATGGGAGTTGGGAGTCCAACAACATCTGGGGGGGCATGAGTTTCACATCCCTGGGCTATTAGCTACAAACCTATCTTCAATGGAAACACAGAGGCGTGCTCAAATAGCTTTGATGGCTTTGAAGGGCTAGTGGCCATTATATACCAGAGAGCTTGATGGCTGAGTGGGGATTTGAACCTGGGTCTGTTGGATCCAAGTCTAACACTCTAATCACTGTACCATAGTGGCTCTGTCTTTAATGAAAGGTCAGATTTGGCCCTTGTATGATTTGCAAATCTGAGAACACTAAACATTCAATTGCTGGATGAACCAAGTGCACCCATCACAGACTTGCAGAGCTTTCTGGCTCATGCTCCAGTCCCAGCCATGTCTGCTCAGAAGTCAGTCCTGTTGAAATCAGTGTTTACTCCCAATGAGTAAGAGAAGGGGGTATGATTGCAGCTTCAGAGATCAAGCTGTCAACCAGGAAACAGCACTGGATCTCAGAGAGAGAGAGTTTGTTTCAAATCTCTATAAATGGTCTCAGGCCACCCCTCCCCAATATGAGGGTGATAATATTTCCAAAGTTGTAAGAATTACTGAGCTATGATGCCTGAAGTAGCGATGGGGGAGAAATTAGATTCAGTTCACATTTAAAGCTGAATTTATCAAATCCGCACTTTCTGGAACGATATGAGAACCAAAACATAGCCACCCTTTGAAATTCATACATATCTGAATTTTGCAGCGCAATTCTCCGAGCCAAACAGTCTTCACAAAAATGCATATGTCAGGGGAAAGTGTGCATATAAATGTATATATTAGTGAAAACAACATAGAAAAATGCATTCTGCTAGGATAAATTACTTGCAAAAATGTGTACATTAGTCAAAACTGCATACAGAAATGTGTGCATTCAGAGAAATCTGCTCTAAAATGCTGAAGAAATTTCAAGAGGATTTTAAAAAGCAAAATTAGCAAATTGCTACAGAAATGTGGAGAACTGAATTTAAGACTGAAAAAATGAGAAACTGACAGAACCGAAACTGACAGATCCTTCCATTCCTAACCTGAAGTGCCGTCAGCCTTCTCAAGCACTATAGGGGGAAGCCAACAAGGCATACTCAGCACAGACCCAATGAAATCAGTGGGGCAGACTTCAGCCCATTGATTTCAGTGGGTCTGTTCTGAATATGCCTTAGTCAAAAGCAACTCTGTGTAAAGGCTGACTATCATTATTGTTTTACTTACAGTATCTTTTCTTTAAAGGTACGATCAGAACCAAACCATGCCTGGTAGTGAGCGATCAGCATTTAATGATTTCATCTAGATTGAGGGGGGGATGGTTATCTGCTTTCTAGGACACACACACACACACACACACACTTCTCTTGACCACAGTGCAGTCTTCCTGTTCACCTTGAGGGTAATTGCGGTGCTTCTCCGTTTAATTTTCATGCAAAGACTCTCCCCCACCACCTCCACGGTCTGACGATGTTCCGAAACAACTCCACCAAGATCATTTGCAAGGAGAAAAAGGAATTGCTGTGGATTTGGAGAAGAGAAATCAAGGTGTCAGCTAGACTGTACCACTGTCGCTTTTTGCCCCAAAGATGCAAATAAAGATATATTCAGCTGCATTACAAGCACCATTTCCTACCACCCTCTCAATTTTCTCTCCAAGCTTCATCTGCCTGCAGTGAGCAAAATGAACATTTGCAGTTTCTTGGCTCTCAGAGATGGAAGGAAGCCATACAGCCCATTCAATCTGATCCACCAGCTTGCAGAAGCTATGGATGCAGCAGAAGCCAGGCCAAAATGACTGGCTCAGAGAGTATTACATTTCATTAGTTAGTTATTTAAAACCCTCTCCAAAGGGCTCAGAACCTTGGTTACAACTGAGTGTCAGGTTCAGCCGCTAGAGGGTTTTCTAAAAATGCAGTTGACTTAAAATTAGCTTTACATTTATTTAATTCAAAATGATAAGCCCAGCTTACCGCTGGTTAAAAGTGGTTAAAAACAGTGGTTAAAACAAGCACTAAAAATCCATGCAGAAATAAGAAGCAGCTATAAAACATTTAAAAAACCCAGCACCATAAATCCACTATACATAATATCATCAAACAGAACAAACAGTCCCGTGAAAACTCTTAGACTGCTGTCCACAACTCAAGAAATTTGATGCCAGGGGAGCAACTCAGGGCAAAATATTCCAGAGGCAGGATACCACCAGGGAAAAGGCCCCTTTCCTTTCCTGCCATCTGCCCAACCTCTAGTGGAAGGGCACCTGGAGAGGCCTGTAAAAAGAGAGAGATGAAAACATCTCATTTAATAAACCATTTGAAATCACAGAGCTTGTTTGTTTCTTACATTTATACCCCACCTTTCCTCCAAGGAGCTCAGGGCAGCCTACATACTTCTCTCCATCCCAATTTTATCCACACAACTGCCCTGTGAGGTTGGTTACACTGACAGTCAGTGCATTTCCCCATCACTTTCCTTACTGCAAAAAGTCCTGGATGTGCTTTTTGTGTGTGTGGGGGGGGGAGAGAAGCAGGTTTGTTGTGCAAGACCACCAAATCAGCTTTAATTTCACAAGCTGAATTTGCCAATGTGCAAATGAATCCTACCCGAAAACAGTGACAGTCTGGAAGCACCCCATGTTTTTTGTGGGTGGCAAGTTCCTCTTATTGCTAGGCAATGTGATGCTGTCTGGAAGGTTGTGCTATGCCTTCTCTTAATCATTAAAGCAGCACCATCCATTCTTGTAAACTGTCTGTGGCCAGTGGCCAGCTCTTTGAAGGTGGCTGCAGTTTTCCCAGTAGGGATAGTGGTGGGCTAGCAGCTCTCCAGAGTTTCAGACAAGCCTCTCTCTCAACCCTACCTGGGGCCTTCTGCATGCCAAGCAGGTGCTCTGCCGCTGTGCTCCCTCCCTCTGCATAAGGCAGTTTTATACAGACACTTCTGTCCCCTGATTGTACGAAACCAACGTCTTTAATAAGCTTCCCTTTCCCAGGTCTTACCAACTCATCCACAAAGATGTCTGCCAAGGATATTTGTTTTTAAGGCTTTCAAATTGTACTGTGTTAAAAAAAAGCGAATGATAAGAGCACGACAGCTGCAAGCAAACCCCACATGTCCCAAAGCAATTTCAATTGTGTGAATGATTTACTTGTACAACACAGGGTGACTGATCTTCAGCTTTCATTCTGCTCAAGAGAGCACAGAGAAACTTGTTGCCGGGATTCACTGAGCCTTTTCAATATACACAAAGGAGGGTACTAATAAAAAGTATAAGTCTTGGCGTTGTTATTCAAGTTAAATGGCTGCCAGTAAAAGAGGTGGATCAAGAGGCCATTAATTAGTCCACATCAGCATTGGCTGAAGGAGACTGTACCTGGAAACCGGAAGAGCACTGGATGAAAGAATATTTTTAACTGTATCTGTTTTTAACATGTTTTAAACTGTAACTGTTTTTTGAATGCTTTCCAGTTTTTTTTGTTGACGTGTTTGCTCCCCTGGGCTCCATCAGAAGGAAAGACAGGATATTTCCCATCCTGGAGCCCTCCAGTTTCCATCAGTCCCAGCCAGCACAGCTGGGCAGTGGGGGCACTAGGTTTGGGAAGGCTTGTTAAATTAAAAGAGATGGGATATGTTGTGTATTGGCCCTCCAGGCTTGCGGCGCAAGGAACTGCTGAGTCTGTCCAGGGCTGTGGCAGTTTTGTTTCAGTTCCAAGTTGCAGTTTGGCCTACAAGCAGCACCATGCTGTGGGCCTTGTTCTCTTCATATCTTCAGTGATAGTAAAGCTCTTGTTGTTGTACATCCTCTGTGTGGTCTTTTCCTTCAGAATACTTTTTAGGATATCTCCTCACGGAGCTCTGTTGTCTCACGCACTTCGGCTCTCATCTGGGGAGAAAGTAGATATCAAAACCTGGGTAGGAAACCACCAGTGAATTAATTACCTTGTTAGTGTACAATTAAATTCTATGCTATAAGTGCTACTAATCCTTGCCGTTACCTAATCAGATGCAGCTACTTATGCAAACTCAGTCTTAGAAAATAAGCGTAACACACACACCCTTTATTCCTCAGGGGCTAAACAACTCCCCATGCGTGCACACACAAGCACTTGGCCACACACTCAAACAGCTGCTGTTGCAGCCTTCCCCATGGAGAGCTCTGATGAGGACAAGATTCAGGCCTGCTTCCTCAGGAAGAGATCCTTCAATGTCTGATTTGGGACTCTCCTCACTAGTTTTGCCATAATCCTTGGACTCAGAGGATGAGTCCCCTGCAGTACCTCTGTCTCCGCAGTTCCATAGAAGCTACAGGTTACAAAATAAGGTGAGGACCCTTTAACCGCCCAGCCAGTTCCTCCAGAGAGGTGGGTCTATCGCACTTCAGGCATGGCCAGCCTATGAAAGACTTCTAGTGGCTCTAGCTCCCTGTGGAGACTACATATCTTGCAGCTGCTTTGGCAAGAAAATGCTCCAGCCAACAGTGACGCCTCCTTGGGAGCTGTCCAAGGTCCTGCTCTCTACTTGGGAACAGCTACTGCATGCTTCTTCTGTGGAACTATTCATAAGGCTACAGTGGGTCTAGCTCCCTGCAGAGACCACATCTTTTGTAACCAGTCAGAGTTGACAGCACTATGCTAGATAGGCCCATGGTCTGACTCTGCATAAGGCAGCTTCTTATGTTCTGTGAGGAAGACCCATAGCTCAGTGATGGAGCCCATGCTTTGTATGCAGAAGGTCAACCCAAGGTTCAATCCCTGGCATCTCCACGTAAAGCTGGGAAAGAGCAACAATCTGTGTTGACAATGCTGAGTGAGCATGAGCATAAGCAACCTCCTATATAGGAAGCAGGACACTTTTATTCTTACCATCCCTGGAAATATCACCCAGTTTCCCACCTTTGCTCTGTGGGACAAGGCAAATATGCTGTTGTCAGCAAGATGTGTTTCCCCCGTGAAATGGGTCCCATTCAGCAGGTAGGAGGATAAGGGGAAATTTAATGGAAAATTTATGTAATTTAAAGGTGAATCTATGTAATTTGCACTTTCCAAAACAGTATATGAAGAGAAACACAGCCATCCTTCAAAATTCACTCTTCTCCAAATGTTGCAGTGCAGTGGTATTGCTAGGGTTAAAGTATGCAAAAATGCATATGTAAGTGAAAGTAACATGCATATGCGCGTTATAAGGAAAAAATATGCTTTGGAAGCATGTGTGTATTAAGAAAATGGCATCCAGATGTGTTTACTAGGGAAAATTTTCTCTGAAATGCTAACAAATATTCATGAGGATTTTTTTTTAAAAAAAAAAGCATACAAATTGCTACAGAAATATGGAGATCTAAGTTTAAGACTGGAAAAGTGAGAGAACCAAACTTGGCAGATTAATTCATCCCTAGCAGGGAGCAGTACGTTAACTTGCTCACGGGAACCAACATTGTCACTTCACAAAGGAGGTTTAAAAAACGAGTAAGGACAGAGAGTCATTTCCATTGCAGCGGTCAGGTGCAGCAGAAGTTCAGTAGGGAGAGTTGGTGGCCCTCTCCCAGATCCCTTGTTTCAACATTGCCAGGGTACATTTAATTAAACTCTCGTCCCGCTAGCTCAGTAGCCACTAACAAGTCCCCTTGAAGAGCCATCACTCTTGAAAATAGAATTCTGCACAGGAGATTGGGGGTGAGCTCATCCTGGCTCTCATTGCCAGGTGAAGAGATCATGGAGCAGGTTCCTCAAAGTTCCTCCTGCTCCTCAAATACAGTTTCATCTCTCCAATATCCCAAGCTCTTTTCTTTGAAACCATAAAGCTTTTGAAACACTCTCACTTGGCAAATGTAATAGCTTAAGCATATCAGACATAAGAGCCACAGTAAGAAGGAAACAGCAGGAAAGCTTAGAGAGTGAAACTAAAGAACTACAAGTGTGGGTGTGGGTGTGTATACATGTGCGGGCTTTATATACTGAAATAGAAAGAATTTTGTTGCTATTCCAGTATAATTATCATCATCATTTATATAAGAGTCACAATACTGTGGCTTGTATTCAATGAAGTCTTACTCAGAGTAAACCCATTAAAATTAATGAACACAGATTAGTAGTGTCCATTAACTTCAATGGGTCTACTCTAAGTAGGGCTATTTATTTGTTACATTTATAGACCACCTTTCCTCCAAGGAGTGCAGAGTGGTGTACATGCTTCTCTCCATTTTATTTTCACCACAATTTTCCATTTTATTTTCACCTGTGAGGTAGGCATGGCTAAGAGACAGTGACTAGCCCAAGGTCACCCAGAGAGCTTCATGGTTGAGTTGGGTTTTGAACCCTGGTCTCCTAGGTCCCAGTCCAACACTCTAACCATTACACCACGGTGGTTATCTCTCCCACATTTTATCCTCACAACAACCCTGTGAGATGGGTGAGGTTGAGAGACAGTGACTGGTCACTTCATGGCTGAGTGGGGATTCAAACCCTGGTCTCCCAGGTTATAGCCCAACACTAACTAGTACACCACTGTGGTCCCGCAATTAAGGCTAGTGTTGAATACTGCCCTAAGTGTCAGCTGTCATGGGCCCTAAGACAGAAGACCTGCAAGCTGGATACTGGTTGCCTTGTTACTTTATTTACTAGCAATGTTTGTAGACTGCTCTGTAACTAACATTCTCTGCAATTAAGAATAATCAAAATAAAATGGATAAAACTCACCAACAGTAACCATATCAAAGCGCTAAAAGATCTTCACCATTTAAAACCCATGGGAAAATGAGAAGTTCTTCACCCGGTGACCAAAGTCAACCACAACCTAAGTCCTATTAATGCATTACTGAAATGTAGGGGTGAGGAAGAAATTCAGTTCAGTGCCCATTTAAAGGCAAACCTACCAAATTCACACTTTCGGTTTGCATATTGTTTCAGAAACACTGCTGTCCTTCAAAGGATGCATTTTTCTGAACTTTGCAATGCAGCTCTCCAGCCAAGTAATGTGTACAAAAATGCATATAACTAGAGTAAAGTGAGCCTATAAATGCATATACCTGTAAAGGGATCAGACAAAAACACTTTATATTAAGCAAAACTGCTTTGCAAAAATGTCCATATTAGGCAAAATTGCTTACAAAAAAGGCCACTAAAATGCCAATGAATTTCATGAGGGCATTTTTTAAAAAAACCCGCAAACTGATGTTGATATGTGGAGAACCAACTTAAGACTGGAGAAATGAGAATCCAAGAGAAACAAAAATGGACCAGTTCGCCCTGCTGCTGAAGAGCCGTCGCTTCAGATCGCTCGTGCAACTGAGCTGCGCTTTTCTCTGCAGGGAAAGGCAGCGAAGCTTGCAGAAGCAACCATGGATCTGCCTTTCCAGTTGGTTGCTCCGCTTCTTTCCACCAATTGTAATTGTTCCCTTGGGAGATTACAGGGACCAGGGCAGACGAGGAAGCAGTTGCGTGGGATTTAAACCCAGTGCCTCCACATTCTCCAGCTGGTAACCAAGGAGTTCTTTGGCAGAGCTGAAATGGCGAGACACGAGAAGAAATTCAAAGGGAAGTCAATGAATTCATTACAAGAAATATTTGGAAGGAGAAGAGCCATTGCTCAGTGGTGGAACATCTGCTTTGCGTGCAGAAGGAACCAGGTGCAATCCTCAGCACCTGCAGGCAGGGCTGAGAATGTCCCTGTTGCATAACCCTGGAGAGCTCCTGCCAATCAGTGTAGATTATACTGAGCAAGATGGACCAATGGTCTGACTCAGCATCAGGTGGCTTCGTATGTTCCTTGCTATTGGACAAGGGCCAGAAAGCAGTGGTAGAGCACGTCCTCTCCATGCAGAAGGTTCACCATCTCCAGGTAGGGCTGGGAATGTCCCCTGTCTATAATCCTGGAGAGCTGCTGCCAGTCAGTGTAGACAATACCAAGTCAGATGGGCCAATGGTCTGGCTTGGTGTAGGGCAGCGTCCTATGTTCCTATGATCTATTTAAGGTAGCCTGAGTTATGACACATGAAAAAGATGGGACAGAGCCTGCAATCTAGAAGGTTCCAATACATCACACTAATTAGCTCTTTATGTGTTCAATGGTGTTTTACATATAAACTTATAGATATAATTTGTCAGCCTTTCATGGGGAAAAAAAGAATATATAAATTGGCCAGAAGACCTGTAAACATATTTATCTTTTGTTGCTATTTTGGGAGCCAAACTTTAAGCAAGCAGAAGTGATAAACGGTTCCCTTCCTTGCGACTCCGTGAGGCTGGAGAAAACACCAGAGATTTAACTCTGACTGAGATTAAGCAAAGGAGGAGTGTATAAATCATCACAACATGCACAGCATAAAACAATGGATGAACATTGTGCAGACCATCTGCCACTGTAGAGACTTGTAAGACATGCTTTGCCAACCAGATGTTTTGGACTATAACTCCGTGCTGGCTGTGGCTGATGGGAGTTATAGTCCAAAAGAGCTGGAGGACACCAGATCACTTAGATCATCTGGAGAAATCATATCACAGGGCTGTGACCCAGAAATGGGCATTTTCTACTATTGCCCCTCTCATACGGAGGGCCCTTCTCTCTGCCATACATGAAGCAGCAACCATGAATTGCTTCAGATGCCTTGTAAAAACGTATATTTCCCTGACTCATACGACTTGGTGCTGCTTTTATATGCTGAATTCCTGTCTTTACATGCTTTTATTCTCCTGTTTTCATGGTTTTATGATGCATTGTTTTTATGTTGTGCATCAATTAGAGATTTCTAAAATAAAATTAATTATTAAGTGGTACCAAGACTCCTACAGAAGTAAGAGGAGAAGTTCACAATGACCAGCAATCATTAAAATATGCAGAATCAGAATATGCTGTTGACTACATTAACCCCTGAGCAGTTTTAGAGCAGTTTTTGCCAACCTAGTGTATAGTGTATATTCCCGATCTCTATGTATGGTTGTGAAAGTTGGACCATGAAAAAAGCAGGTAAGAGAAAAATCAACTCATTTGAAATGCAGTGTTCGAGGAGAGCTTGGCGCATACCATGGACTGTGGAAAAGACAAATAATTGGGTGTTAGAACAAATTAAACCAGCACTATCACTAGAAGCTAAAATGATGAAATGGAAGTTGTCGTACTTTAGACACATAATGAGAAGATGTGATGCACTAGAAAAAACAATAATGCTGGGAAAAACAGCAGGGAGTAGGAAAAGAGGAAGGCCAAACAAGAGATGGATTGATTCCATAAAGGAAGCCACAGACCTGAACTTACAAGATCTGAACAGGGTGGTTCATGACAGATGCTACTGGAGGTTGCTGATTCATAGGATCACCATAAGTCATAACCGACTTGAAGGCACGTAACAACAACAAAGAGTACTTTGGACTACAGCTCCCATCAGCCCCAGCCAGCTGAGTCAGATCATTGGTCCGTCTAGCTGAGTATTGTCTCTACACAGACTGGCATGATTCTCCAAGAGTTCAGATGGGAGACATTCCCAGCCTACCCAGAGCTGCCTGGGACTGAATCAGCTGCCTTCTCGATGCAAAGCAGCACTAAGCTACTGTGTCTCTTTCCCAAATATGTTCCCAATCGTCAAACAAATGGAATGCTCCCCCTCCCAAGAAACACAGAATAGGCTAAGTAGTCTTAGCTCATCTGTAGTATTTTTTCTCACACATGGATTATTCCTATAGAGGACCATTGTAATGTGTGAAGCAACCCCTCCCCCCTCTCCGCACACACAATTAAATCTGTATCTGCCCTATAAATTGACGTTAATTTAGGTGGTTAAAAGTGCACCTCAGCTGGAAGATTGTCAGCTGTTTTTAGATCTCCGTCTTGAAATAAATTTAGCCTCCAAATTCCCAGAGCGAGGAAGAGGGTTGCCATGGTAACCACAGCCTACCATATTGTTGCGGTATAATCTCCCCCGTGGAGCTGCGTTAAGGGAGGATCAGTCAATTTTAGCGTAATGGGAATGCGTTGCTTTCAAAAGATTTTAAAAAATGGCACACTTTTGCAGCCATAGAACATTTTGTTAAATGTATTCGCCTGCTAGTCTCTACAGGGTCCCAAGCTGACCTCTTCCGCCCTCTGACCATTCCTATTCTCAAGCACAGGAAAAAAAGGGAAGCGACTCAATAGGAGATCTGCACACTTGCAAAAGGCAACGGGAAAATATGAGTGCCACAGAAATTGAGAAGTATGAAAAATGGAGACTGCAGCTAATAGGGTACAACACATGTAAATTTATTTAAATGGGGTCATAGCTCAGTGGCGGAACATCTGCTTTGCATGCAGAAGGTCCCAGGTTCAATCCCTGGTGTCTCCAGATAGCACCAGGAATGTTCCCTGCCTGAAGCCCTGGGGAGCTACTACCAGTCAGTGTGGCTACAAGGACCAGCGATCTGACATGATAGAAGGCAGCTTCCTCTATTTCTAGGTTGTGATATTATTTATTCGCTGCTGTCTCAGATTACTCACCTGCCCTATTTCCAAAAAAAGTTAAGTGAGGTAACACAAGATTACAATATGTACTGCAACGAATTAAAAGCCAGAGGTAGATATTATGGCGCATGTGTGGCTGTCTCCACCCCTACAATGTTTAATACACATCTGTTTGGCCACAGGGAGATCAGGATGCTGAACTAGATGGGCCTTTGGCCTGATTCAGCAGCCAGGCTCATCTTATGTTCTTCCTATATTATATTTTTCTAAGTGTTCGCGGATAGTGTGATGCTTAGAGGCAAGGAGGGCTGTTGTGGCGATGGTGGCACCAGCAGCAAGAGGTGTGGCAGCAGTGAGAGGGCAGAGGGGGCAGCAGCAAGAGGGGAAGCAGCAGCAGCGAGGCACTGGTGGTGGTGGCAGTGAGAGGGGAAGCGGAAGCAGTGAGGGGGTGGTGGCAGTAGTGAGGGGGTGGTATTGGCGGCAGCAGCGAGAGGGGGCAGCAGCAGAGGCCGTGCAGGAGGAGGCAGAGGTCACACCGGCTGAGAGGGTTGCAGCCTGGGCCTGGATAGGTAGGAGACCCATTGGGGGAGGGTGGGAGTGCTGGTGACCTGTGGGAGAGGAAAGCAATTTATTGTACATTTTACACACCATCTTCCCATTTCATATGGAAGTCAGCAAGGCAGCTTGCATCTGGCTTGGCATCATCAGACTGCAAAGGGAGGTTCATCTTCTCCTTTTGCCTCAAATGTGCATAAAAATGCATATATTAGTGGAAATTACACACAAAAAGGCTTTGAGAAAATGGCTTTGCAAAAAAATGTATATTGGAGAAATTTGCATACAGAAATGTGTACATTAGGAGAAATTTGCACTAAAATGCTGGTGATTTTTCATGAGGACTTTTTTTAAAAAAAAAAGATCACAGACTGATGTGGGAATGTGGAGAACTGAATCTACTTAAAAGGCTTGTCAAAAGAGGAAGCTCGCTGAAGAGATAACAGAGATGACACCTGTCTGATATTTAAGAGGAGGGAATTCCAAAGTGTCGGTGCCGCAACACTAAAGGTCCACCTCCTATCTTTGATGGAATGGACCTCCTGATGAGATGGTATCTGCAGGAGGCCCTCACCTGCAGAGCGCAGTGATTGACTAGGTATATAAGGGGTAAGACGGTCTTTCAGGTATCCTGGTCCCAAGCTGTACACCAAAACTTGGCCCAGCAGCTAGTGGGCAGCTAGTGCGATTATTTTAGCAGCAGGGTACCATTTTGGCAATATCCCACCATGCAAGCCCTGGACCAGTGCCTGGACTCAGTGGTGGGCTGGATGAGGACCAATAAACTGAGTATGAATCCTAGTAAGACAGAGATGCTGTGGGTTGGTGGTTCCTGAGTTCAGATAATTGGTCAGTTGCCTGCTTTGGATGGGGTCGTACTCCCTCTGAAAGAGCAGGTCTGTAATCTGGGGGTGCTCCTGGATTAACTTTCCAAATTCGGTAAGTGAAAGTATGCCCCTGCCCTCCTCAAACCACATGCAAGGCCATCCATAACTGGAGATGTCATTTAAAAATCGAATTAGAGGGATATGCGTTCAAACTCTCCGCAAGCCGTTTCATAGATTTGCTTCATCTTGTATCCCTCCCCGCTATCTGCTGCCCCCATAGCTCTGCATGTAAAAATTAGTATGAGATTTCATAGAAGGATTAATGAAAAGTCAAACGGCAGAAGAAATTGCAGTCCTTACTAATTCCTTTTTCTCCTCTCTCTCCTCCAGGCTAACACCCCCCACCCTACCCTCCACCCCACAACTGCCCCCTGCCTCAGTGGGGTTCATGGCTGTGCATGGCTTCCCATGACAGCAAGGCATTTTTATCTTTCAAGTTTCAGAATGGAGCTTGCTTCCTTTAGATAAAACTTCGAGTCCTTCACCTCTTAGAAATAGCAGCGCATGTAACTCTTAACCTGCCACAGCTATTATTCTTTTGCCACTCAGCAAAGCCCCTTCAAACGGGAGATGGCACGGGACGAGAAAGAGAAGAGGTGGAATGCTTTGCTTCCCAGAGATTGCCCAGAATTTGCTTTTCATGAAGAACCTCTCTCCATTTTGATACTGCGCTTAGTGCACCTAACAAGAAATCCAAATGGATGAAAGTATTAATTAAGAATTTAATGGGGTGGGGGGAAGGGAAGAGAGATATAATGTGCTAGAGAAGACTTATGCCCTGCCAAGTCAACAGATAAAGGGATGACAGATTTATCCATTACGCAGCTAAGTAACTGCATATGCTCTACAAACTTTGGTATAGACTCCCCAAGCTCCTTCATTTTGTAAACCGTGTGGAGGCTCTGTTTACAATGAAATGGTACCATAAATTACCACTACTGGTTTTCCGGAAACTTGTGAAAACTGTCTTGTTCCGGAGAGCCTTTGGGAGGGACTGACGGATGAGCCTGACACTGTTTTTAGGCTTTTTATTCTTAATTTTTATATGTTGAGTCCTTTTAGTATTGCTCCCCCATCTATCTATCTATCTATCTATCTATCTATCTATCTATCTATCTATCTATCTATCTATCTATCTATCTATCTGTCTGTCTGTCTGTCTGTCTGTCTGTCTGTCTGTCCACACACACGTTTGTCGGTCTGTATATATATGTGTATTGTATTTTATGTATTTTAATGATACTTCATGTATTTTAATTTCTGTAATTTTTTGTGTTTTTATCATGTATAATTTTATTGTGTATGTGTGCAATTTTATTGTAAGCCGCTCTGAGTGTCCTGTTGTAGGGTAGAAGGGCAGGATAGGAATATTTTGCTTGTATTTTAGTATTGTTTTGTTATTTATTGTATTTTTATGTTGTTTTATGTTCACCGCCCAGAGAGCTATTGCTAGTCGGGCGGTATATAAATTTAATAAATAAATAAATAATATAAATAAATATTTTAAATAAAGAAATGATTTTTTAATCTTTTTTTTTAACCAATGCAGTAGTCAAAATGCCTCAATGACTAGTCTCCCATGCTAATCAGAAGCCTTATAATGAACATTATCCTTACTTATTCAACCTACACATCTGCTTTGTATTTGGAGCCTAGTGAAGGCAAGTGGCAAAATTATTTCTTTTTCTCTCTGTCATATCCCGCTAAGCAACTGCTGAATATAAACCCTGCAAGGCTGCTTGGAAAATCCATCCGTCATGCAACATTACATGTTTCTGTTCCACCAGGCTTCTGCAGGCAATTAAGGACATGCTTTTTTGCAACAATTGACCTTTGTTTTTATTGTACTTTTAATGTTTTTTTTAATTCTATGGTGGTTGTTTTAAACATCTTGTAACTGCTTTGATGTTTTTTAACAAAATAGCGGTATACAAATATTTTTATAAATAATAAACATTACAATTAAGCTGTAGAGATAATTGACCTAACGTGTGCTCTCATTTGTGCGATAAGGTGCTCGCTTTTAAGAGTGCCGATGCTTTCAAGCCTTATTAAGGGGCATAGCCGAAATAAGGGAGGGAAGGGGAGGCTAGGAGAGAAAACTGTGCAAGGAGCGCTAGGAAATGGCAGAATGATCAGCTGCTGTTCCACCATTAGCTTCCCTTTAACAATCCAGAACAGTGAAGAGGGTATTTAAACATGGCACAGTTGGCTTGGCAGTTATAAAAATGCTCAGGTGCCCTCTGGCTGGGATTGGAGAGAGGAAGGGTAAACAGCAGGGAAAACAAACATGCCAGGCAAAATGAGTAGCCCAATGGATTGGAACAGCGGGTCATGGGAATGAAGATAGAGATAGTAGCCAAGGACACAAGATGGACATTTTGCAGAAACCAGCTGATGGAGGAAGGTGAAAGCAATTAACTTGCTCAAGATATTGCAGCCCCCTTTATTTATTTAAAATATTTTCAGGCTGCCTTTAAGGTCAAAGGCCTTCTCAAGGCAGTCTACAGGATGAACACATGGAACATTTTAAAAGCCTGGGATGGCTGGGAACCAATAGTCAAAACCCAGTGGTTCCCAACCTTGTTTCCCCATGGACCACTAGGAAATTGCTGATAGGATTTTGTGGCCTATTGCAGCAATTGTAATGCACTGTGCAAGGAGCTGGATGAGCTTTTAAATGTATTTTTACAGACACTCTGCAGACCACCCAAATGAATGTTTTGGACCAGTTTGGGAACCCCGGGTTTAATGTATTAATTTTATTTTTTATTTATTTATTGAATTTCTTAGTCGCCCATCTGGCTGGCTATCCAGCCACTCTGGGCAACGTACAAAATAAACATACAAATACAATAAGCATTAAAAATCTGGAAACAATGATAATAAAATCTAGCCCACCCCAAAAGCCTGCCTGAAGAGCCAGGTCTTCGCAGTCTTCACCAGCAGTTAGAAATTTCAGGAGCAGGGATTGATTCCATGTTCCTGTGAAAAGGGATAGGCTAACAGGGAAGGGTATCAAATTAGAAGTGTGCATGACCTGATACTTTCTTCTCTGATTAAAATGTTTTGCTTTGAAATGAAAAACTCTTAAGGCTGTATCTAAAGTTAATTCTACTCGTAGTAGACCCATGCAAATAGACACAAGTAACTTAGATGCATTCATTTCAATGGAGGTATAACTGAATCTTTTCTTTTATATTCCTTTCACAAGCCCTTTACAATTCTTTTGTAATCTTTTATACTGTTTGGTATTACTTGTGAAATTTGTACAATTTGCAGTGAATTTTTAAAAGCAGTAAATAAAGCTAGCAAATAAACTATAAAACAATATTGTAGCTTTTCAGTTACAAAATCAGTTGATGTCTTCAAGGGAGTCTTCTCTACAAGCAGGGATGGGCAACTCTTGTCACTTTCAGTTTAAGCTCTATTTTTCATTTTTTCCAATCTTAACTTCAGTTTTCGACATTCCCACATCACTCTGATTTTTTTTTAAAAAAAGACCTCATGAAAATCATCAGCATTTTAGTATGATTTTCTCCTAATATACATATTTCTGGATGCAATTTTGCCTAAAATAAACATCTTTGCAAAGCAATTTTGCCTAATATGATGCATTTTTGTATGCTATCTTTTACTGATATGTTCATTTGTATGCATGCTAGACCACAGTATATGCATTTTTGTACACTTGGCTGGAGAACTGCATTGCAAACAATATTTGGAAAAGTGCAAATCTGGAAGGATGGCTATGTTTTCATCATGGCAAAATTCAGAGAAATGTGAATTTTGAAGGATGGCTGTTTCAGTTTGCATATTGTTTTGAAAAGTGCAAATTAGGTAGGTTTGCCTTTAAATGCAAACCAAATCAAATTTCTCCCCCGCCCCCTGTCTCTACCTCGGAGTACCAGATACTGGAGACAAACCATGTGGGGGGGAAAATCCCTCTTATGGGCCACTTATAAGTTTCCCGGATGGATCTGGGCTGGCCACAATTGCAAAGTGGACTCCGCTTACCCTCAGGCTGACCCAGTAAGTCTGCTCTTCTTTCCTGATTCTTACACCTGTCAACTTGTCCTCCACCTGACAGACATCAAGCTGTCAGCAGCAATGTTGCCACCAGCCATTTCCCAAATCTGGTAGCTGTGTTGGCCCTGCTTATGAATGTTTCAGGATAACTAGCCTCTTTGTTGCTGGACATTTCTCTGTGCCTCTTAGTTTGCTCATGTGGAATTGGGTTATTCCATTGCACTGGCTTTCAAATTATTATTTATTTATTAAATTTGTATCCTGCCCTTCCTCCCAGTAGGAGCCCAGGGCAGCAAACAAAAACACTCTAAAACATCATAAAACAGACTTTAAAATATATAAAAAGAAAACATCTTTAAAAAAAAAAAAAAAGCTTTAAAAACATCATAAAAAGCAATTCCAACACAGATGTAAACTGGAATAAGGTCTCTACATAAAAGGCTTGTTGGAAGAGGAAGGTCTTCAGTAGGCGCTGAAAAGATAACAGAGATGGCACCTGTCTAATATTTAAGGAGAGGGAATTCCACAGGGTATGTGCCACTACACTAAAGGTACATTTCCTATGTTGTGCAGAAGGGACCTCCTGATAAGATGGTATCTGCAGGAGGCCCTCACCGGCAGAGTGTAGCAATCGACTGGGTATATAATAGGTAAGGCGATCTTTCAGGTATCCTGGTCCCAAGCTGCATAGGGCTTTGTACATCAAAACCAGAACCTTGAACTTAGCCTGGTAGCTAATGGGCAGCCAGTGCAATTCTTGCACCAGCCGCTGCTTCTGAATCAACCTCAAGGCCAGCCCCCTGTAAAGAGCTTTACAGTAATCTAGCCTGGAGGTTACCAGTGCATGGATATTTTATTTATTTTTATTTATTTTATTAGAATGTTTATACCGCCCGACTAGCATTAGCTCTCTGGGCGGTGTACAACAAAATATAAAAATACAAAAACATCTCAAAATCTCATATTAAAATACAGCATAAACATATGTAAAAACAAGAAATCAGAAACAATTACAACAAAATTTAAAACTAAAACAAGTTACATATTAAAACGCCATAGCAAAGAGGAAGGCCTTAACCTGGCGCCGAAAGGACAATGTCGGCGCCATACGCACCTCTTCAGGGAGACTGTTCCACAATTCGGGGGCCACCACTGAGAAGGCCCTAGATCTTGTCACCACCCTCCAAGCCTCCCTATGAGACGGAACTCGGAGGATAACAGTGGTCAGGCTCTCCCAGTCCAGAAACAGCCACAGCGGTCTTAACAGCCGAACCTGGTAACAGGCACTCCTAGCCACTGAAGTCACCTGGGCCTCTAGCGACAAAGATGGATCCAGGAGCACCCCCAGATTACAGACCTGCTCTTTCAGAGGGAGTACAACCCCATCCAAAGCAGGCAACTGACCAATTATCTGAACTCAGGAGCCACCAACCCACAGTGCCTCTGTCTTGCTAGGACTCAGAGTCAGTTTATTGGCCCTCATCCAGCCCACCACCGAGTCCAGGCACTGGTCCAGGGCTTGCATGGCCTCCTCCGATTCAGATATTACAGGACACAGCAGTGTGTCCACATGAACACAGGAGGTCTGTTCTGGGTAATTAAGCAGAAGGACATACAGTGACCCCTCTTTTAGCAGCTTCTGCCCAGAACCTGAACAAAC